>NW_022589720.1:12081281-12200461 GCF_004348235.1 Phoca vitulina | reverse complement strand
GGAAAGGAAAGAAAGAAAGAAAGAAAGAAAGAAAGAAAGAAAGAAAGAAAGAAAGAAAGAAAGAAGAAAGAAAGGAAGGAAGGAAGGAAGAAAAAGAAAGGAAGAAAGAAAGAAAGAAAGAAAGAAAGAAAGAAAGAAAGAAAGAAAGAAAGAAAGAAAGAAAGAAAGAAAGAAAGAAAAGCATTCGATAGCAAAAAAATATGGAAACACTCAAAAGTGTTTTTCTTCGGGTATAAAATATTTCATCTCCTTATGCAATGTTGCCTCTATGGGAATTGGCTTTGCATTGCATGAAAAGAACAAAGACTTCCTTGCAATCCTTGTATAGGGAGAAAGTTCTAATCCTTCTGTAGTTTTCTAACTGGTTTATTATAAGTAAAATGGTATGACTGCCTTTTGCCTTCTCCCTTATCACAAACAAAATTCTTCCCCACCCAAGCCAAAGTTTAATTGTATTTCTCAGTTGGTCCAAACCACTAAAAATCCCATAACAAATCCAATTATATGTGAAAATAGATTATTCTACCTTTAAATTAGAAGAAATTATCTATTTCAGTCCTAATAGAATACATTTGAAGAGTTAGAAGTATTAAGTAAAAACCTGTAAGTGTGTTTATCATCATCTTCCCCTTTAATCCCAGCCATTCATACCTCTAAATTAAAAAAACAAAAAATTATTTTCACCACAGCTTTAAGCTATGTCTCTGCTCTCAATGAATTTTTATAAAAGTAAAACCTTATTTCCTGCCAAATTTAGTTTATTGGCACTTAAAATGGAAATTAATGTTTTCTTGGCATTATGGTTGCCAAATCAAGGAAATTCATAGTATCACTATTTTTGTGTGATGTGTAGAAAGGCAAGAAAAGGGTTGTGACTCTCTGACCTTTTGTACTATATCTGTGAAAAATCATTCACTTCTCCCTTTATTTTGGAAGACTGATGATGTATCTCATAATGAAAGTAGGTTTCAAATACTTTTAAATTTAGAGAAGGAGAACGTACAAATGAGAGCTCATCTAAAGAGAAAAACCACTCTAAGGCAGAGTTTGAAGTAAATGCAAGAAGGCCAAAGGATATTTGGTTTGTCACTTTTTATGAAGTGCTAACAAGGAAAAGAGTAAAACTGCAAAAAAAACCCCACTCTTTAGATGTCTTACTGCTTGAATTTTTCTGACATGAGGTTATGGAATATGAATGTTCTTGAACAAATCTTTTAATAACTGGAGCCTACATGTTGCCTTTAAAAAAATATCGATTTGTCTCCTGGAAGAGAACCCCCAAACCATAATTATCTGACTTTATTTAGCTTGGGCTAAAAGGCAAATCCTATACCTAAGAACATGCCAATGCCCTCCAAAATAACTCTTTGGCCAAACCAGTTGCTCTTTGCCAGAAATAAAAATGAGCCCAAAGCTATTCTAATGTTCCAGCATTCAGAAGATGTAAAACAAAGATGTTTGTTAAAATCCTGTCGTTTTTGCTCACTGAGAACCCATCCGCCTGGAGGTCTGAGACAAGTCTAGGAAAGAAGAATCCCCATTTTCATCCCGTGTGACCCTTCAACCCTCTGAGGACACCTGGGGAGAGTAAATGAAGCTCTCAGAATTCAGCTTCATCCTCTGTACTCATGGAAAATGCAGTATCTTTATTTTAATTGGTTTTAATATTCAATATAGCTAAAACTAAGCTGAAAGAAAGGTGGAAGGGAAGATCTTCTCTCCCTTTTGTTGGAATGTCAATCAAAGGAGTCTAAAGTGAGCCTCTGTGTCTCTCTGAAGACTAACTCCAGCTCCCAGTTACCACTGCCCACTCGTCCCAGGAACAGCCAACCTGTTAGCGTCGCTTGGCATCTACACTCACAGTGACAGAATGAATATGACCAGCTTTTTTGTTGATTTATCACAGACATTTTATTTTATATTTTTTTAAGATTTTATTTATTGATTTGACAGAGAGAGACACAGCGAGAGAGGGAACACAGCAGAGGGAGTGGGAGAGGGAGAAGCAGGCTTCCCGCTGTGCAGGGAGCCCGATGCAGGACTCGATCCCAGGACCCCGAGATCATGACCTGAGCGAAAGGCAGACGCTTTACGAATGAGCCACCCAGGTGCCCCTTACCACAGACATTTTAGAGCAGGAATCCTACAAACCCTGGGATTTAGCAGCATTGTCTGTTTAAAAAAGGAAGAAGAAGAAGGAGAAGGAGGAGCATTTCAAGAAAATAACAAAGAAGGCTAAAACCAGTTTATGGTAAGAATGGGACAATAATAGCTCTTCCTTTAAGGAAAACACACAAGCCAAGATTTATTTTGATATGAAGTACAATCATAATCAACAATTCATATCAACAATTCTAAACTCTTCTCTCTAGATGATTCTTTTTTGTCACACAGCAAAACACATGTCTTATCTAAAAAACCTTCATCTCCTAAAGATGTGTTTTGATTGCATTTGTTTTGTTTACAAATTCAAACAAACCCAATAGGATATTTTCAAAAGGTCTAATATAATTACAAGCATTTGAAAATGTAAATATAAGTAAAAACCAGGTGCGGAGGGTGGAATGAACAGGCAAAGTACTGAGGATTTTTAGGGCCGTGAAAATACTCTGCCTAATACTGTAATGACGGACACATATCATTATACATTTAATTTTGCTGTGAACCTAAAACTTCTCTAAAAAAGGTCTTTAAAAAAATAGAGCGAAGCAGGATTTGCTTATATGATAGAAATAGGTTCAAGAGTGGACTGTATTCCTGAACTTATCTCTTTACTCTGAACTGGTTTGGTACCATGAATTACATGAGGGCTCTAGACGAACCAAATGAATAGATATGTCGTGGGAAAAAGGGAAATTGGCTAAACTAAAGGAATTTGGGACCAATCAAGAAAAACATAAGAAATATGAATTATATTGAAAATGAGAAATAATACTAAAACCTATACACATTTTTTTTAATGAATGTCAAAAGCAACTCTGGAAGAAGAGCATCTTGAGAGTTGTGCTCTCCAACATGGTAGCCACCGGCCCCATGTTGCTACTGAGCACCTGAAATGTGTCTAGCATGACAGATGAAGTCAATTTTTAATTTTGTCATTTTCATTTAAAAACTGATACTTAGTTCAGTTGTACTTAAGTGTGTTTGGAACACTTGTTTTAACTGTGTTTGGAACAACTAGGAATCTTTTTCAAATGCAAATCTTATACATAACACATCCATTTTTTCCAATGAGAATTTAGTGTCCAAGTGGAAGGGTTTAAGTGTAAAGCACACACTAGATTTTAAAGCCATAGTACAAAAGAAATGTAAAGTATTTTTTTATTGATGACATGTTAAATGACACTATTTTAGACACAGTGGATTAAGTAAAATATAAAAATTTTCAAAATATTCTGTATAATACTGTAATGGTAAAGACACATCGATGTACTTTTATCCAAATCCATAGAATGTACAGGACCAAGACTGAACCTTAATGTCAACTACCCACTTTGGGTGATTTTGATGTGTCAGCAGAGGTTCACTATTTGCATCGGATGTATGTACCACTCTGGTGGGGGGTGTTGATTATGGGGGAAGCAATGCATGCACGGGGGCAGGGGGCATATGGGACATCTCTGTGCCATCTTAATTTTGCTGTGAACCTAAAGCTGCTAAAAAAGAAAAATAATAATAAAGCCTTAAAAAAAGAGAAAGTTTAAGATGGTAAGTTTTATGTTATGCGCATTTTATCACAATTAAATTTTTTTAATTTAAAAAGAAAGAAAAGGCAGTAGTGTGAATCACTCTCTGAAATTTTAGCTCCATTCGAAGTTCAACTTCTTTTTCTTGCATCACCCCAGAAAGAATGAAGACTGAGCTGATTTTAAGGTAGGCTCAGACTCTGGAAGCTTACACCAGGCTCCACAAAAACTATAAACGGGAGTAGCTATGAAGGCCTTCTCTACCCTGTTGCCAAATTGACCAAGTTTCCCCGAACCTGAAATGAGCCTGAACTTCTCTGGCTACACCCAAGTGCAACATGCAGAGCCAATCTGATGCATTTTGTCCTGCGGGCGCTCCAGATGCTGACCAGATGTGTGTGCAGTGCAGCCCACTGGCCTGTATGTGGATGTCTGGACCCTTACGCTCCAGTCAGTCTCTGTTTTAGTATCATTAAAAGAGAAATTATGGAATGCAATTCCTGTCGCTTGCAAACAGCCCTGTTGCGGCGTGTCATCGCTTCTTTGTCTCCTCAGTACGTCGGCATTGCTTTCCCCTTCTCGATGAATTAAGAGTCTCTGATCAGTCTTCGAGACCTGGCTTCCATGCAGGGCCTCCAGGAAGCCTCCTCTTGGTCAAACCATCACGCCTCTTGCTGGATTCTCACCCTGCTTTCCATGCTGCTGTGTTTTTCCCGCAGACCGGCTTCTTCATCTCCTCCTCCAGAATTCTCTGCCTTTGGGTCTCCATTCCAACCCCCATGTCAGCTCAAGACTTCGCTTCATACTTCATGGAAAGAGCAGATTTCTGTGAGCAGGACCCACTCAGCCCTTCAGGACTGAACACCCTTCAGTAAACATTTCCACCTTCCTTTCCAGCATCTAGCTTACAATGGTTTTTACAACTTGAAATAACTGAAAAAAAAAAAGAAAAAAAAGATGAATCATATTTAATGGCATGTGAAAATTATATGAAATTCAAGTTTCAGTGTCCATAAATAAAGTGTTGTTGGAACATGGCCACACTCATTCGTTTACTTACTGTGTATGGCGCTCTCTGCTGTAACTGCATGTTGAGTTGTTGTGGGAGAGACCAGATGGGACTGAAAGCCAGAAATATTTACTCTCTGGCCTTTTATAGGTTTACCACCTCTGAATCTCCTCTCTTCTTCTTTTTTTTTTTTTTTTAAAGATTTTGTTTATTTATTTGACAGAGAGAGATACACAGCGAGAGAGAGCACACAAGCAGGGGCAGTGGGAGAGGGAGAAGCAGGCTTCCCGCAGAGCAGGGAGCCTGATGTGGGGCTCGATCCCAGGACCCTGGGATCATGACCTGAGCCGAAGGCAGATGCTTAACGACTGAGCCACCCAGGCGCTACCTCCTCTCTTCTTCTTAACAAAACAAAGGAAGGCCCTCTCCTCCCTTCAAAGGCCAAACCTCCTGTGTTCCTGCACAAGCACCTCACTTCAATGTACCCTTTGATCACCCGAGCCCTTCCTCTGCTCTCTTCACGGTCAGACTGTTGACACCACGTGACTCATTTTCTTCCTGCCTTTCTGGTTGGCCACTTTCAGCCTCAGTGTTCTTTTCCTTACCTCCAAATGTTAGGATCCCTCAGCATTCCGTCCTGACTCTCCCCCACCCTACCCTCTGATCAGGCCATCTCCTTAATCGCCAGGACTTTAGGTGATTACTCAAGTGCTGACCCTCCGATTGGCTCTCCAGAACTTCAGCCCTGCCCTCTCCTCCAACATACACATCATGAGTCCAAGACCTTCTCCGTTTCAACGTGTCCGAAACGCCATGCTGGTTTCCCCTTGCAAATCTGTGCCCATGCAGGTCTCTCCCATCAACCCAGTGGCTTAAGCCACCTAGGGGTTCATGTGGCCACTTCCCTCTCCACTGCTCCCCACACCCAGGATGTCCTTCCTGTTGGGTCTGCTTCCCAGATCCCTCTCGACTCTCTGCTTCTTGGCCATTCTAATCCGAGCCACCTCATTCTCCCTGGACTCCTAAACCGGCTTTGCTCTTCATACTCTGGCACCTTTAAAATCCATATAGCACCATGAATAAATCTCCCCCACCCCGCCCCGCACTGCAACATTCTCTTTATCATCAGTTGATCCAGAGGAGAAACTGAGTGCAGGAGCTGGCTGGCTGGGAGGAGGCAGTGGGCACCTTGCCTGGAGCCCTGGCTCCCACACCCTGTGGAGCCCAGCCAAACTCTCCTGCCCTCCTGCCCTCCTTGGAGCACTGGGCTGTTTCATAGGGTGAAAGAGTGGGGGTCAGAAAGGAGAGGAGGGAGGATCAGAGCCAGAGCCTTCAGGCCCCTTCCTGGGACCCAAGGGTTTGACTTGCTGCTGAGCCTGGACTGGAAGTGGAGATGGTGAACTGGGGGGGGGGGGGGGGGGGGGACCTTTGGGGAAGATTGGAAGGCATCCTCACAAATCAAAAGAATGAAGTAATAAAATAAGAAATCACCAAAAAATACACAACCCAGGTGAGAATGGGGACCACCTCCACACACAACTTTCTCCAGAAGTTTCTCAGGAAAGGGACAGCATAGAAGTAAATGAGGAGCTGGAGAGCGGCCCCTAGCCAAGCACCCACAGCCACCCACTTCCACACGGCCACAGAGGTGAGCCAGCTGGAGCCACTTGGCCCCGTCTGTCCCCACCCCATGGAGGGACAACAGCTTCAGGCAGAGAAGGCAAGGCTGAGAGATGAGACGGCAGAGTGGGGTGTGGGGGAATGCCACCCCTGTGGAATCAGCTGGTGCCCAGACGAGAGCTGATGACTGATGAGGGGAAGCAGTGGGAGGAGAAATGGGTGTGTGTAGCAGGAATGCTTTTAGACAGAACCCTCCCCGAGGTCCCTGTCACCAGGGAGACCACCCACCCTGCCCACGTGCCCCTTCTCTCCCAGTCATCCTGGGTCTGCTCCTTCTGCCTTCTGGGGACGGGTGGCACCACTTTTAAGGAAGGTACAAATGCCCCACAGCAGCCTGTGGACGGGAATGTCCAGCTCCGGGGAAGGAGGCATTGCAGGGACCCCCACCCTCATCCTGGCAGCCCAGGGCAGACCCTACTGCTCCCACCCCAACTGCCTTGGCCTTGAGCCCAGATGGGAGCAAGGGATGAGAGGGTAGAAAGGTGAATTGGGCCTGGCCATGACGGAGAACTCACTTCCTCATCTGAGTGTTGTGGCCTGAGCCACCTCTTAGAAAACCCCACAGATCCGGTCTTGACTGTCCAATGGGGTAGAGAGGAAAGGTGGCCATGGGAACTCTTTTCTTTCTTTTTTCCCATTTTTGTTTTTGTTAATAAACAATGTGTTAGTTTGAGTGACATACTCTGTGCAACCACAGTACCAAAGGGGGTGGGATCCTCCCTCCCCTTCCTGTGCCTCCACTCAGGGGAAAGGGGAAAGGGAATTTCTGGACAGAGGTGGATGTCCCCCACAACACGGAAGAAAAAGTGGAGGGGGTGCCTGGGGGGCTCAGTGGGTTAAGCGTCCAACTCTTGGTTTCAGCTCAGGTCGTGATCTCAGGGTGGTGAGATCGAGATCTGCATTGGGCTCTGCGCTCAGCAGGGAGTCTGCTTGAGATTCTCTCTCCGTCTCCTTCTGCCCCTCCCCTGCTGTCTCTCTCTCTCTCATTCTCTCTCTCTAAAATAAATAAATAAATCTTAAAAAGAAAGAAAGAAGAAAGAAAGAAAGAAAGAAAGAAAGAAAGAAAGAAAGAAAGAAAGAAGAAAGAAAGAAAGAAAGAAAGAAAGAGAAGAAAGAAAGAAAGAAAAAGCGGCGAAGGGCCAGGGAGAGGGGAAAGGCCAGGTTCCTTTCAGTCCCCCCAGCCCCTGCCCTCCTCTAGCTCCTGGCAGCCTGTTAAGCTTCAGAAGGTTGGCTACTTGGGGGGGGAGCAATGTTTCTGAAGACCAGGGAGGTGCCCGATGTCTGCTGAGAGACCTCTGGGCCATGTGACACCTCCATGACGAGTGGCCACCATACTGGCCAAAACCTCAGACCTCCCACATCATCTCCTCGGGCTCCACGGAGTGAGTGGCCTCCAGGCTCTCCCGAAGTGTAGTGAGTGGCCTACCCTCTGTGAAATCTCTCTCTTCTTCACTGTTGCCTCGGCTGCCTGGCACAGGAGGCCTGGGCATCTCCACTGGGTTTTGCTTTCCGGCTCATCCCAGTTCCTCCTGGCACACCTGTGGCACAGATCGCTGCAGACAAACTTGAAGGTGACCTTGCTGAAGATACCCTGGAAGGCCTTGGTTTCGCAGAGAGCCATCTCCTTCCCCGGGAACCACGCTCAGCGTCCTAGCTCCAGCCCGGAGCTCTGAACTGTGACCCTGAGCATCTGGGCTTTGGCTCCATTTATTTTGTGCGTCCGTTAGCGAGCTGTGTCTGAAGGTATTAGAAAAGCCTAAGAGAGGTGTTTTTTGGCGTCTGGGAATGCTCAAAACATTTTTCATATAGAGTAATGGTACTTGTTTCTTCACTTTATACCATTTTGGCTTATGAAAGTTTTCATAGGAACGCTCTACTTTCAGATAGCGAGGGAGACCTGTATTCAGCCCCCGTGTTCCACTGGCTTATTCCACCACAGGATAGTGTTTTCTCAGTCTTGGTCACTTCAAAGGATGTAATTATGTTGGGCTGATTTACTGGCTTCATCATCCTTATTTCGCTCAATGATCTTCATATGTACCTGTTACCCAGTCAGGATGTTCGGGGCCAAGGTCACCTTGGCAGGTTTTCCTGTGCCGATCAATAGTCCCCAAGGGGCCCCTGTGGGCAGATGTGGCTGAATGGTGGCCCCAGAGCATGTAGGGTTTACTGCTGGGCTTGGAACCAGTGTGCCACAGGGTGGGATTCCCATGGGGAAAGCTAGTGAGAAGCTTGCCCCAAAGCACCTCAAAAGAGAATCACTTCCAAAGAAGGTCCATTTCAGGAACTTCTCGTAATGACCTCACAACACAATGGCAGAGAAAAATAAAAATGCCAAAATAATGTTATCAAACTGCACAAAAAAGGGGAAAAATGAGAAAAAGGAAAATAAAAAAATAAAGACAAATGAGAAAAGAAAAAAGGAGAGAATAAAATAAGCATGAGAAATGAGAACAGAAATAAAAAGTTAAGGAAAGAAGAAAGAAAATAAATTAAAAAGGAAGGCATACAGAAAAAGAAAACTGGGAAAATTGAATGAGTAAAGGAAGTATGAAAAAAAGAAAAATATAAGAAGAAAGACAAAAAGGAAAAACTAGGGAAAAGAAGAGCAAAAAAGTAAAAGAGAAAATAATTTAAAAATTAAAAACAGACTATACCCACACAATGTCAGTGCCATGTAGTTGAAGGAAGAAACAGGTAAAAGCTTTGGCTAGATCCTTCAGGCAGGTGACCACTAACATCCTGAGCTACCAGCTTGCAAACCTAGGCAGTGGACGCCTGAAGCCCAGCCAGGGAATGACTCCTTTTAAGGTCATATTACAAAAAAAAAAAACACACACAAAAATCCAAATAAGAGAGTAGTGACAATCAACAGTGGATTTCTCTTACCTTTTTTTTTTTTTTTCTTTTTTTACCTCAACAGCCTTTTATACTCTCAACGAGGACCACAACGAGGTTTGTGTTTGTTTAGTGTTGTTTCACTTTACATAAGAGCTACTGACATTTACCATAGAAAATAAAACCTGAAGAAAGCTTCAGTAGCTTTTTGATTTCTAATTTGAAAAGCTGTAATAATATTTGGCTTTGAAAGAGCCCATCATGACTATCTATAAAATATTCAGTTACTTTTTCTTTAAATTCTTTAAATGATTGGTCTCAAAATTATCCTGCAACTCAACTCACATGGAATAGTATACAAACATGCGGCTGCCTAAGGCTCAGTAAGGTACACCATTAACAGCCACAAAGCTGAGGGGAAGATCACTTTTCGGTTCTTAGTTGCAGCCCGGCCCAGTTTCTTTGGAGTGGATTCTTCCCTTCCATGGGTCAGAGGATCACGCTGATATGTCACTAAAATAAGGAGGTTGCAGCTGTGGGTTGAGAAAACAAGTCTTGTAATTTCCCTTTTGAAAGCCAACAACCTGTCAAATAAAAAAAGGAATTTGGATTCAGGTAAGGAGAGCCTCTATTCGAAAAAGATGAGTGCAGTAGGGAGGGGGGACAATTGCAATACCATAAAATCTCCAAGTGTCTCACAGGTCAGGCAGAAAGGGCTTATCTTTTATGAAGAGGAGTCAACAAGTCTAGAAAGAACAGGGTGTGGGTGAGTGGGATGAGTTCATGGAGCGAGGGGACCCGGGCATGGGAACTGTCTTCTTTTGTGGCCAGCGATTCTCAGGAGAAGCTCTTTCTCTGCATGCATTCCAGTGCTCACTTAACCTCAGGCTGAGTCAAAGCCCACAAAGCTTAATTTATGATCTGGCCCTTGACAGAAAAAGTTTGGTGACCCTGTTCTAGAAAATACTGAAGTCACTGAATATTTTCCTATCTATACTAAAGCTATGGAAACATAATTTACCGGAATGTAACCTTCATTATGGCCTTTTATCAGCTTTTCTACTGTTATATCCTTATCCCTGGAATACTGCATGGCACAGAGTAGGTGCTCACTAATGTTGAATGAGTGAATGAATGTACAATGAAGCAATTGTAATTGTAAAATTTAATCTATTTTGTCTCCGTTTTAGCTGTGTAGGGACAAGTGATCATTTGTTTCATTCAATATCCCAATACCCAAAGTAATGAACTTTTTCTTTCATTTTTGGCAACATATTGATAAAGCTAAAAGTTATACCAGCCAAAGAGAGGAAATTATGTATGTAATGAATCGAAACAAGAACAAATGCAAACTATGGGATTTCAATTGGGGAATATAGTAACATGAAAATTTTCAACTCTGACTGGGTGTCTTGAGATTTTTAAAAAGGGCACACACTTTGGAGTTCATATTTCCCACTCATTTTAGACCAAAGAGAGTGATTTTTTTAATGGATTGGGTTTAGCATAGGAGGAGAATGTTTGGCCTAAACTCTAGCAGCCACTTTGTAGTCATGGAAGAATAAAAATTTTATCACTTTCTTCTTTTCCACTTGTCCCCTCCCCCCTTTTTGAGATATATTCACATAAGCTGTCAATGTCTTTAGCTCAATGTCGAGATCTGCCTTGGCTAATAATTTGGAGTGACAAAGTAATCAATATAGTTTTGCAGAAAGTACAATCTTTTGAGAAATACTTATATGCGTTCAACTGCAAATAATATTTTTTCAGGCACCCACCACATGCCTGGCACTAAGCTAGCCTAGACAGGATAGCAGCCCGTGAAACATTCAAAATCTTTATCATCATGCTTACCTTCTATATATCTATATCTAAAATGAATAGAACAACTTTACCTCAAGTCTCAAACACTAGAGAGGTTGCCCTTACCAGTAGATGACTTTCAAACCATCTGTGGACCTTGAAACCTTCTTAAACAAGTGGAAACTAAGGGGAACAAGTGAAGAGTGGAAGAAAGAACCCTGAACTTGGAACAAGGCGACTTGGATTTCAACTCCCCATTCCTCCACTAACTGGCCATCTAACGATGGGCAAGGCACCCGGCCTTGCTGATGCATATCCTGTCCTCCCCTACGGCTGTTCTGAGATTGCCCCGACTACTGGCTGGACCACGGTTCTCTTACTGTGCACTGATGTTCAGTTTCTTAACATACAGTGCAGTGTTCAGATATGCAAGCGTATGTTATAGACACGCCCCGTGCTAGAGCATATGCATCCACGGCGGAAATGCCATGGCTTCTCAGCAAAATCTACCCTGAAGAATCCTCAGGGGCAGCAGAAGGAAGCCCTTTCTTCTGCCCATCCCTTCCCATGCTCCAACACCCATATACAAAAAGAGGAATACAATATTAAGGTGCAAGTGGGTGCACATTCCCCATGCTTCATTACAAATCCCGTCTGACTTGTATATTTGTGGGAGACCTCATCTGACCCTCAGCATCATGGGGTCTGCTGTGCATCATCCAGCAGGGAGTTCTCACCTTGTCTACTGCCACACTGTGGCCACTAGCATTCCCTTTTTTTTTTTTAAAGATTTTATTTATTTGAGAGAGAGAGAGAGAGCACAAGCTGAGGAGGAGTAGGGGGGAGAGGGACAAGCAGACTCCCCACTGAGCAGGGAGCTGAGGCAGGGTTCGATCCCAGGACCCTGAGCCAGAGGCAGACGCTTAACCAACTGAGCCACCCACACCCCAGGGCCAGCATTCTTTCCCACTTTCTTCCCTCTTTTCTGTGTCTTACTTCTTTCTGTCCTTTTCTTTTTCTTTTTTAAAGATTTGTTTACTTATTTGAGAGAGAGCAGAAGGAGAGGGAGAGAGAAAGTCTCAAGCAGACTCTGCGCTCGCTGAGTGCAGAGCCGGACATGGGGCTTGATCTAATGACCCGGTGATCATGAGCTGAGCCGAAACCAAGAGTCCGACACTTAACCAACTGTGCCACCCAGGCGCCCCATGTCCTTTTTGTTTCTAGTCAGTTCTACACATCTTGGTTTCTGCACAAAGCCAGAATTGTTCATCTATTTATTGTGAATCAGGTTAGCTAGGGCTGGTGAATGCCATAATGTAGCCCTCTCGGGCGCTACTTCTATGGATGAGCCCTAAAACAAGTGTGTCCTCAGAGTCCCTGGCTGCATGTTTCTGCTCTTTAGAATTCTCTACCCCCAGATCTCCCATTCCTTAGTGTTAAAGACCATTTTGTCAGCATAGCTCCAGGATCCAAACTGTTCTCAGATTTTTTCCCCCAAGCCAACTTTTGCCTCAGGCTCTCGGTGTGCGAGGTTTTAGTCAAAAGATGACACTTGTTTCTCACCCTGTGTGGGAAGTCCTGTGCGGCTGTTCCTGAAACCAGAAGACGAATCTATCTCTCTCACCGGTCTGAGCTCACAGCTGCAGTATTACTACCAGAAAATATGAATTGGTTTAACCCTTAACAAGCCAAACACCGCTCTCTCCTAGACAGGAAAGACAGGGAAAATAACTGGTTGCCTAAAACGTAAAATGTCATAACTCTACCACTTGAGAATAACACCAAGAATTGTGTAACAGAGAAAGAAAAAGGGCACATTCCCCATGAGACTATGGAACGGTTAGCGGAACATCACAGATTTGGAACAAACTGGTACAGAACATACTACTTTGTAATAACGATGTTCTTTGCTCTGGATTTCTTCAGCCTCAGCTTTCTCCACCCCAGAATGAGCCTGGCGAAAACGGAGAAAACATTCCAGATGTTATGGTGTTATTGTTCAGTAAAATGCCACTTTCATCTGGTCTGCGTTATTTGGTATCCATTTTTAAATATGAATAAGCATCTTACTTGTTCTTCTGATGGCTGTGAGCACTCGGCAGTGGCCCGCATTGTTCGACATAGTGTAATTCTGACAACACCCTTGCTCCCTAGAACCCGGCAGAGGGCATGGGAAAAATCAGCCTCGTTTGTCTGAGAAAGCATGAAATACCCAATCCAAGTGAATTTTTATTTATAATACAGCCCCAATCCTCTAATCCCTCGAAGTCCATCCAGTTGTTTTTTATTGTATTAACGATGTTAAGAATTCAAGCCCTTTGTCCACCAATCATACAATAAACCAACACAAATATGGTTCTGTGAATCTTTTGATTTGGGTAACTGTCATATTCCAACTTGGAAAGAGCTACAAATGCATCCCTGGTTAGCCACAGCAAGATACTGACATATCTCCCTGGTTCTTCTCTGTTCATAATGAAAAATCACCCCAGCACCCATTTGGAATCTCTGTACAGTAAATGCCTTGAACTTATTTATCTTTTGCAGCCGCCCCATTTTGCGCCCAGGCTAGAAAATTGCAAAATGAAGAGGAGAACATGACACAGGAGAAGCATTTGGTTTGATCAAAGGTTTTGCTTCTTTTTGTTTTCCAGGTCATTCTGCATCGGTTGAACAATGGAAATTTCTGGACAGATGGCATCTCAGTCGGAGCCCTTTAAATGGAAACAGCAACCATGATCCATGATAGTAGGTTCCCATTTCCGGGAGAAGTTGAGCACAGAAGGCCTTTGTGTAAGCTAGAAACTTACAGAAGCGAGGAGAGCCACGGGTTGCATGGAGATTGAATTTTCCAAATCCTTTAATTTTTTTTTCCTTCCTTTCCTTTTCTTCCCTTTAGTTGTCACTTAGACACATTATGAACAAGTAATCTCTTGCTAAAAGGCAGGGTGTGGTGTAAAGAAAAGTATTTCCTTGATCAGCTCCTTTACTCCTGTGCTATGGAATAGTCCACAGAATGGCAAATTAACACTCTGGGTCAATCCTATACCTACCCATTCAGACTCTCATCACTCACTGGTTCCATGGCTATATTACAGAAATCAGTTAATGACAGCTTCCCTTTTAGAATGATTACTAACTAATCCATTATTCATTAACTTTTTTAGGACAGCGTTTTCAAGAAATAGTATGGAATCACAGAATTTCAGAGCTGGCAAAAGATGAGAGATCATAGGTCAACTCTCGGACTTTACAGATGAAGAATCTGAGATCAGGAGTAGGTACATGACTTAAAAGGGGATAGCATGGTTCCAACAGTAATCAACAAACTTGTGGTTTGTTTGGGTTTTTTTCCCCCCTCTCTTCTTCAGCAAAGACGATGCCAGAAAACCACATTGGGCTACAGAGAACAGCTCCAGTTCTCCTTAGAACTAGGGAAGGGAGAGAACCCAGAGGTCTCAGACACAGAAGTAATATTCTAATTAGCAACTAGTGTGGCACAGACACTGACCAGGCATTGAATGGAAGTTGGCCACACACTTGGAGCAGGATTCTGGATACCAGCTGTGCTGGGCACTAAATTTTAGCAGGTGAATAATGGGAAGGTCTGGAGGCTTTGAGGGAGGGGCTGGAGCAGCCAGCAATGGGGCCCTTGGGAAACATGAGGCAGAAGCCACACAGACTAACCAACATGGAAGTATTTCAGTGTTTAAACAACTAGTATTCCATATTTTCATGCACCAGCCCAGCTTGGAAGAGTAAATACAGAGTGAGTAACCCATTCCTTGAGGGGAGGGATGCAACTAACCATTTTGTGTTCTCAGGACTTAACATGAAAACTCTGCAGCACCCACCCAGGGATATTGCCAAGGAAAAGTCAAGGGCAGCGATTCTAGGTCTGTTGTTGGATCAAGTCTGATATCTTGTCCCACTTTGCCTGTTGGGACATGGCTGTGCAGGTGAATTGAACAAAGAAAGGCTACAAGAGGGTATTGCTTTGAGGTTCATATAGAGGAGGGGACCCAGTGTCTACCACAGGGTTCTGCCGCCCATCTGAAGGTCAACAGCACCAGCCCTCACAGTCTGCATTGCAGGAGAGCAAGTGTCCCACCTAGTCTGCCCACTACAAGGGTTGGGAGAGCTTTATATACAAGATACAACTTGTCAGCATGGAGTCCGCTAAGCTACCAGCACTCTTCTCTGTGGTTGGTGTACAGAGTTAGGCTAGAGGTAGGACAGACTCTGGCCTCAAAGACCATCAGATGGCCCTGAAGACTCCTGGATACACTGCAGGAATGGTAGTGTTGCAACTCTTCTGCTAGAACTTGCGGGTGGAAGGTCTCAGGTGGGCTTGTTCTGGGTATGGACTGAGACCCAGCCACTGACCTATGAGGACTGTGGAAGACCCCTGGGCTTTCTCCAGATGTCATGATAAGAGATGTATGAAACTGGATCCCTTATCACCTGACTTCCAGGGCTGCGTTCTCTTCCCTCCTAGGTAATAGTGATGTATCACACTGAGACGTTCCTGTGAAATAAGATGGAGAAGTTGACTCTCCATGCATAGAGGACTATAGGAAACCCATCATTAATAGTCGTAGGTTTCAGGAATTTTCCACTCAGTCATTTACCCCTTTGACTCTGGTTTCTATACTGTCTGAAGATAATGCTGAATTCATGATCTATGTTGTGATCACTCATTGATTTATTCATTTACCACTTTCATGTGTCAGAATCTGAGCTAGACCCTGGGAATACAAAGATGTTATGACAGGTTCTCCCCATCTGTCTCTAAGCTGTGAGCCAACAGACTCCAAGCATTAGCATCCTGACAGGGTACAAATGCCCTTTAATCATTCCATTCAAACAGCTTTTCAAATATCGTTTCCAAATTTTAATGATCCAGCTCTAGATGGACCAGGATTAATTAAATCAGCATACTTATTAAATACCCCATGTTTCTGACCCATTGTCCTGAGGCCAAATTTAGAAGCTTGACTTCTTCCTTCCCATAAGGCTAGTAATTCCCTACAAGGCTCCCTGGTTCTTGTAGAGGGTTGAGTGGTGGCCCCTAAAAATATATGTTCATGCTTTAACCCTCAGAAGCATGAATGTGACCTTACTTAGAAAGTCTCTGTAGATGGAATTACATTAAGATCCCAAGATGAGGTCATGCTGGATGGAATATCTGGATGTGCCCTAAATCCAGTGATAAGTGTCCTGAATAAGTAACAGAAGAGGAGACTCATGAAGGCGAGGGCTGTAGGAAGACAGAGACAGAGATGGGCGGGAGGCAACCACGAGCCAAGGAATGCCACAGCCACTAGAATTTGGAAGAGCAAGGAAAGGTTCTCCCCTAAAGCCTTGGCAGGACCACACATGGGAGTGTGGTCCTGCTGACACTGATCTCAGAATTCTGGCCTCCAGAACTGTGAGAGAATAAAGTTCTGCTGTTTTAATCGCCCAGTTCCTGGTCATTTGTTACAGCAACCATGGGAAACCAGCAGAATCTCTCACAGACCTACACTGCTGGAGGTGTCCTCACCTGCTTTCCATTTAGACATGACTTCACATGTTAATGGTGGTCCAGGTATTTAGTGGACAAAACTGCGTTTGGTAACAATTCATTTCCACAATCTATGACTCTCCTTTGGAGCTGCTGATCAGTACAAGACAACCAGTGTGACTTCCCCAACTTGATTAGACTCCCAGGAAAGCAAAGCTTATCTGTGAAGCCCTGTGGTGGGAGCTAAATGAACCATCCCTGTTAGATATTCCAAATACAGGAAATTATCAGGACACCATACCTGATATTTCAAGGGTTTGGGGAATGAGGATGTCAGGCTGGAAGCACTGTCCTGGGGCTTCCATGGGACAGGAAAGGCTTAGTTCTGGGAGAAAGGAGCTCTACGTTCCCTTTACAGAATGAGTACTATCGGTCACCTTCTTATATTCTCATTTCTAACTTGGGACTCATTTAAGTGACATTTTATTAGAAGGCTGTATCACAGAGTGCCCAAGGAAACTCATGCCTAGAGCCTGGGGCAGCACCTGACAGATAGTGGACGCTCCATAAATGTGTGTGTGTGTGTGTGTGTGTGTGTGTATTTTAAGATTTTATTTATTTGTCAGAGAGAGAAGAGAGTGAGCACAAACTGGGAGAGCGGCAGGCAGAGGGAGAAGAGCAGAGCCAGGAGCCCGATGCGGGGCTCGATCCCAGGAAGCTGGGATCATGACCTGAGCCAAACGCAGCTGCTTCACCGACTGAGCCACCCAGGGCATCTCCATAAATGTTCTGTTAAGCTAGAATTGATTACATTTATTTCTGAATCCATTTTCAGTTTTCTCCACACATTTGTCCTGTTACATGAGGCCATTGCTGTTATTTCTCTTCGAAATCAAGAGCTGCAAGACAGGCAGAGGGCTCTGGGAATTTAGAACGAGTTGTGCCTGCAGAGACTATGTCTTACCTGAACTCACAGGACCTTGGGTTTTGTGTCGTCCCCCCCCCGCCCCCCGGGGGGGCTCTGAAAGGCCTCTGCTTTGTGGTAAAGACGTGTGCGCTTGCGCATGCATGTAAGATCTTGCAAATTCCTCCGGGGTAAGGACGGGTCTCTTCCACACGTCTCTAACCTCCCTCCCCACAACCAGCGTGTCCACCAAAGTCCCTTCCACGTAGAGGAGGCTGAAAACCCTTTCACCGAGCCCGGATGTTCTCATCTAGAGATGGTTCAAGGGCCGTCTCCGGCCGCCAGCTGGATACGGTGGTAGGTGACGCAGGGAAAGCAACCATTAGCTGTGGCCACATCATGTTACATTGCTCTTCTATAAACTTTCCGCTTCTGTCAGCTTTATTCTTGGAGGCTTTTCTCCTCGGTGGTTATAAACTAAGATGCGGCTGGCTGACCTGCGTGGCTTCGTGGACCATTTGACATCTCTTCCCAAGAACAAATTGGAAGGCCCTGCATTTTGTCTGCTTGGTCCCAACCGTAATGTACTTAAATGCAGCCTCTCGCAGTTTATAAAGTCAATTAGCCCATTCTGTGGGTGCGCACCCCTGCGTGTTCTTGCTCTATTTCCAGACTTGCGTGCAAGTATGTTTAGCAATTGAATTCTTCATTCTATAAAACTTGAGCCCTGCCTTTCAGGAACCAGTGCTTTTCACCCATGGTTGGGCTACATTGCTTTGAGTATTTAGGGGTAACAGCATGCTTTTTACATGTGTTTTTTTTTGTGTTGGTATTTTACTCCTTAATTCTGAAGTTTTGTCAATTTCTGAAAAAAAATTTCTTTTTTTTCTTTTTTTCTTTGGTCATTCTTGGATTGTATTCCATCACATTTGTAATACAGAATTTTTCTGAGATTGCTTTATTCTTTTTCCTTAAGAAGGACTCTGCCTGTCTTCATTCACTATAAAAACACAGACATGTGTACTAGGAAGTTATTTTGTTATGAGAAAACTGGCCTCTGGAGGGCATTGCAAAGTTGATATGCCATGGGGCTACTTGCTTCTATTTCAAATACTAATGGTAGTTGGATTACAGAGCAGATGCTTCATCAGTTGCTAAGGTGGGAATGTCTAGGCTCCCAAATTATATGTGAGCATTACAATTTGAAAATAGGAAATGAGAAATGTCTACGTAGACCATTAGGTTGTTTTAGGAGAGGCTGATCCATTCTTGCAATGAGAGGCACAGAGTGACTTTGACCCAGATCTTGGCTTCTCGGCTTTGCAAAGGCTTTAGCTGTGGAAATGCACAGCCCAGGTGAATCCTGCTGTGTTTGTTTAGCCTGACTGTGATCAACTTAAAGCAAATTTAAAAATTTTAAAAACAGGAGTGCCTGGGTGGCTCAGTCGTTAAGCGTCTGCCTTTGGCTCAGGTCATGATCCCAGGGTCCTGGGATCGAGCCCCACATCGGGCTCCCTGCTCCGCGGGAGACCTGCTTCTCTCCCTCTCCCGCTTACCCTGCTTGTGTTCCCTCTCTCGCTGTGTCTCTCTCTGTCAAATAAATAAATAAAATCTTAAAAAAAAAAAAAATTTAAAAAACAAAAAAACAACAATACTTTTTATTTCCGAGTGCTCAATGAATACTTATTCATTTAAATTAAATAAATGGGGGCGCCTGGGTGGCTCAGTCAGTTAAGCGTCTGCCTTCGGCTCAGGTCATGATCCCGGGGTCCTGGGATCGAGCCCCACGTCGGGCTCCCTGCTCTGCGGGAAGCCTGCTTCTCCCTCTCCCACTCCCCCTGCTTGTGTTCCCTCTCTCGCTGTGTCTCTCTCTGTCAAATAAATAAACAAAATCTTTAAAAAAAAAAAGAATTTAAATTAAATAAATGAAGATCCGGAAATTTAAATATTATTTTTAAAAGAATAAAATAAGTTTGCCAACATCGTCTTTATTTTTAGAGGCGAAGACAAGCATGCATTTACATCATGCATAAGAAAAGCTGTTGAAGCTGTACTCTACAGTTTAAATATTTGTACCATGCAAACATTGCTGTAACCCCAATGCAGCGAAGACTCAGCATTTCATTGTAACCCCCAAACAGAAACCTAAATCCCAAATCCATCATGAGTAATGTAGATTTTACAAAAGTTTTCACGGGGCAGCAGGTATCACATAGCACATTTTAAACTGATTTACCACTGCCTCTTTTTCCACAAGACCCCTGCCCACAGGCTTCTCGCCCCCCCTTTCTAGGCTGCTTACTCACTGGCGAAGCAGTACCTGAGCTGACATCTGGAACTTTCCCAGCTGCTTCTCCAGGTGACTCTGCCATGTTACACCTCTCTCTTCACAGGGCAGCCCCTTCCCTGCAGTCTCTTCAACTCCATTTCCAGCTTCTTCTGCTCTGAAGGGCCCTGATTCCTGCTTGGATTTCTGTGATGTTGAGAAAGTGTTTGATAAGCCGCGCAGAGCCTGAGGGTGAGCTGCTTCCTTGAGCTTAAACAAACCAATATCAGGATGTAGTCGTGTCTGGAAGAGGGGGTTGGTGCCCAGCATGAGCCTCTGGCTTCTCTTTGTTCTTAATCAGGGTCAGAGTTAGCCCCCAAGTCATGGGCAACCAGACATAGGCAGCTTTTGCTCCTGGGGAGGTTGCGGGGGCACCCTGACTCCTGCTGTGGGACTCAGGGGAGTAACAGTGGGGTTCACTGTGGGTTCACCTTGAGATGGCCTAGCACAGAGGTGTGGACACGGCCAGCCTCCCTCACTGCCAAGCTCTCATCACACAATGGGCATCTGCAAAGCTGCTGTAACAAATCACTAGGAATTCAGTAGTCAAATACAGCATGAGTTTATTAACTACAGTTCTGGGGGTCAGACGTCCTCAGTAGGTCAGTGGGGCTGCATTACTTCTGGAGACTGTAGGATAGAGTCCATTTCCTTGCCTTTTCTGGCTTCTAAAGGCTGCCCATATTCGTTGGCTCATGGCCCTGCATCACTCTGCCCCCTGCTTCTTTTGTTACATCTCCTTCTCTGACTCTGACCCTTCTGCCACCCTATATAGGGAGCCTTGAGATTGAGTTGGGCCTGCCAACATAATCTCCCCACCTCATGATCTTGTCATGTGAGGTGACTTTCACAGGTTCTAGGACTAAGATGTGGGCATCTCCGAAGCCATCATTCTGCCTAACACACACCCATTCATCAGCTTCCTGTTGTCTGTTTGATAAGGGGTCCTCAATATTGCTGAGCCTAATCATTTGCAAATCCAAAGCATCTCCACTTGAATCCATCCCATTTCCTGAAGCTTTCAGGCCCAGCTTTTTTTTTTTTTTTTTTTACCATTAGCAGTGGAGTCTCCCGTGGAAAGACTCCAAGAAAATAACCATCTTCCTCAGAAGCAAAAAAACAAGATGGCTATTTTCAGTTTCCTATCTCCTCAGGAGTTACCTCAGAGACCCTTCCCTTTTGTGTCAGGCTGGTCAGTCTGCTCATGATTCAGAACCTTTCAAGTGCATGACTGAACGATGCTCACCGCTGCTAAGTCCCAGTCAAACTGGCTTCCAAATTCCAGATCATAGTTGAAGCAGTTCTTTTGACTCTGGGAGGCTTGGAATCTTGTCTTGTTGCCTCAACTTGCCCAACAGCTTTTCATGGAGAGTAGTCCCATAAGGAATAATCTACACCCTGCCATGTGGGGGCAACAGCTGTAAAATTTTCAGAGCCAAGCCTCTGACAGTTTGCTGCCTTCTTTCCTCTTCTCAGACCTAGCCAGCCTATTATGTGGCTGGAGCGATGTGGATATTGCCTGTCTGGGGAAACTTGATGACCTCTAGTACAGACCATGTACGGATTCCATTTTACCCTATCCTTCTCTCATTCCACTCACTGACACTCACAGATTTCTGTTGGGATGGGTCAGCCAAGGTTCAAATGCCTTTTCTCCTGGGATTGACATTCTATTGCTTGAAAACACCATCAGTGTCTGGTGCATCATTTTTTTCTTGTACAGACAACATGATTTTTCCTATCTCTTTTCTCCACGTGTTAGCCATGCTCCTGATAGACATTCCAGGCTTGGGGTGAGAGTTTAAGGGTGTTAAGAATAATTCCTCGAGCATTCTTTTTCTCCGTTAGCTCTCAGGAAGGATTGATGGTCACAGAAAGAATACTTCAACAATTCAAATAAACTGTTTATCCCTCATTTCCAATCTCTTTTTATCTTCTAAGGACTTTGCATTATTCACTCTTAACATCCTCCGACAGTATTAAAAAGTCTACATTGTATAGCCATTGTTTCGAACTCAAAAGACTTACACTCTAGGGATTTTAGTTAGTCAATGGTAGAGATTCATACTGTATGAGAATTCCTAAATCCAGGTCTAGGGCTCTGACATGGAATTTCCATGAACTGCTTCCCAATTCAGGCTGCAAATACATTTTCCTCTCTTTGATTTGTTCAATTAAATGCTGAGCACTCATTAGCCTTGTAGTGGGAAAGACTGTATTTCCTTTTGAGCCACCTCACACAAACAGGTGTGCCATTCCCTGGTGGGTAGTGGGTCAGTCAAATTGCCAGGCCTAAGTGAGGAAACAACGAGGGTCTCATTAGCTCACCACACTTGCCACGTCTCAGGGCTCAGTTGTCTGCATTGCAGTGATTCCTTGTTGGCTCAGATACCATCACAGATCTTCGAGTGCCCAGAGAAAACAAGGACCATCCACAGTGCCAAACTCAGCCATGATACCCCTAGGCTTGGGATTCGGAGATTGGCATGTGGTGCTCAGCTTCTCATTCCCCGGGCCTGTGGTCCTCCCCAGGGGGGCCAGGTCTAGTCACAAATTCATAACTATCAACATCCTTCTTTCTGGAGTCATCTGAGGAGGACAGGAAGCTTGTGATTTCTCAACCTGATCTGATTTTACTCTCTTTTTAAAAAATTTTTTTAAATTTTATTTTATTATGTTATATTGGTCACCATTCATTACCTCATTAGTTTTTTATTTTACTCTCTATCAGTAAATCAGCTTAAGTGAATTTGCCTCCAGTGATTCTAAGTGGTACTTCCCCCATCCCAAGAAAGGCTAAGTGATTCTAAAGTGCCTACAACAACCCATCTAGGTAAGCTACCTTTAGAGATTCTAAGTTCACACCCCCAAAACTCTCTTACAGAGAAAAAAAAGTTATGATGTGTAAATCTGTTTAATGCGGGAGACTTAGCTTTTTTGGTATGTCTTGAACCCTTTTTCCTCCACCTCTTTCCTGTTCAATACTGAGCCCCCTTAATGAGACCTATTTGCTCAGTTTTATGGCTTTCTGGTAACTCTAAATTGTCAGGAAGTCTACTGCTCGTTTTAAAAACTCAGCCTTGATTACTGAGAAATTTTGGTCTCATATTTTGCTTAAAACTGTTCTTCCTCTCCCTTCTCACACTTAGAGTTGCTAGTCTCTTGATTCTGGAGGTTTGGAGCAGAGAAAGAGGGTGGAAGACACCGCCTTCCTTTTCCTCTGGGCTTTGCCTGCAGAGCTGGAAAGAGAGGAGGAGGAAGTGGTCTTCCTTATCTGTCTGCTCCTTAGAAGACCATGAGCCTCTCTTTGGTTGATTCTGACTCCTACTCAAATTCATTGTCTGTTGGCTCAAAGAGGGAAAGCATTGGCCAGGTCTCTTGTGCATTGGAGGTTGCTGGTGAGATTCAGTTATCACTGATTGGTCACTAGCTAGCAGCATCCTACTGCTGGCCTCTCAGCAGTGAGCCTTTTTGTCTTTCTACTTTAGGTTGTCCTCATCCCTAGCAAACCTGTAACACATTACCTCCCACCCTCCACAATCTTATCTGTCATTTCAATCTCCAACTCTGTACCCACCAACAATTTTCAGGATCTATCTTCTATGCCTCTGAAGAACTAGGAATGGAAGAACAACCTTGCTTCTCTCCACCTGGTCATACCTTCACACCATTTCTCACTAATGCAGCTTTTCCTGCCGGAATGACACAAGTGATGCCTAATAAGCATAATGACCAAGGAGACATGCAAATAAAATTAAATGTTTCTCTTCTTGCAGATAAATCTTATATTATTTTATAAATGGATCTCTTGGAGTCTTTCTCCCTAGACTATGGAAAGGGATGGAAATAGTTCTTCTCTATGGACACTGTATACAGGTGCTAAAATTATATAAAGTTAACCTCTAATAACTCATCCTTCTGCTAGTCTGTCTTTCTGCTTTTTATTTATTGTATCCTTCACTACATAGTGGAATTCATTTATCCTTTCATGTCATCAAATATCTTAGTATTTATTTTTATAAATTTTGGGTTCTCTATCTCTCTGAGATCTTCACCACCTTCAAATTATTTTTTAAAATTATATTTTATTCCAGGGGTGCCTGGGTGGTGCAGTTGGTTAAGCATCTGTCTTCAGCTCAAGTCATGGTCTCAGGGTCCTGGGATCGAGCCGTGCATCGGGCTCCCTGCTCAGTGAGGAGTCTGCTTCTCCCTCTGCCCCTCCCCGCTGCCCATGCACTCTCTTTCTCTCTCTCAAATAAGTAAATAAAATCTGAAAAAATTATATTTTATGCTTATCTTAAATTTCTTAACTTAAAATTTAGATATTTAATCCAAGTAGAATTTATTTTTCTGTATAGTGTGAGGTACGGATTGAATCATAGTTTCTCCAGTATCACATTCATTGACTTCATGAAATTCTGAATCTTTTGCAGGATTTGCAACTTTCACTAAGATTGATTTAATTTTTACATTTTTACTTCAAACAATGTACAAGATCTGCCTATCAGCTAAGAAGGGCAAACAGTGACTGAGAAATTGATGTAATTAGAGGATGAATGGCTTCAAAAAGGGAGAAATATGAGAGTATGCTTCTTGGTCTCAGAACTTGAGTCAATATTTTTTGGTTATGATGATCTTTCTTCTAGATGTAATCTAGATGTACTCTTTTAACAGCATACCTGGATGAGGAGGATCCTGTACCTAGCTTGAGTGATCAAGCTAGTGAAATCTGCAAAGGGAAAAGTGCTGTTATCCCTGAGTAGCTCTATACTCACTCAATTCTTCTGGGTGGAACGCAGGGCAGCATTGTGCTTCTGGAATGATGTAGGTGCCACAAAACCTCCCTGATATTTAAAGCAGAGGAGACCAGGCATGTTGCACGGTATGGATTCTCTAAAATCCCTATTATTCAGCTACTTCCACAAAGAAAAAAACAGAGGAGGGTTTTTTAACCCCAGACACTAAAATGAATCATATAGAGAGAAAACATGTATCTTGGCTGAAAAGAAACTTTGGTTTATATGCATTTCATTAAAGACATTATGTTAAAGTTCCAACTACTACATTTTGAAATTCAGTCAGTAAATACCAATTGAGTTTAGCTCGCTAGGACCAATATGCAAACCTAAATGGAGAGGAGAATCCAGATGTAAATAATAGTCATGATTTTATAAGCTTCTCTTTCCACGAAGAGTTTTTTTCTAGGCATGAAGACAAAACACTTATTTCTGGAACATTAAATAATTATACAGGAAAATAAATGCTGGGAGAGCAATGTTTTCCAAAGGCAGTGCTTACAAAGAGCAGCTTCATAGAGGATCTGAGGAGTCAGCAAGCTCTAGAGAACTAGGAAAAGAAGGAGGGGCTATTTCAGGAGGGAGAAACATGAACAAAGTAAGCAGGTGGCAACACATAGGTGTCATCTTTTTGTTTGACTTTATTTTTCAAAAGTCAAATGTGAGGTAAAAATGACATATTTTCCTGGAAACTGTGCATGAAATTTTTAAACTAAATTTACTTTTTGTTTTATAAATATTAATAAATACTATAAAAAGGCTTTTTTCCTCAAATTTGCCCTGAAGAGTATTTGTTTTCCAAACAGAAGCTGTCTGATTTGGTTATCCTCATCATCGATTCTCATATGCTTTATTTTAGTACCTTCTCCAGCTTTATACAGAAAGAAAATTATTTAGGAAACACACAGAATATAATCTGAAAGACACAGTTGTTAGAAATCTACGATAGTTATGGATGGCTCCAATGAATAAATCATCTCAGAATACAGTATTTGACAGACAAGTATATTGAACATTAGGTATTAGTGAAAGAGGCTTAAACAGAAAGTGACATGTAAAATAATAGCGTCAGCAGTCAATGGACTCCATGTTTATTCCCCAAGCATAATAATGCTTTGAATGGCTACCTGAGTCGGTGCCACACCTCCATCTGCAAAGATCCTCTTGGTTTTGAATTGCATTCTTTCTTGCTCTTAGCATTTACTTGATTTTTCTACCTTGGGGATGCATCCTTTCCCACTTTCAGAGCCCCTGGCAACTCACTGAACCCTTTGCTATGTCCTGGCTTCCTTCTTCTCTCCTTTCCTCCTTACTCCCTCCCAACACCTCCTCACCCTTTGTCTCCTCCAACTGTATGCCAGTTCTAGTTCTTGGAACCACTTCACAATTAGTGCACAGCAACTCTCCCCACCCTCAACCCGCTTTAGAGAATCTCTTGAGGGAGGGGGAAAAAGCTCTGCAAAGCATTGGAAGCCCAACCAGCTTTGTTCCACAGCCCATCTTTTGTACTGGTTTAGGCCCTTAGGTTGAAATGGTCAGGAGGCATATATAATTCTTGTTCCCAGGTGCCCTCAGAACACTTAAGGTGCCATGTAATTCATGCAAAATTACCATGGGAGAATTCTCTCTCCTGAGCTGTTTGGTCCTGTACCCTGGGGGCGTGTCAGCTCTGAGAGCCCCTCTATGGCTCACAATTCCAAGGTCAGTTCTCCCTTTGAATGTACCTGCTTTATTGACTTTTCTTAACCCAGTAGCTTCTTATTATTTTGCCTTTCAAGTGCAATACCCAGACACAAAGGTTAATGGTGGGAGCTTCTTGTTTTGTAGGGCTCATTCCAGAGTACCACACATGCTGTGCATCCACGGGCATTGATGAGATGACTGGAGGCCTGTGCCTTTATTTCAAGTTTTCAACGTTTTGTGGGGTTTGGCCTGCTGAGCTTGGGTTTTTAAAATGTCCCCTCAAACCAAATCGAATCCACACTCTACTGGCAATTACCACAAACATCTCTTACCCTGGTCAGAAAGTTCCAGAGGGAATAAAATATATAGTAGAAATTCCCAGTGTCTTAATTAGGAGTATAGAACTGTTCGTGTTTTTCTTATTCAGAATGAGTGACTAGAAAGTCAAAAATACTACTTTAGTCTACAAGGCAGTGTGTTTCCAGGTTAAGCCATCCAAAAGCACATTGTATTGTTGTGATTTGTTTCTGTAGGCCTTGAAACGTTTCATACCTGAATTCCAAAGGATTAAATGATACGTGAAAAGTGTTTCTGTGCTCAGCACTACCATTCTTCCCTTCTGGACATGGACCAGTCTATCTGCACAAGGGGACCGGTTGTGGGAATGGGAGAGCAGCTCGGATTTCTCTCATTTCTCTGGCAGCCTACTGTCTCTTCCCAATCATTATCATGACACCTTCAATCCAGAGCTCCTGCTCCTCTGAAACTCAGACCATCGAGCTATAATTGCCCCTATGCCTTGTCGCTGCAGTCATCTACTGACCTCCTGGTCAATTCTATCTGCTCATTGAATCCTTTAAGATTTGATCCACTTTCTTCTCTGACAAACCTTGTGCTACTTAGCCAGCATCTTCTGTGGCTAGAGCTGTGTAGGTACTGACTATCTGGGAAAATTCGATGAATCCCTCTACTCCTGAATGGCAATGCCATGAAGAAAGGGGACCCGGAAACCTAGCCCTGTCTCCTTAATTCCAATGACCATTCACTCTCTATTCCATCACTCACCATTCCTAGGCAGTCATATATCCTAGCTCTGGTCGTCACCAAATGGACTATTGCCTTTCTCCATAAATACTCGAAGTTTCTCTCCTCTTAAAAATAAAACCCCTCCCGGGCGCCTGGGTGGCTCAGTTGGTTAAGCGACTGCCTTCGGCTCAGGTCATGATCCTGGAGTCCCGGGATCGAGTCTCGCATCGGGCTCCCTGCTGGGCAGGGAGTCTGCTTCTCCCTCTGACCCTCCTCCCTCTCATGCTCTCTGTCTCTCATTCTCTCTCTCAAATAAATAAATAAAATCTTTTAAAAAAAATAAATAAAACCCCTCCCTTGATTCTCCAGTTAACATCTGGACTCCACTAAATACTGGTCTGCCCTGGCTACCTTCCTTTCATCATTCCTGGTCATTCCTAAACCTCCTGTGATATCGCATCCCTCTCCACTATGCTACTGAAAGTGATCTCACTGGGGTCACCCAATGGCTTGATTCACTTGATTCCAGCAGATTTGTTTTTGTGGGTAGTTCTACAGCGTTTTAAACTGCACCACTCCCTTCTCTTACATACGTGACAGCATATTTGTTTCTGCACTCATCTCTCTCAGTTGTTTTCTTTTGTCACCTTATGGACTTCTTTTCCAATGTTGTTTTCCTCAGGGTTCCATCTTAGATTTTCCCCATTTTGTCTTCCACCATGCCTTCTCTGGATGATCTATTCTAACTCCCACTTCTAGTGCATTTATGTTTATATGCCAGTCACTCCCAGATCTGTATATTTAGCCATTCTTCAAGCTTCAGACTTGTAACAAATACTAACATCCTCCAGATACCTCCATCCTTGTGTCACATTAAGACCTAAATCTCAACATGCGCAAAACACAATTCATCATCTTCCCGTGAAAATGGCCTCATGCTCCCATGTGCTCTAGTGGATCAGTGACAGAAGCTAAAAAGAATAGCCTTATCTTTACTCCTTCACCTTCTCCATTCCCCACCTCCAAGAAATATAAAGTCCTTAGCATGGTGCCTGGCTCATAGTAAGTGCTCAGTAAAATTGGACAGTTGACAGTAAAAACAAATGTCTCATTTAGAATTGTTAAAGAAAACAAGGCTGATTTGGAGTGTATACATCTCAACATGTGACAGGCTTAGTAAATGGCTAACATAATCATAAATTTACCTCAAACAAGTAGCAAATAATAATATTAACTTAAATCTTTCCTTTCTAGGGAAGTAAGGAAACATTGCCATTCTAAGGAAGTTTTCTTCTAAGACATCCTTTCTGTAAAATGCCTCCTCCATTTTATTCTCTGGAACGACTTCAGACTCTGTGTGCCATGCTGTATTAGCTCCATGCTTCGCTGTGTTCTATAAGGTTTTTGTGAAACTGTGGTGGCGAGGAAGGGGGATTTTACATTCTAGTTGGTTTTCATCTTGGAAAAAGAGAAACTTTTAGGCTGAACATGTGTGTTTCTGTCCTGAAAAAGACTTCAGGATGTAGAAGTCATGGACTCCATGTATTTCTTAAGTGATCCTACAACACCCCTCCAGGCTATAGATGTTTGGGGAGAAGAAAGGGTTACTATGAATGGCTACATGCTCCCCACTAATAATTTTTTAAACTTTCTAATCTTCTGAAGTCCTTTTTTAAGCCTGTTACCAATCACAGGGTTAAATTATGAGGACTTTAGAGACAAGATCGCAGGACTATGCTTTAAAACATTTGCAGATTATGCACAGTCCATTTAAAGAATTTAAGCAACAAACCTGGAAGTCCCAACCTTAATTCTCTGACTAATAATATTTTATAGATATTTGCCCATCTTGAGGAAAACTCTTCTCAGTATGTTTATACAAATTGATGAGGACTTAGTGACTTCTACTACAATTGGCGGTGACATGGTATCAAAAGGTTTGGCTTCCTTGCCGGAGCAATTATTTCCTGCTTAGTGATCTTGGTGGGTAATTGTTAACTTGCTCTACTGGTAATGAGAGTCGTTCTTTACCTATACCTCTTTTTTGGTTTGGGCTTCACAAGTTGATCAAGGCCATCTAAAACCACTTGGCCACAGTGTATATGTGTCTGTGCAGGGTACTAATGGGATCACCTTTGCTGGTAAGCACTGGTGTGTGTGTTATCTAGCATCCACTCCCAATGGCCAATGTCCTTGCCTATTGTTAACATTTTGAATATCACCACTGACCATCTCTGCTCTTGATCTGAACTTTGATAACTAGCACATCATTCCTATATACCAATGTGTCTCTGACTCCTTTAATAGATGGTATCTACTTCCCATGGCTGATTTAGTCATTAAAAATTGACCATCAGATTCTATATTTTCAACACGCAAATGTCCTTACCTGGATTCCTGACATTTAGTAATTGTTGGCCTTACGGGCCTCTTCTGCTAGATATATATTATTCCTTCTAAGTCCTAGGTGTTAGGATGCCAAAGGTACCATTTATCTGTCTATAATTATGTTCACTTTAAGCAACTGATCTTGCCTACAATTTTTTGCCTGTTGTCTTGGTCAGTCAGGCTACCATAACAAAATACCATAAACTGGGTGGCTTAAACAACAGAAATGAATTCTCACAATGCTGGAGCCTGAAAGTGCATGATCAAGTTGCCAGCTATGTTTGGGTCTGATGAGAGCTCTCTCCTTGGGTAGCAGATGACTGTCTTCTTGTTATGCCTTCACATGGCAGAGAGAGAACACAATCTCTGGTGTCTCTTCTTATAAGGACACTAATTCTATCAGACTGGGGCCCCACCCCAATTAACTCCTTCAACCTTAATTATTTCCTTACTCCAAATAAGTCACAACAGTGGTTAGGACTTCAACATATTAATTTGGGGGGAAATAGTTCAGCCCACAGAAACTGCTTTGCACAGTTCAGTCCATAAGAACTACTTTGCATAGTGAACTGTAAACAAACAAACAAACAAAAAAGTATTTCCAAAGAGTAGTGAGGCTCAGGAACAGGTAAAGTGAATGGTTAATGGAATGATCAGCTATGTGGGATGGCTTTCTCCATTGATAGGCAGAAGCTCTGGAACAAAGTAATAAAAGAAGAGAGGGCATATTTTATCCAGAGCTGAAGGTAGACAGGAAAGTCAGGGTAAACAAACAAGAAATGGAAATTTTTAAAACAAAGATTAGCTCAACAGTCAGAACCTCTTATAGCTAGCAGACCACAAATCCCATCTTAGTAAATTTCCTGCAAGATTCAGGTGAAGAAACCAAGGCCCCCAAAAGGCTGTAAGACTGGGAGTTCCTGGCAAACCAAGATGAGTTGGACATTCTATTTTTCCAGTATGGCATGATACTATATGAATGTAAACAAGAAGACATTCCTCAAAGAATGTTAAAACCCTAAATGCACTTGAATTGTGACATGGTGATGCCATGATGACAAATACAGAATTGTATTTTCATAGAGCATTCCTCTCCAGAGACTGGCAAATTCCAAACTCACAACAAGTTTCCCCCACACATGGGGCTTATTAGAGGCCCTGCATCTCTCTTGGCCAGGGAGACAAGTTGTATTTAAATACTAATGTGAACTGTTTTCCATAATGTATGCAGAGTGGGCTTCAACCATGTGTTGGAATGACATCAGCAATCTGCAGACTCAGGCTGTAGAGGTTCAGAATCATTGCATTGCCAGAAAGATGAAAGAGTGGGGTTGTTAGATGTCAGGAGAAAACTAACGAACTCATCCACTCCAGCTAACAGAGGACTCACGAATTTGCCTTGAACTGAGTAGAGTCTTCAAGAATCTCTAGCTATGGTATTTATGGATACATTATTTTCAGTAGATATGAAGAGGAAGTGCTGAGAAATATGCCCTTTATTTGCATTGTCAAATGAGTTCCATGGCAAAGCTGTATTAAAGCCCTGATACTTTGTGGGTCTGCCTCTGAGACCCCAAAATGTGCACCACACAGGAAATATACTGCAGTCACACACCTTCCTCCAGGCTGTGCCCAGACATAAAGCTTTCTTCACAGAACCCAAGTCTTCCAGCCAATAAGTAGGGAATGTGCTTTTGTTTAAAAGAATGAACTAACACTGTGCCGTCTCAACGTTTAAACAAAACAAAAAGTGATTTTCTAAGTTTTCATGAAATAAAATGGTTCCCACAATTCCTTTGGACTGATAACATTCATTTTCTTTTTCTTGATTGCAACGGCAGTTCTGATACCTGCCCACATGCAGGTAGAAGCCAAGAGTCTGAAACTCTTGCCGACAGGGAAGAAGATAAATTGACCTGGATGCTGCTGTCCTATCTATGAGAATATTTATGTAAAAAAAAAATCATGGTTGATGAAATAAATAAACTCATTCTTCGTGCTTGAACATGTTGCATGCCATTAAGGCAGAGAGAATTTCACAGGATTTCTAAGAGGGAAGAAAGAGGGTGTGGAATTTTTAATGTTTTCAGTCTGGAAAGAGCAGTAAGTTTAAGATTAGGAAAATTGGTTCAAAATTGTGTCTAAGAGTTATTGCTTGTATGACTTGTACAAAATACTTCAGCTCTCAGATATGAAGTCTCCTAACTCAGTTCAATGGGGCGAATGCATTAGATCATCTCATTGGTTTCTTCTACCACTAAATTTCTGTGATGCTAACTAAAATCTCTAACACTGGGGAAACCACTCTTCCTCCTTTCATACAAAACCAGCAAGAAGACACCCTTAAGCAGACCCAAAGGGATGGTCCCTATGCTTTGCTATGGATGGAATATATGTATCTTTCCCAAATTCATATGCTGAAATCTTAGCCTTAAAGGTGACTAGAACCTGTGAGAAGGTGATGAAGGTCAGATGAGGTCATAAGATTGGGGCCCTAATTTAATAGGGCTGGTGCCCTTAAGAAGAGGAAGAGGCAATAGAGCTTTCTCTTTTCTTCCCTCTCTGCCAGGTGAGGCCATAGCTAGAAGACAGTCATCTGAAACTCAAGGAGAGAACTGTCATCAGACACCAACATGGTTGGCACCTTGATCTTGCACTTTTAGGCTCCAGAACTGTGAGCAATAAATTTCCGTTGTATTTTTAAAAATTATGAAAGTCTCAATCCCTACTCTCAAACCTGGATTCCATAAATTAGACTCAGACTTTGTCTGGAAACATGCCAATTCAATACTACTAACACTTTGGATTGATCCTTTTAGGCAAATACTTAAAAATAAGACTTCTCTATGTTTCTCAGAAGCTGTGAACGCTTTATAAAAAGTGAGCTGAAGTGGTCAATTGATTTTTGACAAGGATGCCAAGACCATTCAACGGGGGAAAGGACAGCCTTTCCAACAAATGAGTCTGAGAAAACTGGATATCCACATGCAAAAGAATGAAATTAAACTCTTTTCTTACCGCATGTACAAAAATTAACTCAAAATGTATCAAAGGCTTAAACTTAAGAATGAAAACTATAAAGCTCTTAAGAGAGAGAAAATCTCTCGATGTTAGATTTAACAATGATTTTTATGACATCAAAAACAGGCAACAAAAGAAAAATAGATAAATTGGATTTTCATCAAAGTTAAAAACTTTTCTGTATCAAAAGACACTATCAAGGCAATGGGGAGACAACCCACAGAATAAGAGAAAACATTGCACATCATATATCTAATAAAGCACTACAATCCAGAACATATAAAGAATCTACAACTTAACCAAAATAAACAAACAAAACCCCAAAACAAAACAAGAAACAATTCCAAAATGGCCGAAAGACTTGAGTAGACATTTTTCTAAAGAAGATACACAAATAGCCAATAAGCATATGAAAAGATGCTAACATCATTAATCATCAGAAAAATGCAAATTAAAACCACAATGAGATCCCACTTCATACCCATTGGGATGGCTATAAAAAATACAGATTCGGAAAGTAACAACTGTTGATAAGGATGTAGAGAAATGGAATGTAAAATGGTTCAGCCACTGTGGAAAACAATTTGGCAGTTCCTGAAACAGTTAAATGGGGATTTTCTATATGATCCAGAAATTCCACTTTTGGGTATATCCACCAAAGAGTTGAAAGCAGGGGCCCAAACAGATACTTGTACACCAATATTCATAGCAGTAATATTTATGATAACCAAAAGGTGGAAACAACCCAAATAAATATCGACAGATGAATGTATAAACAAAATCTGGTGTATACATATGCAGTGAAATATTACTCAACCATAAAAATGAAATCTGGATGCATGCTATGACATGCATGAATCTTGAAAATGATAAGCTAAGTGAAATAAATGAGATAAGCCAGACAAAAAAGACAAATATTGTATAATCCCACTTATGTGAGCTACCAGGAGCAGGCAAATTCACAGATACAGAAATGAGAATAGGGGTTACTCATGGCTCTGGGAGGTAGAAATGAAGAGATATTATTTAATGGGTACAGAGTTTCCATTTGGGATGGTGAAAAGTTCTGGAAATGGATAGTGGTTATGATTGTATGACATTGTGAATTTACTTAATACCATTGAATTGTGTACCCAAGAAGGGTTAAATTGGCAAATGTTACATTATGTATCCTTATGACAATCCAATGATTTTTTTAAAAAATGCATTCTGAATCAAGTCCACTCCATCTTTCTCCTACCAATCTAGCCCAAGTCACCACGTCTCTCACCAGGAACCCCCATAGCAGCCTCCTAACCAGTGTTCTTGCTCCTACTCTTGTCTTCATGCCCATCATATGTCTACAAGCAGTCACAGTGGTCTTTTAAACATAAAAATCAAATTTTGTCATTTAAAGTTGAATCTCCCAATGGTTTCCCATCATTTAGTATAACATCCCAATGCTTTCTTGTGGTTTCCCAGGCCCACATCATTGACTTGCTTCCCTGTCTTGCATCTCATATCACTCTTCATTCTACTTGCTCCCCAAATCCCAGGTGGCTGTGCAGCATGCTCCCTCCCTAGAGTCTTTTCTGTTTGGACCACTCTTTCATCCAGAGCACGACTGCCTGGCTCTTCATCACCCAATTCTCAGTTCTAATGCCAAGAGGACTTCTCCAATTTCCATCTAAATCAGCCCCCAGCCTTTAGCCCTTTTATCCGGTTACTCTATTTTATTTTCACTCCGGGAATGGTCATTATCACTAGCTGGCACTACCTTGATAACTTTTATATTTAAACGTTCATCTGTCTTCCTTTAGGCTATAAACCCCATGAGAGCAGGGATTTTGTCTATTTTGTTTATTGCTGTATCTTCATTGCCAGAGGCTGTCACATAATAGCTCTCAATAAATATTTGCCAAATAAATAAATACATATTTCTAAAAGTGAGCTAAACCTCTCCTTCTTCTATAACAATAATTTTCAAGACAACAGCCCACATAGTTACCAATGCTGTCATGAATTAGGAGTGAAATTTTTGTTCTTCATTCTTTTCTTGGTTCCTTTATTATTAATATGTTTCAGTGAATTCATAGCAAAGTCCAAATGTACTACTTTCTTCTTTAGGATTCCTAAGTCCTAAGGAATAGATGTATCAAAGAAACAAACATAATCTATTTATATTTTACACACAGAAAGTATCTAAATTTGCTATATACAAAATATTTTATCAAGAGGAATTTTCAATATCAATAATATTTGCAGATACTTTAATAAAAGTTACTTAAAATAATACATTGGAGAAACTATAAAAAGACCCTCTTTTACAAAAATAGTTTTAGCTGATAAAGCATTTAAACTCACTACTCAGTACAGTTAAACAGACTTACAAAAGGTGTGATGTAGGACCCCAATCATTTCAGAATTAAAACCTTTCATTCCGGAAAAAACGTGTATTATTTCTTCAGAAAAATAGTACAATTTAAGATCCCTGGAAAAAATAATCAAACCGGTTTCCTTGGCAATGTATAGAAGGTAGGAAGATTTGCTACAAAGCAAAAGATAAAACTCCCTACAGCTCTACCCAGAAGAGAAAACAAGCAGGTAGGAAGTGACCAAACCAAAAATCCAACTAAGCTTTCAGCATTTCTTGAGTTTCTACTATATGGAGGAATCTGAAGCAACAAATGTAAGAATTCTATAGGATTCTCTAAACTTTGCACCTGGAGTTGCCATACTTGCCATGAAGGCAAGAAGCAAGACTTCAACTGTGTTCCACCTGGGACTTCAAGTAAGGGCTCAAGATCGGTATCTAGACTGTCAGCACTGGAACTTGAATCAGACGGAATCCAGCTGAGCCCTATACCCCGCTCCCCAAGGCATTCTTGAACTTCACTACAAATACAAGCATCTTGGTTAGTCTGTTGTACGCTGTTCCCTTTGTCTGTCTTTTCACCCAAGCTGCCATATCCCCCCCGTGCTCTGTTGTGTCCTCTGCAGTTCCCATGCCTCAGCCTGCCCTCAAGACGCATCCGCTTCCATCTATCTACTTCCTTCAGGCTCTTGAGTACCTGTGCCTACTGCTTACCTTGAATCGCAGGGTGGTGGTGGGTGGTTTCTCAGTTCTTATAGCTACTTTCACACTATTTTACCCTCATTTAAGAGCATTGTTGACTCATATACCCAGATCCAATGTCCTCTAATAGTCTACATTATGACCATCCATGTATTATGGCCTCTTATCTGTGCCCACTTTTAGTTAAGGTCCTTGGCCCTTGACACATCTTCTTCCTTTCAGTGATAAAACCACCCGTATGCCAGGTGACTGCAACATCTAAGTGAGTCAACCGTTCAACTGCATTCCCCTTTAGTAAGCTATTTCCAGGGCCAAGTCCTGGACTGGAGCACTTTGTCTCTGAAGTCATAAATCTCTTAACCTATCAACCACAGATATCTTATAAAACCCCAATCTCAGATTATCTGAATAACAGACTTTTTGTTTCCACAACTAAGCTGCTGAACACTGCTTGGAAAAACCACTTGTCTAGGTGAAAAAGACATATCATGTTTGGCCTTTAGCTCTACCCAATAATCCCTTTAAATGTCCTTAGTCACCAACCTCTCCTTTGCTTCTCAAGACCTTCTCTGTGCTTCCATCTTTCTCTTCATTCCTTCTCCCCCATCCTGACTCTCAGCAGGTGCTTCACTTCTTTGCTTCATTGTGGCACTAGAAGCTTCTTAACCAGTAACTCCCTCAACCTCCTTCCCATCTAGCTTAGCAATTTTCATGCATCCACATCTGTCCAGACTCCTACCCTCCTTGGTCAGGCTGAGCTGTAGCCGTCCCTCTGTGGGCTTGCTGGACCCCTTCCCTATCTGCTCCCTCGGGGATTTTGTCCCATTAGCTCTCCCCATTTTCTACACGATCTTCAAATTCTGTCTTCCAATGCTTCCTCCATCTCAACATATAAAAAACCTCCAATTACATCCCCGTCTTTAACCTTCCTTCACAGACAAGTCAGGTGACAGGATAGCCACTGCTCACAGTCTCCACGTCCTCTTTTGTCATTTTCCTCCTCAGTTCAACTGATGGATTGGCAAATGTAGAGACATGCATGCTACCTAAGAGGGAGCGTGCTGTAGTAAAGAGATACACCAGGCACAAGGTTCTCGGTTGTGGTCCTGGCTTGACACTCTGTGTCTTGGGTAAATCACTTCCCTCTCTGAGCTTAAAGTATGGGAACATATCGTGTAAACCATAAAATTAGCATTCAAGCACTTCAATGTGGGGAAGTGTTTGTTAATCATAAAGGGCTAGTTAAACATTAATTTTTAATTATTCTTTCCTCAAATTATCCACATTTTAGCAGGGATCTGGCTTTTCCAAGTGATAAATCTTTTTAGCAAAAAAGAGTGCTTGTAATGATAAAATTTCAGGCCCTGCAGTGGGTCAACCCAAAGGGTATTTTGGGCAAGTAGTCATTATTTCAGTACCCTTAACCTCACCCTGGCAGCAACTCCTCCTTGACTTAGGTTCAAACTGGATACATGCAAAAAGGAGTTTAGAATTGAGCTATGGTAACAGTTTGTTGAAGGTCACAAACTACTTTCCAAATGTTTGGGATTTAATAAAATTCCAGATGTATTTGGCCCTGAGCAATTTTATTTTGTTTTTTAGCCTGTGTGTGTTTTAAAGAAAATTTTATCCACATGTTTTTGATTAATTTGTACTTCAATCATTAAAATTTGGGTTATTTCATAGTTATCTAATGTCCAAGAAGATTTTTTAAATAAGTGTTTAAAAGCACGTTCTTTAAAAAAAAAAAAAAAAAAGCCCTCTATGGAAAAGGTCAAATAACAGGAAGCTGTGGTTTGCCAAGAGTAAATAAATTTTGCACACACACAAAGTTTCCATTTTGAGTCCAAACTCCAAGCCTGTTACCTTTGTGTTGTGTCTAAGGAAATCATAACAAAACAAATTTTGCTGTCCAAAATAAGCAGAAAGGTGCCAGGTGAACACAAACTTAAAATAACTAACAAAACATGACACCCATAGCCACAACTGTGAACGTCTACCAGCTGATTTGTAAATAGACATTGGCTATATAGTATAGAATCAGAAAGAGTACTTGGGTTATTCTTGTGTTGAATGACCTTGGGTCAGGTATTTAACTGAGTAGGGTCCCAGTTTCCCACATAAGAACATGGAGTTAGTAAGATCTGCCCTACTTATTTCAAAGTGTTGAAGATATGGTCAAGGAGTGTATAGGATATTACAGTCTCCTGAAAAATATAAAGTTCTAGGCAATTGCATTATATACAAAGAACAGTAATAAAAATGTATAATCATTGCTGTGGCACAAAGAATTTTGCAAAAATGTAAACTTTTGGTAATTACAATGGAATATTATTAGTGGGGGGAAAAAGAAGTTTGAATTCAGGTTTTTGGTTTTTTTCTAATGTACAACCATCCATTTTATAATGCTGTGGCACTTGCTCATTCTTATTTTTTTGATCCAGAGGCATTCAAGAACAGGTTTTGAATTTTTAAATTATACGGTTGTAGTAAATACCCATTAAATGTTCACAATGTGTCAGTCCCTTTAATGTACACCGTTTTTATTTAATCCTCACTTAATCCTGTGTAATGCAACAGCTATCTTTAATAATTTCCTGGTTACTTCCCTTGGACAAGTGGCTATTTACAATGTATCTTCAGTATGAAGTTCAGCATGTAAGCATTCAGTCAAGCATTGCCATTGCTGTGATTTAATGAACAAGGGAAATTTTATTGTTTCTATAATGTTGGGGTTTATGCTCTGTTCATTACCTGAGCAGACATATGCTTTTTTATTTTCTTCAGTTTTATAATGTCATTTTTTCTGAGTATTTCTTGAAAACCACATCATTAGAGCAGATGGCCCACCTCAAGAAATATTTTCATGAAGTACTAGAGTATAGAAACCTGGTAATCAGCCTCCCAGGTTTGCCCAAAGGTTGAAATGTCTATGTGTCTGCAACTTACATATGGCTTTGGGCTTCTATAATTCACCAGGTTTTTGTTGTGTTTTTTGTTTTTTTTTTAAAGATTTTATTTATTTATTTATTTATTTATTTGAGGTGGGGGGAGGGGCAGAGCCTGAGATCGTGACCCTGAGATCATGACCTGAGCCCAAGCCAAGAGTAGGACGCTTAACGAACTGAGCCATCCAGGTGCCCCATTCACCAGGTTTTTAAAAGAGATCCCTGAGTCAGTTAGTTTTTCTAGCATAGTGCACTACCTCACAACCTAACAGCCTAAAACAGCATTTAGTTCATGACTCCATGGATCAGCTCAATGAGTCTTCTGATTTGGGCCGACTTGGCTGATCTCTGCTGGGCTCCTCCTGGGTATGCAGTCAACGGGCAGGTCAGCTAGTAGCTGGACAGTCTGGGAGAGCTTCACTGAGCTGGGTGGTGGTTGGCATTGGTGGTCCAGAGCAGGAGGAGGGCCTGGGCTGTGGTGGCGAAACAAGGAAGGCTCCCTCCTCCGGACAAGTCTCTCCTGCCATCTGGTAGGCCAGCCTGGCTTCTTCCTATCGTGGTCTCAGGTTCCAAAAGAGGAAGTGGAAAGCCTCTGAGCTTTTGCCCTGGTGCCTGTGCAATCTCACTTCTGCTGCATTTTACTGGCCAAAGCAAGTCACCAATATAACGCAGATTTGAGGGTGAAGGGAATAGACACTACCTCTTCCTGGAAAGACTTATAAGTAGCAACCTCTACTACTTATCACATTTCTCACCCGTTTCCCAATATTCCTTGGCATATTATTTCTAAACAAAGAAGAATCTTACACACAGTTCTGCCCCTTGATTTGGAGTTATCAGTTCAGGTCGTTTAAAGGCCAGTGAAAAAACAAACCTTTGAATGTGTTTTTTTTTAAACCTCAAGTAATGGATAACTAAGTTCCAGTTCAATGCCCCCAGCAATACAGTTAAGGTGTCAGCCTTTTGGAGGTTGGGGAAAGCTGAGATGGAAGCTGGGACGTTCAGCAATTTGCTCCCATTCCCTGTGAGCACGCAGGACTTGGTTCTCTCCTCACCACCACCTGCACCCTCCCTCTAGCCTCTCTGCTGCATACCTCACTCAAATAAAACCCGTTGGACCTTGCTGCAACTCGTGTAAAATTCACATATAAGTCCAACTTCAGATTCAAAGCAGTGTTCCATCCAAAGTATTTTTGGAATAACACCAATTATTCTTTCCTATGCTGTTGGAGGAATTATTTAGAAATGGGAACCTGACCATCCTATAATATGACACTTCTCTAGGAAGCTTTATGGCTTATCGTAAGTTTATTTTACATAACACAAGTGCAAATGACAAAAAACACATTCTAGGGTTCAAAACGTATCAGTGTTTCAAAGGTTAGTTTCATTATTATTATCTAGATAACTTTGGTATCAATGCCCATTTAGGGATGTTGTATGAGAGAGCACTTTACCTGAATTTTCAACTAAGACTTTGTGGCAGGGAGTGGAGATCCCATTTATAGAAATAGTTTTTAAGACTGGGAAAAGCTTGGGGTGCCTGTGTTTCTCAGTCAGTTAAGCATCCAACTCTTGGTTTTGGCTCAGGTCATGATCTCAGGGTAGTGAGATCGACCCCCCCAACCTGTTCATCAAGCCCTGCCCCCATGGAACCCCCAGGGAACCCCCTATAGTTCACCCCCACATTGAGCCCATGTAAGGCTCCATGCTGAGCGGAGATTCTCTTCAGATTCTCTCCCTGTCCCTCTGGCTCTGCTGCTCCCCCTGCTCATGCTCTCTCTCTCTCTCTCAAATAAATAAATAAAATCTTTTTAAAAAAAGACTGGGAAAAACACAAAACATATTTGCTAAAGGTCTTGTATGACACTGTATAAAGAACCCCTGTAGATAAATAATGAAAAGATGATCAACCCTATTAAAAAGAGGGCAAAGATTTTAAAAGACACTTTACAAAAGAATACATATAATAGCCAACAGAGGCATGAAATAGTGCTCATGATGGTAGGAATTCCATGCACTTGAGCTCATTGCCACCTTTCATTTGTTGTAAAATGAGTTCCTTGATTATATTCAACACTGTGTAGAATATCATGAGACGGTGAATAAGGCTTCTGTGAGCCTGTGGTTTGGGCAAAAGCCTCGCAAACAGGGAAGGCAAAAATCCCTATTCAGAGTAAGTACTCCAGTGAGAACTAAGCACATCCCTTTTCCCAGTGGCGGCAGTTCAGTGGAATCAAGGTGCCATCAGGTAGCTGACTGATGCCCCTGGGGAGTAGAGCCATCAGGGGCTTAATGTTATCTTTGCTGTTGACAAATTGGGTACCCCTTAATGGCTAGAGTGAGAGTAGCCTTGGAAGCACATCTGTTTGATCCTATGTGTAACTTTCATCCTGCTGCCAAAGATATATTGTCTATGGACCAACTGGGCAGACAGAGGGGCCCTAGGGAAAGGCTGACTGAACAAGTTACCTTGTTCACCTGATTATCATGCTCTTACTCCGTTGTTTGTTGAGGACTCACATGGAGCACACAAATATGTTTACAATCTGTATTTGTTCAGGAAGGTCTGTCAAATACTTTCTTTCCAGACCTCCTTACTACCCCTTTCTTAGTCATCTGATTTCTCAGTCCTTGACCATCCAGGCAAACTATTAACCACTACCCACAAATTAATGTAGATCTGAATCTCTAGCCTCTTCTGCCAGGAAAGTTGAACTACCATGTATACTGCTCAAAGTTCTATTTGTGGGAAGGCTCTTTCTTCACCACTGTCCTTCAAGTGAAATGCTGCGGACATCTACATTCAACCAATGACAGCATATTTTTAGAAGACCGTTCTCTATGGGTCTCTTGCATTTCTGTACATCTTGTGAGCAGAGGCATGGATGGCCTTTGTTTTAGACTATCTTTTAAAGTATGTCTGCAGAGTAAAAAACTTTGGAAGGTGGAGACAGTGTCTCTATCTAAAGCAGAGGTCATGTTTGTTTACTATCTGTCAATAATGGTGAAGGTTCTGAGATTTAATCTATTGAAAAGCTAACAAGTTCACCTGCCACAGTTTCACATAAAGCAGAGATGCTGCTGGGCCGGGCCAACTACATTTTGAACATACTATTTCCACCTTAATTGGTCACTAACTCCAGGTTAACCTACCCCTGAATGGGAATATCAGGCTTGAGGGTCACCAGGTCTCCATGGATGAGGCATTCGGTTTTAACAAGAGGCCAGTAGTGAGCTAATAACTACTTTTCAAAAGGGACGTATGGAAGCCAAGTCAGGGAGGCAATGAGTCCAAAATCCCAAGAGGTGTCTCCAAGTGGAGGCCGCCTCCCTTTAGCAGGTGGTAAAATCATCAGCCAGAGAGACTTCTAGCTTACAGGGATCATTAGGGGCCCCAGAGGTAGAAAGCATGCCACAGCTTTCTGGATAACTTCCTCTGTAGTCCGTTGGTTTGGCTGCCGCTCAAAGCATGCTGATTTGGGGGTTGGCAGATCTAAAGGACTAAGCAGAATGCCCAAGTGAGACACAGATTATCCAAACACCTCAAGAATCCAGTAATGTGCTGGGCCTCCTTTTGCTGTCGGAGAGACTGAAGATACAACAGTTTTCCTTGATTGTCAGAAGGATTGAGCCTTGTGAATTTGTCTACATAGTTCCAAGAAACACCTTGGCAAGCAGGACTCTGGATTTTTGGGGGGTTTATGAACTACTCCAGCTGGTTGAGGTATAATAATATCAGAGTCAGGGTAGTTTCAACAGAGCCTTTCCAACCAACACCAGAGGTGAGAGACACTCACTCTAAATCTTGGCCCCTTATTGGTGGCAAGAAGCAGGGACTTTTGTCCCACTAGCACTTCCCCACATGTGACTCTTCCTGTTTGACAGAATCCCTGATGGGGCCTATGGGACACAACAACACAGCAGTTGCTATTATACATTGAGATGTAGAAACAATAGCAAGAGTGTATTGAATTAGCCCAAGAGGCATCGTTCACAGCATCCTTTCCCCTCCCAAAGTTTTCCTGTATACTTGGATGGTTGTATATGGCCTTCATCCCTTTTGGAAACTGAGTCTTCAGCCCTATCTCTAATCTTGCCCCGAAACTACCTGAGCCTGGGGAGACGGCGGGATCAGAGAGTATAGAGGGAGAGCAGCGTCTTGCCAGGAAGGAAGGCAGACTTACTTTCTGTCTTGTGCAGCCTGAAACTGAAATCTGCCTATAGCTCCACTGAATGAACTGCTCATGTTTTTGATCCACCCAAAGCTCTTTATTCTCATTCCTGACACCCATGACTTCGACTTTGCAGATTCTGTGACTCAGCAGCTACAGTCACGTTGCTTTTTGTCTGGAGTCTCAGGACTTGCTGCCCCATTTTCAGGATAAATATCCCTGCCTTCGCTGCCCAAAAGAGAATAGGCAAAACCCAAAGGCACTATTCAAGAGACTTGTTTTAATTCTTTTGCTCAGCCTCTGAGCATTCATCAGTAGGTTAATAAAGGATCCTTATTCCATACCCCTCGTATCACTTGGTTGAGAGCATTTGCTACTGGGTCATAGTAAGTCTTCTCAGATTTCCCTAGCCAGGCCTACAAAGTCCTCATTCTTGGGGTGCCTGGGTGGCTCAGTCGTTAAGCGTCTGCCTTTGGCTCAGGTCATGATCCCAGTGTCCTGGGATCGAGCCCCTCATCGGGCTCCCTGCTCGGCGGGAGCCTGCTTCTCCCTCTCCCTCTCCCCCTGCTTGTGTTCCCTCTCTCGCTGTGTCTCTCTCTGCCAAAAAAAATAAATAAAATCTTTTAAAAAACCCCAAAAAACAAAGTCCTCATTCTTTCTCTTCCAGAAAGCCATGTCTTCGAAAGTGTCCTATCCTCCTCACCAAAAACTTTCAGGAACTGTGAAGAGCCTGAGATTATATTGTACTGGCAAGTTAAGAAGTTAGTCTGCTTATAGTTTCAGGGATGCTGGTAGAAAACATGAGACTCCTGAGTCAAAGACGAAGACATTTATTCCTCACAGCACGACAAGCGCTTCATGCCTGCACCCATCTTTCTTAGCCCCAGGTCTTGCTGGGCGTCATGAAGCAGCTCAGGTAATGCTGCATATGTATTGGGTTTATACTGTAGCACTGTCTCTGACATCCCTGTGTCTCCTGAAACACAGCATCCCGATGAATTGCAGACATAGTGATAGAAGAGTTTTCAGGGCCACACGGGCATATTATAGGGCCTTCTTCTATTTTGGCCCACTCAAATTTTGTAGCTTTTTGGGTTCTTCAATAAATGGGACAGAGCATACACCCAAATTAGGTGTGTGTGGCCTCAAAAATCCAAGGAGGCCCACCAGTCCTTTCGCTTCTTTTTTAGTATCAGAAGGGCCAGATGCAACAATTTGCTGTTCACCTTGGAAGGGTTATCTTGATATTTCTCAGACTGCTGGGTTCCTAGAAATCCCACTGGGTGGCTGACCTATACATTTTTATGGAACTTGTCCCCCCACCCTCAGGAAAATATACATTGTACCTAGAGTAGTTTTCACTTCCTGTTCTTGAGTTCTAATTAACATGGTATCATCCATGTAATGGATCAATGTGAAGTCCTGTGGAATAGAGAGGTAATTTAGTTCTTTATGGACTGGACTGTAACAGGGCCAGAGAGTTGGTGTAGTTGGAGCTTGAACTGTGTGAATATATTGCTGATTGTGTTTGATGGTTTTTACTAAGAGGTATAGGAAAAAAAGAACATTTGCCAGATCAATAACTGTATACCATTTGCCAGAAGATGTGTTGATTTGCTGTAAAGCAGCGGTTATCAATGGGGTGGTGTGGGGGATGTTTGCCACCCAGAAGACACTGGCAATGACTGGAGACATTTTGGGTCACCACAGCTAGAATGAGAGGTGCTGCTAGCCTCTAGTGGGTGAGGGACAAAGATGTTGCTGGACACCCTGCAGTGCACAGGACAGGACCCACAACAAAAAAATTATCGGGTCTAAAATGTCAACAGTGCCAAGCTTGAGAAATCTTGAACTAGAGTAAAATTGGAACAGGAAAAGAGCTGCAGTTGGAATTAATGGTTAAATTTATAATAATCCACTGTCATCTTCCAAGATCCAGCTGTCTTCTGAACAGGCCAAAGGAGTGAACTGAATGAGAATATGGTTATAATGACCCCCCTTGAAACTTTCAAGTCCTTGATGGTAGCATGAATCTATGCAATGCCTCCAGAGATGTTTTATATCTTCTGATTTATTATTTAACTAGATAAAGGAAGTTCCAGATGCTTTCCCTTGACCTTTCCTACAATAATAGTCATCACTACAGAGATCAAAGAACCCAAATGGGAATTTTTCGGTTTTTAACTGTACCTATTCCAATTTGCTTTCCAAACTGGGGAGATAACAGAATGGTCTCAGGAACCCACTGGACAATTTGTTAAATATAACCTTTATATTGAAGAGATGGAAAACTAGAATGGATTTACAATGTAAGATCTGTTTGTTGATCCCCTGAGTATGTCACCTGGGAGGTCCGGAGGACATTCTCTTTAACAAGGATGAGAGAAATATATTCATATGGAGAGCCTTGACATCCTGGAAAATCTCTGTGGTTTCTATTTTCTATAGGCCAAAAATGACTAGGCTCCTAAATTCAGTGGGGATTAAGGAGTTCTGGGGAAATTTCTGAAACTGACACAAGTCCAAACTACATTATTTATCTAACTGCCATAAGCTGCTACTTTGACTGATGAAGAAGTAACTTTGAAAATAGTCAGAAAAATATCCATTGTGTTGTGCTTCTGTTGCCAAAAATGACACGTGTCACTTACAAAGACTCTCATACTTGCACATTTAAAAATGGGGAAAAAATCTGAACTACTTAAAAATCATCCCAATAATTTTAGGGAATTTTAAAGCCACTTGATTAAAAAATTAAGTTTTTTTAGGGTGCCTGGGTGGCTCAGTTGGTTAAGCGTCCCACTCTTGATTTTGGCTCAGGTCATGATCTCAGGGTCCTGGGATCAAGCCCCACATTGGGGTCCCTGCTCAGCTGCGAGTCTGCTAGAGGATTCTCTCTCTTCTCTCTCTCTCTCTCTCTCGCTGCACCTCCCTGCCCCCACTCACTCATGCTCCCTCTTTCTCTCTCTCAAATAAATAAATAAATAAATCTTTAAAAAAATAAATAAAAATTAAGCTTTTTTATTACATTAACAATAAGTGATGGGGACCTTGAAAAGTGAATATTTACTAGCTAAACTGCAACAACAAATTACAAAATTGCAGATAGACTGAAAAATATCAGCCAATAACTGACTAACAAAGCATAGCAGAATTTTCTAACAGTGCTTACCTGAGATGTGTGGTCATAAATTGTGTCTCTTCTTTATGAAGTATGTTTTGTGATATGTCAGTCCTTAAAACTAAGTAACATCATGGACTAAATTTAGAACAGGTCCTTTGAATTACTCTCTCACAAGCGCTAAGATGACACTTTCTGAAAATCACATTAGTTTCATTGAAAGTATAACAAAACAAACAGTTCTAGTTTTGCTTCTGTGTTATAATTGACACAACATGTGAATATAATTGTAAGTGTATATACTTTATAAATACATAGATACCTTTAGAGAAAATTCATATTGAACATTTGAAGGTATATGTATTAGTTTCCTGGACTTCAATATATATCTCCATCCTCACATGGCATTCTTGTCCCATGTCTCTGGGTCTCTTCCCCTCTTCTTACAAATAAGTCAATCATACTGGATTAAGGGCCCACCGACTCCAGTATGACGTCGCCTTAATATAACTAATTACATCTGCAATGACCCTTTCCAAAGACGATCACATTATGGCGTACCAGAAATTAGGACTTCAACCTACCTTTCTGGGGACAAATTCAAACCATGGCAGTACGCATGATCAAAACATTTGGAAAGCTCTGTCCTAGGTCTTATTTCTAAGACTGTTTTATCTCTGAAAGCTCTATTATAAATAAACCTCTGTCTTATTTCCTCCTACTGGTTACTTAATCTGGTGTTCTTGCCATCAAGATATTCAACATTATCAAGAGTTTCAGTCCATACACCTATCACATTTTCATGACCCATCAGGACCTTTATGGTTTTGCTTCCTTCCTTATTCAGCATACTCTAAAATTAACTACAGGATCCCCAAAGTCCTTTCTTCCCTCTTCCTTTAACAAGCTCATATAGCAGAACCCAAACCTATTTAATTCTACTATCCTTTCCCTCAGCACTTGTATTTGATAGGTAAATATTGATGAATAATATAACAAAATCAAATTTAATAGACATGCTTCAAATTATTTTTTTTAAGATTTATTTATTTATTGCGGGGGTAAGAGAAGCAGAGGGAGAGGCAATCTGAAGCAGACTCTGCACTGAGTGTGGAGCCCTGGGGGGCTTGAGATCATAACCTGGGCAAAAACCAAGAGTCAGACGCTTAACCAACTGCACTGCCCAGACACCCCGACATGCTTCGGATTATTGACTGCGGATCTCAGATGAGTGCTGTTAGACAATTCTGATTTAGTTAATTTTCTCTCACACATTCTGAGACAATTTCAAGCTTTCTCTTTTTTCTCCGGGAACCTCCACCATTTCTCCAACTCTCATCTGATGATCATGCTTTTTATTTCACTGATAAAATCTTCAGGTTTGCAACACATTCACCAACATATCTATCTCTGCAGCCATGTATGCCAACCTCCCACCTGTTTGGATGAGCGAATTTTCAATGCTTTTATCTAAAGCCAACTCATGCAGGAGATCCACTTCCCTTCCCTGCAATCATACCTTTTTCCATCTTCCTCATCAATTTTACCTTCTCTACTATGTCATTTCCATTAACATGTAAACATTTAAAATTGCTCACTGACTTACATCTCCCTTTATTTTTCTGGATCCAATACCAGGAAAGAATTCAAAATTATCATCTAAGCTTTCTGGCTGCAATTCGGCAGATTTCATTCTCTTCACTTGTTTTTCACTCAATCAGGCTTTCTTCTCCAACCCTTTCCTAAAAAAGCTCTTCTCAAGGACATCACTAACTCACACTTTGATCTACCACAAAAACTATTCAACCTTATCGAGCACTTCAATCCACAAAAATCTCATTTTTTTTCATTACCCATCAGGACCTTGATGGTTTTATCTCCCTCCTTATTCAACATATTCTAAAATTATAACCATGTTCTTGCAAAAACTCCTTTCTCCCTCTCTCCCATCAATACGCTCAGGTAGCAGAACCCAAACCTATTTACAGCTGCTGTCCTCTTACTTGGCACCTGGATCTGAGTAGGTAAATATTGATGAAAAAAATGATAAGATCACATTTGCTGGATTACTTCAAATTTGTAAGCACAGTTATCAAATGGGAATTGCATTAAATTTCCTATACTCACCATATTTAAATCTCTGCTGTATTAGACATTGTTGACTCCTCCCTCCTTGAAACACATTCTTCTCTAAGCATATCCCCAGACTTGTATATTCAATTATTTACTCAGTCTCCCCACTCGAATGTATAAAAGATATCTCAAACTTAATTTTTTTTAAAAAAAAGAGGGAGCCATTATTTCCACTCCCATCCAAATCTTCCTGTGCCCTTGTCCTTGCCCATATTAATAAATAACTATCAAGCCAGTTGCTTCAGCTTTACATCCTTGGTTCTTCTCTTTCTCAAACATCCCATAGTCTTAATAAATTATTTTGCTCCATCTCTAAAATATATTCAAAATCTGGGCACCTCTCACATTCCTCCTGCTCTAGTCTAATAAAACATCTCTCAGCAGGACCACTGCAGTAGCCTCTTGCCATGAGCACTGAAGGCTAGTAAAACAAGGAATAATAAAGAGTGTTATTGACTGCCGTCTGATTCACTTACCCACACCCTTTCTAGTGTTATATATATGTTATCTATAGTATCTTATCAAATACAGAATCATATGACCTAAGAAAGTTGGGAGTGACTTTAAAGAACTCTGGTCTGGTCTCTCAGGTTATGTTGCCAAGCTCAGAGCATTTAAGAGATGCTTTCAGAGACACAGGGCTAAGTAGTCTTAGCACTCAACTAGAAACCACGTATCAGAACTCTCCATTAAGTGGTCTTTCTAATGCTTCAAAAAGTGATGTTTCCCCATATGTATATGTGTGCATGGCCTCGTGATCGTGCTAATTCCTTTTCTAACCACCCTAGGCTAATTGTTATGGCTCTCTGGTTGCGTTTTGTGTATAAAAGTGGCGTACGATGAAAGACAAGCACTTGACATATAACTTAACATAAATATTCCTGGGTAATTTCATTTTCCCCTCTCAATGTCCTCAGAGGTACCCTCTGAGCTGTTAGAACTCTGTGTAAATAAAGACATCCTTACCATGCAGGAAGCCTCCAGCATTCTTTACTCAGGGAACTGAGCTCCAAATGGCCCAAGAACCTTTCCTTTAGTAATCTGAGGACACTCCCCAAATGGTAGGCAGTATGTTTTAAAAGCATTTCATTTGGGCCCTTGTAGCTAACTCTGGGCCCCTTTCTTATTTGTGTGAAGTTTCTGACAGTCTGCTTATTTTATCCCAACATATGGGCTAAATTACACCTTCCTTTAGATATGTAATTTAAATCACCTTTCCTGCCCAGCAGCCTGTCAGGATTTGGCCACCTGTAGGGGCCTAAAGAGATTACATGTTGAAAATACTGAGCTCTATACCAATCCCAACTTCTGCTCTGGAGCCTGAGGCTAGGTAATTCCACAACTCAACATTCCAACAAACATTTATTGACTATTTGAAAAGTACTATGTAAATTACTCTGGAGGATACAGAGATGCATTTTTCCCTGCATCCTCCAGAGGTTCACCACCTGGAGGCCATGTATGAAGTTGACACAACGTGAGGCTGACTGTAACACCAGCTGTGGTGAAAGTACAATGTAAGGGGTGGAATTTGGATGAGGTCTTGAAAGACCCAGGGTATGTCAAATGTCATAATGGGACCAGGAAGGCTGCACAGTGTGTTAGGACAATGGAAGAATTACCAATGTTATCGAAGTTTTGCATGTTTGTTTGGGGTTACAAGGCTGGAAAAGATGTGAGGAAACAAATCACAAAGTGCTTTGAACTTCAGCGTTTAGATTGTGGTTCATGTTCTGATGATTGCAGTTGTGACTCATACAAGTTTTGAGCTGGAGTATGATAACACAAGTCCTGTATTTTATGAAGACAGGGTGTTTGGGCAGGGGGCACAATTGGAAGTAGAGAAAGCCTGGAGATAAGAATGCTAATAAGTTGGTATATAGAAGATCTGTTGTTGTTTGCCTTCAGTACAATACCATTACTCATGACCTTTTCCTTTGGAAACAGTTTCTCAGGTTCCTTTTGGGGGAACAACAATTCTCCCAACTAATGCACCTCAAGTGGAGTTGACTCCATTTTTGCTTCCAGGGATGGGCATGTGGCTTATGTGGCTTCAATCGAAATAGTGTGTTCCTCTAACTGAAATGACTGGTCTCATAATGAGTGTTTTGGGGTTTCTAAAAGAGAAAGAGAAGATTATTCATATTGGGATTGCATTTGGAAGCTAGAATTGACTGCCAAAGTACATGCGTGATGATCATTTGTTCAGTAAATGAAGGGAACTAATAGCCATGGGAAAATGAAAACCTGAGAATGGGGCTTAAACTGGGATGGAGCAAAAGAAACTGGAACCTGATGACACTGTTTGAGCCCTGAATCAAGCCCTCCTTAAAGCTATTTCTACTCTTAAAACTTTTGTTAATGAAAGACTCATAAGTGACAAAGCAGAATACCATAACACTTCCCAAAAGGCTCAGGGATCTAGCTTCAAATAAGGGTCCACTTGTATCAGTCAGCTATTGCCACAATAATTCCGTGTAACAAACCATCCCAACAATCAATGGCTTAAAATAATAATGATTTATTCTTGTTCACATGTCTGAGTTGGCTGGAAGACAGCTGAAATAGACTGAGATCAGTGCAACTTGGCTTCAGCCTGTGTGTTTGACTTCCTGAACTCCTCACTCAGATCTGCTCCATATTTGTTTATCCTGGAGTCTGTAATCAGGCACTAGATATAAAGGACAGGTTTTCTTGATGATGGTGTAAATGTGAGCTGACAAGCCCAAACACGTGAGTACAGTTCAAGCCTCCACTGCTGTCATAGCTGCTAAGTTCCTTTCGACCAAGAGCAAGCCATATGGCTGAGCTCAAAGTTGTGGTTTAGGAAAGCAAACTCCACCTATATGAGGTTAAAGCAAAACTCGGACAGCCAAGTCCAACATTAATGGAAGAGGCAAGTATACTGGGGATAAGAATTCAAGATGGGGAGTAAGTATTTTTTAACAAAAATATATTCTGACATAGCTATTCTCACTAAGCAGATAAGAATTTATCGAGGACTAGAAAATAGCTCAGAGGATGGAGAGAAAGTCTTTCCAGAGGCCAGCACAGGACAAGACCATATAAACTACTACTGCTTCAGTCCTGATCACAAAATAATATCCTTGAGTGGGCATATTAAAGTTCAAGGACAATGGGATGTACAACCAAGTGCTGATGTCTATTAGAAGACTGGAAATAATGAGCTATAATTTTCCATAAGAAAATTTGTACATTGAGAAAGATAGGAACTGGTTGACTGAAACTTGTAGGGACATTACATCTAAGCATAGGTGGAGAAGCCAATCAAGAAGAGAGAGAAACAGTGGGGGTGCCTGGGTTTTTTAGTCAGTTAAGGATCCAACTCTTGATTTCGGCTCAGGTCTTGATCTCAGGGTTGTGAGACTGAGCCCTACATTGGGCTCTGCACACAGCAGGCGGTCTGCTTGAGATTCTCGCCCTCTGCTCCTCCCCCAACGCATGCTCTTTCTCTCTCCCTCTCTCTAAAATAAATAAGTAAAATCTAAAAAAAAAAAAAAGAGAGAGAGAGAAGAGAGAGAAACAGTGACTAAAAGGATAAAGGCACTGATGGAAATAAAAACAACTTTGAAATATTTGAAGTAGTTATTGCAGGTGAAAGCGTTAAAGACTTTTGGGACACCTGGGTGGCTCAGTCGGTTAAGCATCTGCCCAGGGTCCTGGGATTGAGTTCCTTGTCAGGCTCCTTACTCAGCAGGGACGCTGCTTCTGCTTCTGCCTGCTTCTCCCTCTGTCTGCCGCTCCCCCTGCTTGTGCTTTCTATCTCTCTCTGACAAATAATAAGTAAATAAAGTTCTTAAATAAATAAATAAATATATATATACATATATATATATATATATTGAATCCAAGCCATGTGCAGACCTATGCTGTGTAAATAGTGAAAATTATAGAAAAAATATTGGAAAAAAAAAGCATAGGAGAGAAAATTGGAGTAAAAGAAGTGATACACATTGTTAATATTTTAGAGCACTTTCTCTACACTTTTTCTTCCTCTCTTACAAACAAGCATTGTTACGCTTTTAAAAATTATATTATAAATATGTTTATGTCACTAAAAATTATTTAAAAATACTATTTTGGGTACACCTGGGTAGCTCAGTCTGTTGAGCATCTGAATCTTGATTTCAGCTCGGGTCATGATCTCAAGCTTGTGAGATTAAGCCCCGCTTCAGGGTTACACACCGAGCTCTCTCTCTCTCTCTCTCTCTCTCTCCCTCTGCCCTCCCCCCCACCACCACTCGAGTGCACTCTCTCTATCTCTGAAAAAAAAAGAGAGAGAAAGAAAATACTATTTTGGTTCCAAATATGGTATCTCTTTACATATGTGTTAAAAAAAAACTCATTGCAATATTTCCATATGATAGGGAATTTAGATTCTTTTTGTCCCATTAATGAATAAAATACTGTCATATGTATCATCATAATAATAACATTTAATAATATTTATATCATTTCTTTAGTAAATATCCCTGGAATAGAAATTATTTGATCCAAGTTTATGAATTTGTGAAAGACTCAACACATACTGCAAAATTTCTGAGCCAATTTAATCTCCTACCAGTAGAAGGCTGCAAACATCACCCTTATTAGTTTTGTGCATTTTCAACTTCAAATTTTGGATTATCTGACATGTAAAAATCAAACTTATTTTTTGTACCTCATTTTGATTACACTTCTTTTTAAATTTTATGTAAATATTTATTTAGTTAGTTAGTTATTGGCTTTTAAAATTTCTTATTTCTAATTGTCCGTGTTTTTTATCCATTTTTCCACTGAAGAGTAAGAAAGAGTTTTTCAATGATTCATAAGATACACTGTATATATATTAAAGATATTCACACATCATATTTTCCACACACCTCTGAATTGGCGTATTCATCTATACTGCACAATTCCAACATTCATTAGCTCACAGCAAGCATTTGTTTCCTGTACACAATTTTGCAGGCAGGCTGTGTCTCTGCTGAGCTCAGCTGGGACTGGCTCGACCTGTTCTAAGCTGCAAGTTGGACTCAGACACGCTCTGCTCATCTCTGCATTCTTCTTGGACCCATGGCAACACAAGACACCTTCTCAAGACAGATGACAGGAATGCAAAAGACAAAGACAACCAATGCAAGCACATTTAAAGACCTTTGTCACTTCCCTACAAACCTTTGACTAAGTGTACTGATTAGTTGTTGCTGTAATAATGCAGATAACAAATAACCCAATACTTAGCTTACCTATTCCTTGTATGTAGGGCTGCTGGTAGGTTCTGATGCTGTTCATTTCACATCAGCTAGCATCCTATCTGCAAAGTAAAATTGTAAGAAGCTCAAAATAAATGAGGCAAAGATATACTCTGTCTACTCTAGGGAGAGGTACTACAAAGTCACATGGCAAAGGTATGGATATTTAATTCTGTAATGAGAAGGGGATGAAAAATTGGGAGGATCTGATCTGCCACATTAAGATTTTCAAATTTGTTTTTGGGGTTTTGATTCTTCAGTGTTAATATTTTAATGAAGTCAATCTATTATCATTTCTTTTGTAAATTCATCCATAAGGCTTATGCATGAATATTTTTGAATGAAATGTTTTCCCCTAATATTCTAAAAACGAAGGTTATAGATTTAATTTCTCTTAAAAGTAATATTTATTTAATGTAGAAGCACATAGAAATTTCTAGGTTGGTGGGTATTTTTATTAATTTCTCGTGTTACTGCAGTCAAAGTATATACTATGGAGTCAGAGTCAGAGTATATAGCACATATAATTTATGCTTTGTGGAATTAGTTCCTATCAAGATTTTATTTGTAGAGTATTATATGAAAAAATCATAACCTTATTATACCTATTTGAGGAAAATAAGTAATTCCTGTGGGATAAAATGTTAGATCTATGCTTATCTCTTTCACTCTTTAAATAGCATTATTCAAGTCTCATATTCGTTTGATTCCCTTGAACATCTCTAGAAAATTTTTTGTTTATATCAGTGTGTCCTTGTAATCCTAACATATTTTTATTTCTGTATTTTGATGCTACATTTGCTACACTAATGGTTTCTAACTATTACTTCTTTGTTTTGTTAATCACTTAAGTGAACATTTTGAGTCTCCTAAATTTTGCTTAGACATCTACTTTGAAAGTAGTATTTCTTCCCTGATTTCTTCTTACGGCTTACACCCTGCCATGCTCTACACTGCAGATTGCTTGCACGGTGCTCCCTTGGCCCCCTTCCAACGTGCCTTCCTATAAGCAGATTCATCTGCGCAAAAGTTGGGAAATAGCAATAAGCCATATGAGAGTCCAGCTATATGGGAAATTGGTTCTTCTGAAATGCAAAGTGAGAGTTTCATCCTTATGGTTCGCCTTAGGGAATATCTGCAGTATCTTAAGAATAAGGATTGTGGAGCAGTGAGGTTGTCTCCAGAAGAGTCTTGAGGTATTGTTGGGTTTCCACAGGTCATGTTTGCACCTGGGTACATGTTGCTGGGTATAAAATTCTTGAGTCACAACCCGCTTCCTTTAATCCTCTGTAGATGGTGCTCTATCATCCTTAATATTCAGGGCTGCCAAGAAAAATTATGAGCCCCATTTCCTGTTGGTTTGTTTTCCCTTTTTAGGTAAATCACTCTTTCAAAGTGAGTGGGTACTAGCTAGATGTTCACAGGATTCTTTTTCTTTATTTTGAAGAGTATTTCTATGGGAACATGAGATGAGGTGGTACAAGCTGGGGTGCCACTGACACAACTTGGAATTCAAATAGTTTGCTTGTTAAGTAAAGTTATATTCTTCATATAGTCTCTATACCTTGTCTCTGTCTGGGTGGGAAAGGTATTATTATTTAAAACTTCATTCTGGAATATGAAATTGCTTGTGTCTTGCCAGGCAATCTCCATATCATTTCTCTTCCTCTCCCTCTGGACCCTAATGATTTGTTTTTACTCTTTTTTTTTTTTTTTTTTTTTTAAAGATTTTATTTATTTATTTGAGAGAGAGAGAATGAGAGACAGAGAGCACGAGAGGGAAGAGGGCAGAGGGAGAAGCAGACCCCCTGCTGAGCAGGGAGCCCGATGTGGGACTCGATCCCGGGACTCCAGGATCATGACCTGAGCCAAAGGCAGTCGCTTAACCAACTGAGCCACCCAGGTGCCCCGATTTGTTTTTACTCTTATATATTGTTCATAAAAGAGATTTGTATGGGGCTTGTCTTCTAGTTACAGAATGGATTTCATCAGAGAGACTGGGTGAAGTGTTAAAATATTTTACCTCAGGTAAAACAAATGATTATTTTGTGAACTAGAATGCTAGCCCAAATAGTACTTAACTGTGACATAAATTTTTACTCTACACTAGAGCATTTTAAGCAAATACCAACAGATAAATAAAACCCTTCAGATAACTATTTAGTGCTTTATTCAGTGTTTTTATAGGAGGTAGGAACCTATCTTGCTTCTTTCTGGTAACACTCCAAACTTCTAGAGAGAACAAAAAAGGTGGGTATAGTTAGTCTGAAGCCTACAACCCAACATCTACCCCTTCTCTCAAAATCTGATCCTTATACACCTCCCCCATTTGGTTTGGGAGCTACTTTAATTTTGCAAATTCAACGCAGATTACAAATTCAAATCTTTAAGGAGCGTCTACAAGGTGCCAAGCACTGTACCAGGAACTTAGGACATAAGGGTTAATAAGAAAGACAAAGTGTCTTAGCATAATACCCTCTAGGCTCATTCCTGTTGTCATGAATGAAAAGATTTCATTCTTTTTTATATCTGGGTAATATCCCATAACTTTAGCCATCCATGTATCGATGATAAGTGAAAAAAGTCAGAGAAAGACAAATACCATATAACTTTATTTATATCTGAAATATAAAACATAAAACAAATTAAAAAAATTGACTTATAAATACAGAGAACCAGAGGGGAGGGGGTGGAGAAATGGGCAAAATAGGCGAAGAACATTAAAAGGTATAAAGTTCCACTTATAAAATAAATAAGTTGTGGGGATGTAAAGTACAACATAGAAACCTTAATCAATAATTTGTAATCATTTTGCGTGGTGACAGATGGTGACTACACTTATCATGATGAGCATTGTCAACGTATAGAATTGTCAAATCACCGTGTTATACACATGAAACTAGTGTAACACTGTATGTCAACTGTAGATAAATTAACAATAAATACAGAAATCAAAGAAAGAAAGAAAGAAAGAAAGAAAGAAAGAAAGAAAGAAAGAAAGAAAAGAAAGAAAAAGAAAGACATTGTCCCTTTACCACATGGAGCTTTCTTCATTCTATACAAAATTAAAATGGAGTAGAGGAATCACTTTTATAGTGTAGCCAGAGGAGGTATCTTTGAAGAGATGACATTTATGTTGACATTAACCAGGCAAGCTAAAACCAGTGGCCTCTGTGACATTTCCTTTTATTACAGTTAAAAATTGTACTGGTTGAATGGCAAGACTTACAGTTATGGTTGGTTCCTGGGTTACAGTTATGGCAGACATCCCCCAGTTAGTACTGATGCTCATGGAGAGAAATGTTGACTTCCAAAGGGTCCTGGCTAGAAAGAGAATGGCAATGTATGGGCAAGAACTGGTCGAAAATAGGACTACTTAAAGCACTAAAATATCCCATTCCCAACACTCTTTCATAGATTCTAATTTTAAAACATTTTTACACTGATTGGGCCACAGAGGTGGATGACTCTGAGGTCTTTTCCAAGCCTAAAATTCTACAGTTCTACGTAATGAAAAGAAATAGTACGTGGGTCAGAGGAAGCAATGAAGACCAACCCTTGTCATTTTATAGTTCATATTGTACAATATGGATTGCATATTTTCAGGGTAAGATAGCACATTTATTTCCATTTAATATCTTTTGCTCATGTGGTTCCATTTGAAATTTCTAATAATATCATGGGATCAGTATAATTATCTGTATATTACTGATGAGAAAATTAGGCCTCAGAGGAATAAGTAACTTAGTCAAAATTTGCTTCTGTGTGCCCTCCTCCTCCCACACTGCCATACAGCCATCTGATGTCACCTGCTCAGGCGACATCAGGTGAGCCATGTCACTCGTGGGCCCTTGATTGGTCTGATTCATATAGTTAAGCAAATCAATAAGCAAATAAAACCCATGGAACTATCTGCCACTTAGTGCCTGACAAAGGAAAGGAGAGACTTCCATTTCCCTAGGAACTAAGGTAAAGAAAACATGGATGCCTTTTTAAGGGAGGCCAAATGACAGATAGTAACTTTACACTGCAGATTTGCTAAACAGGCAGAAATACTGATCAACTGTTTGATTCTCACTTTGTCATTTTCACAAGCTGAGCACGTAATTACTTAGTTTTTACTCAGTCCAAACATTTATTGAGGAGTCTAAGAATTTACCTTGAATGATTTATGGAGTCATTTATGGAGTGGTACTTGGAATATCTGGAAAATAACTTCCTAAATATCAGGATTATTATGTGAGCAATTACAGAAGTTGATTGACCCTCTCGTGATGGAATTTTATAGCATGTATTTATAGTGTCTGTGGTTAAAGAATACTCTATGCTTTCAACATCATAGGTAATGGAGGAAAGTTTCCACGGCTCTTAAATTATAGGTGCTCAGGGTTTGTTCTCATTCCCCGTAGGCCCACCCAACCCACACCAGCAGCAGTATGAGCACCTGAAGGAATTTGTTAACTAGTTGAAATTTAAAATTACGAAGTAGAACATTGCATTAGGAGATCTCAGTCCATGACAAAATTATTCCTCTTTCACGTGGGAAATCTGATGCCTAAAGCAGAAACTAAAAGTAAAAATTGCCATTTTCTCTCACAAAATTAAAAGGACATTTTTAACTAGTCTATACCACCTGCAAAGATGCCACAGAGAAAATCCTCCTCAAATGGTGCATTCACTTTGGCAATCTTAGCATCTCTAGTTCAAACAAAGTGTCTGTATGGGGCAATCCTATTTGTATGTTGAAATGTTTTCTAAATATGAAGTGTGATTATATTAATTTGACATTTTCTCAGCCATATGTTTAGCATACATACAAGTGAGAGAATTTTTTAAGTCAATTCACGTAAGTTATATCACTAATAACATTTTTTCTGCATTTAGCATATCTGGAGAGAATCCATTCCAATATACTTTGTCTACTGAAATAATAAATAAAGCTCACCCCATTGTAACGATGCTGTGCTAACCAAACATTTTGTTTATTCTCGTTTATACTGCATTAGATTTCCTCTCTTAGAGTTAGCAATCTTTTTCTTTCCTCTTCCAATGGCCAGGCCTTGATTGCAGAACTTGTTCGGATCATTTGCCTGTCTACTCTCAAATTTTCAACTTCCTGCATTAAAATTACATTTAAAAAAATTCTCAGAGAAATGTGTCTCTCTCAGATACCTCCTCTTGTGCACAAAAATGAGACAGGCTTTGCCTAGTCCTTGATTTACACGGAAGGAACAAGAAGAGTTTAGACTCAATGGCACCATCTATTGGAGTTTCCTTGTATGCTATTTTGTGCTGGTGTGGTTTCTTTCATAGGGCGGGACTGTAATAGTACAAATTTCTGGTATCCAGATTGGAAACAGATGCAAACTGGACATGGAAATATTAAATAATCCATCTACAAGTTTTACGATGTCTTAAAAGGGGGACGAGCAAGAATTCTGTTTCTGTCCCCTCGGCTATGGACTGAATATTTTGGTCCCCTCAAAATTCATATGTTGAAATCTCACCCCCAGTGTGATGGTGTTAGGAGGAGAGGCCTTTGGGAGGTGAGTAGGTGATGAGGGTGGAGTCCTCATGAATGGGATGAGTGCCCTCCAAAAGAGCTTCCAGAGAGATTCTTAGCCCCCTACTACCAGGTGAGGATAGGATGAGAAGTCTGCAACCCAGCAGAGGGCCCTCACCCGACCAGGTGGCACCCTGATCTCAGACTTCTGGTCCCCAGAACTGTGAGAAATAAATATCTGTTGTTTCATGGCCACCCAGTCTGTAGTGTTTTACAGAACACTAAGAGACTAAGACTAGTATCTTCCCAGGATGGGCGTGTCACCAGCATGTCTTAGCACCTCCTCCTGTATGCTACAGAGACTGAATCCCAGATGAGTGCAGCTTGGAGGCGTTCCTTCTTACACAAACACCCACTAACAAGACGGAGGTTCAACCTCAGCCACAGTATGCTGAAAATACTGAGATCCTCATTCTCTCACCCCAGCTCATTTGTAGGGTGAGGGTCCAATGCCTGGAGAGGCAAGCCAGGAATACCAGAGGCTCCTCCCCTCACCCAGCGCCTTGCTCTTCATGCAGGACTCTGCGAGAAGTGAGCAACCATCTCTACCCTCAGGTCAGAGCCCCGGGTCAGGAATTTTGCCCAAAGGGAGCAAGAACCAAAGAACAGAAAGTTCCAAAAATGTCCCCAAATGAACTGACCTTTTTTGGAACAGAGTATGAGAAAGTTCAAGCCTCATAGTGCTGTGAAGCAATGGTGATTTGGGTGCTAACCAATTAAGAGGAGGCTGGTAGCTTCATGATGTTACAAGCTAAACCATAGGCTAGTCAGTTGATCAGTGAGAAGCAGGGAAGGAGGCAGCTAAGAAGAGCACTCTTAGGGTCAGACATAGCCTTGAAAAACTATCCCCTCAAAGGAGCCCAGATTTAATTGGATCAGTCTGTGGAGCAATGTATTCTCCAGGGCACAGCCAAAAACAAAAGGGCAATCATCTGGAATTTAGTAGAGCTTAACAGCTGAGTGCAATCAGGGAAAGAGAGAGTCAGTGAGAGCCTGGCTAAAACCACTGTCCTCGAAGGGTGTGTGTGTGCATGCCCCAAGGCTGCACTTTGGAGCAAAGACATCAGAAGCTTCCACTGCAAAGTAAATAGAATTCACTAGAATAGTCCAGCCAGTCACTAAACAACTATTAGTTCTCATGGTTTTTAGTAGATTCTGTTGGAATTTTTTATATAAAAGATATGTCTTCTACAAAGAGATCGTTTTACTTGTTTGTACACAAATAGACAAAAAGTAGAGAAGCATGCAATTATCTCAATAGAAGGAGAGAAAACACTTGACAGAATGCAACATTCATTCCTAGTAAAAACTCTTAGCAACATAGCAGTAGAAATGAAGTTCTACAGCCTGATAAAGGCATCTATGAAACCTACAGTATACATCATAATTAATGGTAAAATATTAAACGTTTCCCCCTAACATGAGGAACAAAGCCACTGCAATATAACAACAACAAAAACAAAGGTACAAATGAGAAAGGAAAAAGTAAAAACATTATTATTTTTCTTCACAGGTAACCTTCTGGTTTATGTGAAAATCCTAAAGGATCTAAAAATTTTACTACTAGAAATAAAACTTAGCCAGGTCATAGAATAGAAGGCTAATATACAAATGTTAATTGTGTTTCCATATACTAGCAAAAAATAATTAAAAAATTAATTTTAAAGTGCCATTTAAAAGAGAACCAGAAAGGTTGTCCAGGAGCCCTAGGGGGAATGCATAGATTCCACAAAAGGTTTTTTTGCCAGGGTAGCAAGATGCTAGTATCTCCTAACCTGCAGGAGTAGGAGGGGTTGGAGGAGTAGGTGGTGACCTCCACCAGCATACGCCCAGCAAGGAATATTTACCCCTGGAAAAGTTTCTGTGGGTCACATGCTTGGAGGGCTTTTTTTTTATTGTTATTATGTTATGTTAATCACCATACATTACATCATTAGTTTTTGATGCAGTGTTCCATGATTCATTGTTTGCGCATAACACCCAGTGCACTTGGAGGGCTTTTTGAACCCCAGCTCCCAGTGATACTCAGACTGCCCAGAAGTAAAAAAAAAAAAAAAAAAGACTGGAAATTGCAAAGGCTGTGCCTTATTTGAGCTTGAGTCTGAATATGGTGCCAAGATAGTGGTTGAAACAGCAAACGACTACCTAATTCGCAAAGGAATCTTGAAGCATCTGTTTACATCATCTGAAAAAAATTACCCCCCCAAAATTTTAAAGACTGAGATGTTCTATTTTCAAAGGCATCATATAGTATCAGTGGAATGGAACAAGAAGTAGATACTTAAACAGGAGCTCAGAATGGAGAAGGCATTTTAAAACAAAGAAAACTTAGGACGAAAACAGCTAAATGAGGCATAGGTTGTGATTTTCCTTCATTAATTTTATGGAAAAAAAATTCAGCAGACATCATCAGAACTCCATGCATTTCCAGGTTTCATCAAAGAAGAAAAGAGGTTTTAGGAGCTCTACCCCTCCTAAGACGACCACGCATAGCCAGGGCCACACAGTAGCTTTGGAGAAGTGAAAATCGCTGCATAGCTCATGAAATAGTTTCAAACAGCCCACATCTGATGTAAAAAAAAGAAATACCAGAGACTCAACACCTACACATTCAGGAGAATGAAAGAAAGACAAAGCCATCCATATATATTGATGCCTGTTCTGAATGTATTATGTAGAACATTTCTTCTAAAAATGTAGTGGTTTTATTATTAGGACTGATTCTTTACATTTGCTAAGTGCAATGAAACAAGACCATTGGCAAGACTTGGGGGATAGAAATACATTGTTGTTTTGAGTAGTCAATAAGGGAAGCAATGAATAATTTATATTTTGCCCACCCGTGCTGAAATGCAGGGATGCAGACCAGCTCACCATGGCTAGGCTCACACTGCCCCTTTGTCCGATTGGTCTCCTCCAATTCTTTTGCAGATTTCAGAGCTGTCCTTAGTTTCTCCACCTGGACAGAAAAGTCACTGTCAACTTAAGCACTAAGCTGCAGCCTCTGTTGTCACCACCAATCCTGCTTTGCCTGTCTCTGTCACGTTAGCCTCATTCCGCGGTATACATTTAATCATTAAGGGTACTTAAGAGTTCAATATCAGAGGTTTAATTTGGCAAGATAAATTAAGTTGGAGAGTGAGGAGGCATTTCAAATATGAATACAGATTCATTTACATGTATGTGGCTTATTTTCACCAATACTGTCAAGTTCATTTTTGATGGGCTAGCATGGATCAATTATCATTTTGTTAGTGGAAAATGTAGAATTACATCAATATGGAATTACATTCCAAGATGTAAACACTGTCCAACAAATAAACTTTTTCCTACAATTTACTTGAATGCAAGTGAGACTTAAAAATCTTGGAATAAAATAGTAGGATTTTGCCATCTCACCGAAAAAATATAGCACGAAAAATGTAATACTTAGAAATAAATTTAACAAAAATATACATAATATCTTCACTGAAAATAACAAAACATTGCTAAGGGAAATAAAGAAGGTTTAAATGATTGGAGAGAAAAAAAAAAAAATGATTGGAGAGACAAATCCATGTTCATAGATTGGAAAATAATATTGTTCAGATGTCACTGTCCTGAAATTGATTTATAGAGTCAATGAATTTCATGGTACAATTTAAGAAGCAGAAATTTATATGGAAATGGAAAAGACCTAAAATAGTAAAAAACTATCTTAAAAGAGGAGAACACAATTGCAGGACTTATGCCTACTTGATTTAAAGACTTGACCTTAAAGTTAAAGGAAGAATGAGTTTGACAAGCTAAAAAATAGGTTGATAGGACTGAATAGAGTCCAGAAATAGATAGACCCACATATATATAATGAAATGACTTTCAAGAATAAAGCAAAATCTACTAATTGGGATAAGAAAATCTTTTCAATAAATAATGTTGGAACAATTGGATGAATACATGGACAAACAATTAAGGTCAAGTCCCACCTCACACCATTCAAAAAATTAAGATGAAAAATGGGCCTAACTTTTAAAGCAAAAACTATAAAATCTCTCAGAGAAAACACCAAAAAATATCTTCATGATCTTGGGAGTAGGCAAAGATTTCCAGGAGACCCAAAATGCACGAATCATAATATGGAAAAAATGGATAAATTGCACTTCATCAACAGTTAATGCTTCTACTCTTCAAGAAGTACTAGGAAGATAATGAAAAGACAAGATATCTTTTGGATGGAAATTTATCTCTATCTATCATCTATCTATCATCTATTTATCTATCATCTATCTATCTATCTATCTATCTATCTATCTATCTATCTATTATCTATCTATTCACCTATTTATCTGACAAAGGACTTGTATTGAGGAATTATAAAGAACTCCTGCAACTCAATAATAAAAAGCCAGATGCAGATACAGAGTATAGAATCTATACCCACTCTAGATCCTACCATACTTTAGAAGGACTTGCCACAATGGCGCTGCTCTTTCATGAAAGTGATGAAATGCTAACAGGCAAGAAGCCAGCTGAAAAACTAGAGGCTACTGTAACTATTTGAATGCCTGAAGGTACTTTTCTTCAATTATTTTTAAAGTGTGAATGATGTCCCCAAGGATGTAAAGAGTATTACAGAGCAAATATTTAGAAAATGAACCACAATCCCTTCCAGCAAAATTCCGAACTTGCCAGGAATGAAGCAGTAGAAATGGAAGTGGAACAGAAAAGGCTGAGACACTCGTGTTCTAGGACCAGCCTCATTACTATTTTACTGCATAAATTTGGCCCAAACAAAGCTTCACTGAGCCTCATTTTCCTTTTGTAGAACATTGCATTTAGAGAGTAGGACCCTTAATATTCCTTCCACATCTAAAATCCTGTGGTTTCTTCATCCATCCATTTATTTCATTTATTTCTCTACCATCTTTTTGTTGGTATCGACTATCTACACTTGCTAAGCACCATTCATACGTAGATGAATAAAATAATATTTACAGTTACTGAACTCAACTGAAGAGATGCACCTAAGGAACCAAAGACGTTTATAAACTGCTAAAGGCATTCAGATCCAAGGATTGCCCAACCAGGAGCTAAAAGTATTGATACGTTCAGGAGAAGCAAACAGCCCCACATGGAAGCACAGTGGTGTGTGCCAGTCCACAGGGCGATAGAGCATCACTGGAAGGGAGTAGTGGCCAGAGGTGCGTGGGCTCTACCAAAGAGCTTGGAATTTATTCTCTAAAGTCTTTTGAGAATTTGCAATGTTTCTTTTCTCCTTATTTTTTTAAACAAATATCTATTTTAGAAAAAAATTCTTTAGAAATAGACTATGTTGATTATAAATTGTTTGGTAGTTTTTTTTAACCACTATTTTCTTGAAAATGCTATTTTAAAATTTTTTCCATAATGAATCTACCTTGTTTTGGGATATTTGGTTTCTATCCTGGAAATAATTCTTTTTTGTTCTTTTAAATCTACATGGTATCCCTCAAAGAATGCTGACACACCATTCAAAATACAAAGTCTTTCCAGGCAGCTTGACTAACGGACATGGAGGAGAGTTAGTTTGTGTAACTAAAAGAAAAAAACAAATACAGTCTTCCCTGATGAAAGCAGCTGTCAATCTTATTTTCTTCCCCTTCTATAACGCAGAAGAAGATGGAGTTCAAGTAAGATAGAAATAAATTTAAAATAATAATGTTTTCAAACTGTATATGGTTGGATCTGCAATGAGTTTCACACAGCTAAACCTGTTCTTCTATTCCCATTTATGTTGGCAAACTCACAGTAAGTTAAACTGGCAGAAAATTCAGCAGTGTAATATTTTGGGACACCAACATAATAAATATGAGTTGGCTGAATATTCAAGCAGGGCAGTTAAATCTAGTCTGTTTTTATTATGGCTGAACCACTTGAGCTGTATTTTACAATATATGGTATGTTTATAAATACTCCATTTATGGGCACTCTTTGTAGTTTTAGACAATGCTGCAGATAAACACTTATTTAGGCGTGCATTTTGAAATACTTTATGGGAATATATTTTCAATGTTCACATTGCAGTCTTATAAAGTCTTCATAGTAGTCAGGCCAAGTGCAGGAGTAAAGATACGGTCCATGTATCCATCAGAACTTGTTCAGAAAAATAGAGACTATGCTGGTAAATTTTAAGCATCAAGGGGGTAGAACACAGGGGGCTAAAGTCTTACACAAGTATTGCAAGGTCTAGGAAGCTAAAAATAGCCTTCAACAATCAGAAAGTAGAAGAATTCCAATAAACCTCTACCAATGATCTATGCTGCTTCCAGCATTGCAAAAGGACTCTTAAAACCCCATATCTGCCATCTGCAGACATCCAGCTGCTCCCGGAGAATAATAGCTTCTGTACATCTTCCATTTCCAGATCTTGCACAAATGCTTTTCATTGGCAGAATATAAACCAAATCCCTATTGGCCAGTAAATCTGGTTAATGTAGCTTCCAACCTGTCATGCCCCATGTTACACGATAGAGTTTAAAGAATAGAGATTGTCCTACATATCAAGACACAATATCTAGTTTGGTTCTCCATACATATATCTTTGAAATCCCAAACAACAATATTATGCTTTTGACTGTCCTGTTTGAACTACCCTTCAGTCTAATGAAGATGTGCTCCACCTCTCCTTCCAAGGGCAAGACTCGAAAACCCAAATGTTACTATACCCATCACTGGATATTTATTCCTTTTCAGGTCAGTCACAATCCTTATTTGATATCCTATAATTTCCAGAGTAAGGTATGAATTTAAGCAGCACCAATACTTATATAAACTACGAGAGGAAGGAGAAAACCGATTTGGCTAATATAATATGTACACAATAGGACAAGGAAGAATATAAACATAGTTGTTATAGCTCTTCTTTCTTCAACAGATCATAAAGTTAAAAAAGTTTAGTACTTCCTTCTTCTATTACCCATTCCATATTCACTTTGCCCAGAGTTAGAGGCTCAGGCGGATGTGGGCTTTTGCCGGGCAGAACAACCCTAAACCTCATTCCTGACTCGTCCAAGCCATTAGTAGTTTTGCCTCTATGAGGTAGCTATGATTTTCCATGAACAGTACTGGAAGTATTAAGAGACACACTCAGACAATGCCTGCATTTTCTGCATGCTTCTCCCTCCCTAGTGGTATGCCTTTGATGATCAAGATGAGTCACCCCAGTCCATACAATTTTTCCCTTGTTTGTCATTATTTCAATGGCATTGGAAGTTCACTATGGCCAGGTTACACTCTGAACTTCAAGTTCAGCATGCCCCCTGGTAGAAACTCCCCTTTCTTGGGAACCAAGATATCAGAATATTCGGAGCCTAAGGCTATGGGGACAGGAAGCATAACTTTTGAGAGAAGCTTGTTAAGTGAAAAAAATTGAAAAGAATCAAGCCCATTTCCATGCTTTGTTTCTAAGACCAGTGATTTACTATAATAGGAGAAAAAGCATCATATGTCCACAGGTGTATGCATTTGGTTTAGCTACTGCAAGGCATTGTCTCCCAACCAGCATAAAACTGAGTTTTCAATAGGCTCTTCAATTTTCCTATCAGGCTACCTTCTATTATTGTAAAATTAATTCCTTGATCACAGGTGGTGAATTCATTATCACCATAATAGTGAACAAAGTTATCATTAAATGTATAGATGATAGTGTAGGCAGTAGCACTGAGAGCAGGGAAGCTAATCCATGACAAGAGAAAATATCTATTCCAGTGAGGATACATCACTATCCCCTCTGTGATAAAAGAGTTCTAATGTAATGATATCGGATGGTTGGTTAGTTGCTCTGGAAAATGGGAAATGTGGGAAAACTCATATAAGGGGTTCACTGTTCGTCTCTGTCGTTGGCAGGTTAGACAATCAGCAGTGATCGTGGCCAGATCACACTTGGTTAGAGGAAACCCATGTTCTTATCCTAGTCATAACCTCAATCCTATTTTTTGTGGCTATTTAGTTCATGGGCCCATAGAGAAAGCACTGAGGTGGCTGGGAAAAGATGCTGATTAACATTCACAGAGAGTAAGCTTTGTTTAGCACTCTTAGGGAAAATAAATATTTATATGCTCTCTGTGCCTTCTGAGAGCTCCATTCTTCTGCCTTCCTGCCACCTACTCTCTAGAATAATTCCTTCCAAAACCTTGACCATCTGGCCAAATTGCTAGATATTGCCCATGAATTAATATAAAACTTTATCTCTGGTCACTTTCCTTTCCTACACAATAAAAAACAAGATGATTGGAGTTCTTTCCACTGAAAGTATTTCTCTCCCGTTGCCCTTCAGGGCACCTCCTAAGGGAGCCATGAAGCTGTAGCAGTCCAAATATGACTAGTGCCAGCATATCTTGTGGAACCAACTTAAACCAAGAGCAGTTGTTTTCTTCCACAGTCAACTAGTTAGAGGAAGTTCCCCAGGAGGATGAAGTGCGTGTGGAGGAAGAGGTAGTAATACAGGAGGAATGGTTTCATGAGAGACTGAGTCATCTGCTCATTCAATTTATTGGCCTTCAGAGTCTACTTAAGGCTGACCTTATATGTATACCACTTCCTCTTGAAGAAAAGCGCTTCCATACTGGCCCATCATTCTGTGCATTCTGTAATATATCAAGTTATCTTGATATATCAAATAAACCATTTCATGGTTGTGTGGTAATGTGGTGTCCCATTATCAGGTAATTAGTCCCAGGTAATCAGGCCCAGGATCAAACCATGAATTGTTTCTGAAAAGAAGAAAGTTATGCGAAAGAGGGTATGACTTCTATCTAAAACCCTAGGGATCTTCACAGTGAATCTCTTATGGGAACCTGCCCGTGAGTCCATGTAACATTCCTGCCTGCACCATAGACAATTAAAGCTCCACTGGATCTATGGGTCATAAGACACAGTTGGCAGAGTGGCCTGGAAAAGTTAGCAGTCTTAAGGAATGCTTAGTAAATGGGTCAGACAAGCATACTCACATATAGTATGGGTTCCAAGTGAAACAAGGCTTCCAGACATTTCATTTATTTCTTAGGGGTAGGGAATAAAAGGTTCAGCAACTTGTCTTTCACATTGAATGTGATATCTCAACCAGGCCAGACCACAAATTCATTGAGGTGGCAGGTCACTGAACTGCAATGAGGTTGTCCCCAATTGTCTGTTAAAAATGTGTCTCAGCAAAGCACCTCGTGTTCTGTCTACATCTTGCTCTTCAGATTTTATCAGCATGATATCATCAATATAGTGGACAATGTTAATGTTTTGTGGGGCAGTGACACAAATTACATAATCTAATCCTTGATTAGAAACTGGAAAATTGGCATAGCTCTAAGATAAATCAGTTATACTCTTCCTATGGTTCCTGAACCTTCTATTCCTATAAGTTAAAGAAATTGCCTCTAATTTTCTTTATTAATTAGTAAAGATAAAAAGACTTTTTCTAGATCAACAGCTGAATTCCAGGTGTCAGAAGTTGCTAGAGTTATAGTGACTATCTGCTTCAGTTTACAATAATCTACTCATTTTCCAAGATCCATCTGTCTTTTCCACAGGCCAGTTAGATGAATTAAATGAACAATAATAAGACTCAATTCCCTGATAGCTTTCAATGTTTTGATGGTGACATTAATCTCTGCAATATCTGTAGGGATGTGTTGTTGACCTTTGTTTACTCTTTGGTAGAGGTTGTAAGGCTTCAGCTTGTCACTTCCTTCCATAATAGTCCTGTCTGCATAAGGGAATTCTGCATAAGGGAATACTATGTCCAAATCAAGTAAGCATTCAGGAGCAATGAAAATAACCACCGTGGTTTTGCAGTTCCACTGAGACAACTGGCAGACAGACTTGGGCCAAATCCCACTGACCTCCATAAGCCTCCTCTCTGACTGGTGGGACAGACTTGAATTTCAGTTTCCCATTTCCTCTCAAGGCAACTGTACAATAAATCTCCAAACATCCAGGTAACTCCATTTCTCCAGTGCATAGTCAGTATGTTCAAAAGCCAAATGTTTTGTTAGGAAGGCTAGAATGCACACTTGCTATAAATACATATGGGGGTCACAGGGTCTTCCCTCAAGTGAACAGAGCCTTCCTTCACTCAAAGCACTCTCAGTCCTTGAATTGATCCAGGTCTGGGAATGAATGCTGGATGCGGTGTGGTGGACATCACTATCCATTGTGTTGAATTAAGACCTAGGCTTTTTTGGATTATATATTACAAGTAATATTTTAGCAGGGTTCCTAACATAGTAACATACTAACATACTTCCCATGTTTTTCAACCTTAGAGGCACCATAATCAATTAGCCACTGCCAAAAAATTCTGCAAACCAAACCATTCTGATTACCAACCCAACTATGCAGCCCATTTCAGTATTGCCCCACTAGTTCCTGGTACTTGAGTACAGCCAATGGCTTCTGCTAATCTAGGGAGCTCTTATTCCTTTCTAAAGTGTAGGAGTTCATTTCCTTGATGGTATCACCCACCTTCATCACTGACTTACAGAGAGCAGTCACTAAGAAGCTCTGAGGTTGCTTTTGTTCTCCTCATCAATATATTGTTTTCAAAGTCTCTAGGAAAGAAGCATTCCCTGGATTATGGGACATGTGGTAAGGAAGCTAATGAATTGATCACACATGATCAATTTATTTCAACATTCCTATCCCCTTAAGTCAGCGGATTCCTTCTTCTCCATTATGTCAAGGAAGCTCTGAGGTCTCATTTAGTGGAAGACAGTTCTGCATCTAGGTTTCAATCAACCAAACAATAAAACTGTTAGAGGCATCCTCAGTTGCTTGAGCCACATATTAAATCTAGAAACTTGGGTGTGTGCAAAGATTTCAGCAAATTTGACCTATTTCAATGTTGGTTTCTTTATTCTCTCGTCTTAACTACTTAGGAACCATTTCTCACAAGTATTCCCTGAATTTCTCTTGATATCAATTAGCAAAAATCTTACAGCTCTGGGGCGCCTGGGTGGCTCAGTTGGTTAAGCGACTGCCTTTGGCTCAGGTCATGATCCCAGGGTCCTGGGATCGAGCCCCACATCGGGCTCTCTGCTTGGCGGGAAGCCTGCTTCTCCCTCTCCCACTGCCCCTGCTTGTGTTCCTTCTCTCGCTGTCTCTCTCTCTCTTTCTGTCAATTAAATAAATCAATTAAATCTTAAAAAAAATCTTACAGCTCCTTTGATATGCATGCCCTCTCCTGTTCAGTCTGAATTTGCACTTAAAACTCCTGCCATTGGGCTTTAATTATGGACCAGAGGCAAGAGGAGACATTGAGAGCATGCTGTGAGGAGAATCAGCATCTCTTGTATGTGACGGTCTAAGGTGAAGTCATTGCAGGATCATCTAGCAAGGGGAAGAACGATGGAGGAGATATCTCAGTAGTGGCCACTGCTTTTGAAAGGGAGGCTCAATGATACCAGGCGATCAAGATATTTGAAGTCATTGAAATCCATCCAAAAGTTACCATTCCAGTTCTTAGGATCCCACTCCTGCCTACTCCCTAATTTTCACATGAAACCTGATGAAATAGTGAAATCAATCGGTGTTTAATTTCTGCAGCCTACACGATCAAACCTTGAGTCTGGCTTTTGGATACCTTGGTCCTATAACTATAAGAACTAAGAAATATTTTTAGGGCAGTTATAGAAGCTCTCTGCTTCTCTGAATCATAAACTTGTCATTATCTGACTCGAAGGTCTCCACTGCAATAAGAAGCAGCCAAATCATTCCAAAGTCTGTATAACCATCATTTCCACTGAAACATTTTATTGGAGTAGTCACTTGGTCATCTACTCTTTTCCTTTCAATAGTCACATAGCTGTAAGTGTCTTGAGGTGTTACTTTAAGCAAATGTTTTGTCTATGTGTGCTGTGAACTACCAATAACCCATTTTTCATTGGCAATGAGATCATTACTGCCTTCAAATCTAACCCAGTCAAATAACCAATCCCAGATTCCCATCTATCAGGTTCTGTATCTGATCAAACTTTGGTACGAAATTCTGTATCCACGAGCATCAGTCAGGAATATGGAAACCACTGTTGATACGGGTAAGAGTTAGAGGCTTATTTAGTCATTGGGAAACCTGGAGGAGTGAAAATCAAGGAAATTGCTATGAGCAAGAAAAGATCAAGAGTACTTGGATCCCAGAAAACAGGCACTGGATGAGCTTAGATGCCCATGACACTGCAGTAGGTGATTCTAAGAGGTCACCAAGAAACCATTGGCAACCTCCCATAGCCAGTTATCCTATAGAATAGAAGCTTCTTCTTCTCTACACCCCAAATCTCACTGAGAACCCCTCAAGGACAGAATCTAAATGGGACCCATGTGGCAAGGAAGTCTAGAGCTTTCCACTCCTGCATTATGGAGAGGTGCTTAGAAGGCAGGGGCAGTACTAGGTTTTAACATACAAGTATCTGACACAATGACCATGGAGAGAAAATTAAATCTCAAATGTTGGACTTCTTTCCAGATTGTCTGAAACCAAATGAACTAATCATACTCAAATGTAAATTCAGTTCTATTAATTCTAGATGGATGAATTTGGTCAATATTCTTAATCTTTAAACTTTCATTTCCTCCTCTATAATTGGAGTTAATTATGATGAATTTTCTTAATTTTGTTGAGAAGATTTACTATGCATATAAAGAGACTGAAATAAATGTAAGCAATTGTTATTGAATAATATGATAATAATATTTCTTTTGTTTATATGAATGCTTTGCATGTAAATGCATATCTGTACATATTATGTTTTGTGTTGCAATAAAAAAGCACCATTTTTGAGCTTGAAATGCCTTTATTTAAATGACATAGGCAGAAAAACTAAAATATAAATAAAAAAACCTCTGGCACAGTGAGATTAAATATCGTATCTATAACAATGTAGCTGAACTCAGGTCATCTGCCCTTTCAGTACCTTATTTTATCTACAAATATAGATTTGTGATGGTATCAGCACTGTAATTTTGTGCCTAGTTTATATACATTCCTAAACTAAACTAAAATCATTAATTTTGAATGTTCTGCCTTAGAAAAATGATACCATATGGATTATGAAAATATGATTTATGTTAGTTTTAAAGCCAGAAATTAAGTAGACATTAACTTTGATAATTCCAATTCAAGATGTGATATTTATTCCAACTCAAATCTCTTAAGGGATTCATTCTAGAGTTAAATGGGCAAGTCACATAGTATCTTCAGGCTGTGTTATTGAAATCAAGATTGATGGGTAAATTTTTTTTACCTCTATAAAGAAGGCTTAATCTGATGTTAAATGGCTTATTTTATTGGGAAACTTCCTACTTTATTATCTATCTGATAATCTGAATTAGTCATCATTGAGTTGCAAACAGAACTGCATACTTTATAACTTTTCTTCTTTTTTCTCCTGTTTAAAGTTTTTCCAATTATAGTAGTGGTCTAGAATGAAAAATGAGCAAATGTGTGCATGTAACTAATTGCATAATAAACTTTTACAGTCCGCTATTTAATTATTCCTCTTTCCTATTTTCAGCTTATTATATCTAGTTACATGTTCCAAACATTCGTTAGGGAAGCTATTTTTCAGTGTAAAGGATTTTTTTTTTTTTTTTAGTTAAGTAAGAGGCAACAAAATACAAAATACATTTATTGCTTTCTGAAGGCAACATTTTGAATGAAGGAAATGTTACTTACTGATGTATAAATTGCCCCATATTATCCTACTTCACAAGTGTTGTATTCTCTTTAAAACTACATCAGACAGGAATGTGTATTAGAAGCATATCTGTCATTATGAAAAGCCAGATCAAGTTATACAGACATGAAGATGTAATTCTACAATTGGTTAGTTCCAGGATCTAATATAATGTCCAAATGTATGTCATCAATGAGTTAAAAAAGGACATATACTCTAAGAAGAATGCAATGGTATCTGACAAACAGAACTGTTCATTTTAAGATGATCATAGGGGAAGAGAGGAAAAAATGAAACAAGACAAAACCAGAGAGGGAGACAAACCATAAAAGACTCTTAATCATGGGAAACAAACAGGATTGATGGAGGGGAGGGATGTGGAGGGATGGGGTAACTGGGTGATGGACACTGGCGAGGGTATGTGTTGTAATAAGCACTGGGTATTGCATAAGACTGATGAATCACAAACTTGTACCCCTGAAACAAATAATATATTACATGTTAATTAATTGAATTTAAATTAAAAAATTGCCAACACACACACACACACACAAAGATAAAAGCTATCCCTAAGAAGTTAAGAATGTCTGTCCCTACACAACATTATAGAAAACAATACAGATGTCTCTTGAAATAAGGGGGGGTCATTTGGCTTTGGCAATGATTTTTCTAATGATTCCAAGTTGATTGCATCTTGTTTCTCCAATTAGTCAATATGCTCTGGTATTATAGATACTATTTCTTTTTACTCCTTAGTATAGCCTAAATCAGAGAGCCATTTTGGAGCCAAAGTACAGGCCACTGGGGCAATACACATTGTGCTTTTCTCCAGCTCCTTAGCCCTATTAGTTTAAAAATAACAAAAAAAGCAGCCTCCATGTTGGAGGAGAGTGAGACTAATTATAGAAGGGACTTTTAAAGAGGGAGGGGAATGGCAATTCTATCCCATCCTCAGCAACGATAGAGGTGAGGATTCATATTTGTCAAGGAAACCAACCCCAATTGCCACAACACGTAACTCTGAGAAACTTAACACATGAACATTTATTTTTTGGCTTATACAAAGTTCAATGCAGGTCCAGTGGCCCATCCTGTCCCCATGTCATACCTTTCCTCCCAAGTCACCATGGCAAAGAAAGAGAGAGATGAAGAATCTTGAGGGATGTATTGATGGGCCAGGTTTAGAAATGACACACCACTTCTGTCCATATCCCAATAGCCAAAATCAACTCCAACCACAAGGGAGGTTGGGAAATGTGGAGGAGCAGAGGGCTATTTGGCGATCTCTGAGAAAAACACAAACACCCATCATTAATTACCAATTTCTCATGCCTAAGAATGAATATTGTTACAACTAGTATGGTGTCTCTCTCTCCCTCAACCTTTCCCCCTCTCTCTCTCTCTCTAACTCTATCTCTATCTCTTTCAAGTAATCAGGTATCACATAATGATAAAACCATTTTGCTTTGGATTTACCATTGGGAACTCTTATACCCACTAAGAGAGGTAGGTGGGTGGACTTCCTCACATGTCTCACCAACTGCAGTCAGCCACTATGTGTAATTACGTCTGCTTTCTGTGTATCTGCACACCTGGCGCCACTGTTGTCCAGAGAGACCCTCACACCATCATCGTCCTCACCGAGCAGTAATGCCACCGGCTCACCAGTGCTTTCTGGCACAGTCTGCCCAACTTCATCTCTCCATAGCTGCTAAAAGGCTGCCATTTCTTCAGGAAATCTCTGTGCCAGGCAATGAAACTGAGCTGCAGGGAATATCTGTTTTTGCTTCCATAGCAATGGTACAAGAATGTGGCCCACTATAGCCTTGGGCCATTTCGATGGCTGTTTAATTTCAGATGCCAAGCCTGAGTAAGAATAAGGAATTAATTTTGTCCTCTTTGTCCCTCCCTTCTATGATATGAGAGGTAGAACACTGTCTTTCTCAGTCTCTGCTCTCTTCCCAGTCTTATAAGTTAACTCAATTGCTCTCAAGAACCCAGGCTTTTTCATATTCACTTAACCACTTCCTAAATAATTTGATGGGAGAAAATTTATCCCAAATTTTGTATTTCCTAGGGAATTTGCTATGGATGCAAAATTTAAATGCTTACTGAATTTACAGCATGGCCTAAGACTTTTATTTTACTTGAAAGTATTAATTTCTGCCATGTTAAGAGGTTTCCCAGAAGAGACTCTTGGTTATACTCAAAATGTTCTCCATTTCCTTTATTTTAGCATCTTCTAGCTCTAAGAAGACTAATTACACAAGAGAGAATAGGATGGAAGAAGTACAATTTTGAAACATTTGTTTAATAAAGCCCGTACCTCCAGGACTGACATTTAATTCTCAGTTTATCTCCATTATCTTGGAATTAGTCAATCACTTTCATTAAATGGTAAAATCCTTAAGGATAAGAACCATATTCTCTTTATTTTCATATGACCCAACAGAATTTAATAGTGTTCCATGCAAATAATGGAAATTAGGTAAAACCACAGAAATAATTAGAAAAAATAATTTCCCAAATGTTGACTATCTCCATGCTTCTTGTATTCATAGAGAGATTTAATAGCATTATGTGTGACAGAAAATAAATGTTTCTGATCTTGGGAGTAGAGGTCTTGTTTGTATTGTTTCCTGTTGTATCCCTATTACTCAGACTGATGGCTGGCACATAATTCCTTTTTTTTTTTTTTTTGGCACATAATTCCTAATGGTTGGAAAAATAAATAAGAGACAATGGTTCATTGTTGAAAAAAGATACTATTAAAACCTTTTTTTTTTTTTTTTTTTTGTTTAAAAAAATTTTAACAATTGAACTTAGCTATTTACATTCCTTTGAGTCATGCTTACATAGTATCTTGATCTACTTTATTTTAAAAAATAAAAATGACATGTAAGTTTAAAGACGTGTATAATTATCCCAGACAGATATTTAGGAAAACTTATAATTATTGATATATGATCTTTCTGTTTCTTTTTTGATTCATATTTAAGGAGAAACTACTTCTAAATTTTTGTTTGCTTACTTCAGACCTGAAGACAAAGGGATTGGGCTTAGTCACCCATTAATAGGAGTAAGAAATCATTGTTTTCCTTACTAGAGGAATAAGGAATACTTCCAAGCAAATAATTAAGTAGTCTTTCACAAATCAGGTCTTGCATCTACGAATATAACATGCAAAATCAAGTATCACACACCATTTAACAATCTTACATATAAAAAAGTGGAGCACAAGAAATTTCTGCAACTTACCATGGCTCAGTTTCCAAGCTTCCAATTGACTCTGTCTTGGCGATTCTATAGATGAGTCATTTGGTCATCTGTTCTGATAACCCCAGAACTCCCGCAGGGCCCTGAATTTTCAACAGCCCCTAGGCACAGCACACCCAGCACCTAGCAAAAGCCTTGCCTAAGATAGGAACTCAGTAAATGGGTCTTACTTGAATTGAGCTGCTATGATTACTAGATCATTAATGATAGACTTCTATTTTCCTTCTTTTCCCTCTTGCCCAGACTTTCTACAGAGAAGAATCAAGGAAGGTTGTTCACTTTATCCAGACAAATACGTATGTGCAAGGATCACATGTATTTTACAAATATAAAATAAAGTGGAAGAAGGAGAACCAGTTCCCTTTTCATTATTCAGAGATTTTTAGAAGTATAATGTTTCATAGTGTAATGAATAACAGAATTGATCCCAAGTGGAATTAAAATGGTTTAGATTTCAGAAAGACAAAATAGTTCTCAAATTATTTTTCTTCTGGGCCTGTCCATGAACCATAGTCCAATTTATCCCTCCATAGTTAATTTTTAAAATCAGGATGATAAACAAGTGTAGATCCAGAAGTTATCTTAAACTCCCTCTCCCGAATCCTGCTATCTAATCAGTCCCCAGAGCCTGTAAATCCTACTCCTTAATGTCTCTTAAGCTTTTTCCCACTACCACTGCCTAATCTCAGAACCTTATCAAATCTAATTGCTTTCTTATTCTTCTTCCTAAACCCAGTTTCATTTCTGTTCATTTCAGCCTCAAATCTATATCCAGAATAATTTATCTGGAATCTGAATCAACCATGTCACTCTTCTGCTTATATGTCTCCGTGTCCCCAAGGAAACTGTGCAGCAAGTGCCCTGGTAAGATGTTATTTCAGAGGAGATCCCACAAACCCTGGATAGTGATTCTGGCTGACACTGTGGACAGGAAAGGTGAATTCAAAATTGCTACAATGCCTGAAACATTAGGGCAAAAAACTTGCAGTGTCCAAAGATCAAGGCTTAGTGAAATAAATTGGATATATCCCAGAGATGGGATACTATGCTGCCATTAAAAATCATTTTGAAGATGAATATCTAATGATCTATGGAAATATTCTTAAGATAGTCTTGTGAGAACAAAAGCAGGTTATTATTTTGAATTTCCTCTAAATTGAATTTATGAGCTTGGTGGTGCACAACTTGGTAATAGGTTTTAGGAAGAGGAGGAAATTTTCTGAATTGAGCAACTGGGTCATTACAAGTGCCATTTTGCTGAGAAAAAAAAAAGAGAGAGAGAGAGAGGAGTAGCGAGTTTCTAAGGAAATGTTAAGTTCCATCACAGAACCACTGACATTTCTTTTTAAAACTTTGAAGTGGGTCAGAGGAAGACCATAGCTAAAATATTCTCCTTTAAAGCAATTATATCATTCAAAGGGCTAAAGCCACTAGTATCTTTCAGCTATAGAACCTGGGTAGAATTAAAGCCGACTGGATCAGACAGTCTGGGTTCCAGTGAACTGCCCGAGTTCAAGCCCCAGCTCTGTTGCTTCTTCGTTTCCTGGCCTTGGGCTACTCCTATTTCACTAACCAGCCTGCATCTCATTGTCCTCATCTATACAATGCAGATGATAATAGTACCTCCTTAGGGAGTGCTCTTGCAAAGAACTTGGACCAATGATGCTCAACAAGGCTATATGCTCTGCAGGGTCATTTGGCAATGTTTGGATACATTTTTGGTTGTCACAACTGGAATGGGGCATGCTACTGGTATTTAGTGGACAGAGGTCCAGGCATGGTGCTAAACATCCTACAATGCAAAAGACAGTCATCCCACTCCATCCAATGTCAACAGTGCCAAGGTTGAGAAATCCCAGCTCAAACAGAAGCTGTCGTATAATATTAGCTCACACAATATTAGTTATAATGTACCTCTGGATTTATTTCTTCTATACTGACATTATCAAACATTTTTGGCAGAATTCTTATAGTGTGAGGGCTGTCTTTGAAATAGTCTTCAGTTTGGGTCAGCAAATAATATCATTTTCTTCCTACATATAAAGATAATCACTGCCACCTCCCTGGGAGAAAACATAAAATCCCATCCTATTACTATGTGCAGCTCAATGTCCAGAATCTGTGGATAACAAGCAGCTCTACTCATCAGTCCTACCCAGATGTGGCATTGATTGGTCTGGTCCCCTATAAACTAAAGAGGCAAATCATCTACCTCCCCAGCCATATGCCCCATGTCTGGAACCTAACTCACTGTTTCTCAAACTGCCTTTGAGGAGGGACTGGCTTTGCTTGCTTGTTTGTTTGTTTTTCCCCTAATCCATCATGGACTGATACTTTAAAATTTTTAATTTAAGTGGATTACTAGAAAAAATAAAATTAAAAAAGACATGCAAAATACAAATCTTTATCTCTTATTAGATTGAACACTCAGAAAATTACATTTCAATAGATATAATGATAATAAACTTAAAGAAACCAAAAAGCTAACAAATTGCTCATTGAAAGTGTATGCATGGGAGATTAATATAGATCATTACTATTACACTGGTTATAAGTAAAATAGTGATACCCATATTAAACACCTTTATACAGACTTTGAACACTGTTCATAACAATATATATAGTTTTAAACGTGTAAAATGAGTTTGTGTCTGGTTTGTTAATTCTCATAATCTAAACTGGATTGAAGACAACACCTCTCAGGGGATAATGTGTAGCTAAATTGTTGTGGTTTGTTTTACTGACTCTCATGGTAGGGGAATCCTTTTCATAGTGGTATGTTGATGGAAGCAGAAGAAAAGTTCTTAAAGCATATTCAACAGCTCAAGATATTAAGTTTCACTTTTATCCAAAGTGAAACAAGTAATGTCATATTTTCTTTTTTTTTTTTTTTTTTTTAAAGATTTTATTTATTTGACAGAGAAAGACATAGCGAGAGAGGGAACACAAGCAGGGGGAGTGGGAGAGGGAGAAGCAGGCTCCCCACTGAGCAGGGAGCCCAATGTGGGGCTCGATCCCAGGACCCTGGGATCATGACCTGAGCTGAAGGCAGACGCTTAACTGACTGAGCCACCCAGGCGCCCCATTAATGTCATATTTTCAATATTCATTTTCAATTCTTCATTGGTAACCAGTTTCAATAATTTATCTAGTATAATAACATTTAAATTATCTTTTGGTAAAAAAAATAGGCTTTTTATGTATGTATTTTCTTTTGATGGAAGGCAAAATTTTAAATGTTCTATAACTCAGTCTATGCTCAACACGTGGTTTCCAAAGTCACTGAGGATGAAAAAAAGAGAGATCTGTGTGTGGAAAGATTATGGGCCAGATTTGCAAAGCCATACATCAATTGCTCATATCTGTTTGTGAGAATGAATCACAACAGCTCACCTAGATAAGCACTATTAAAAACTCTATTATTCAAACCCACTATTATAAGCAGTCTGATTAGAGGGAGATCCAGATGCTCTCCCAAATCAAAATGGGAGGTCCAAAAAGGTTTCTTGAAGGAGTTCGCATCTGAAGGAATTCGTTGCTGATTGTTATGGACTGAATGAGTACCCCCAAACCTGCCAACAATATTAAGGCTCCTGTCTTTATCTAGGGTGTTTATGTAACTTTGCAGGTACAAATCTCTCACCTGTCTCTGGTAAGCAGCCTGTGGTTTACTGGGTGATTTTGGCAGTTTTTCCTCCAGGACGTAAGAGCTGAACATTGACCATATCAAGATAAATCATTAGCCTGTCAACCCTTCTGAGACATGGCGAACAGTTTCAACACATCCAAACTCTACTTGACATTTGTTGCTTTTTTTACTGAAGTTTCTATTGGCCTCCCTTCTAACACTATTTCTAAGTCTAGAAACCACTTTCTCTTAAGTGAATTTGTACTCTGCAAGAGAGATTTGAACTAGATACAGGAAGCTTACTAAGTGCTTTCTATGCAAGAAAGAAAAGGTTTCCTAAAAATCTAGTTTTCTGAAATTTATAAAATTTTATTTATTTTTTTAAAGATTTTATTTATTTATTTGTCAGAAAGAGAACAAGAGAAAGAGAGAGAGAGAGAGTACAAGCAGGGGGAGCGGCAGGCAGAGGGAGAAGCAGGCTCCTTGCTAAGCAAGGAGCCTGATGCAGGACTTGATCCCAGGACCCTGGGATCACAACCTGAGCCAAAGGCAGACACTTAAATGACTGAGCCACCCAGGCGTCCCTGAAATTTATAAAATTTTAGTTGCCACATTGAAATTGTAGTTACCAAGAAGTAAATAATGGAAAGTTCCTAAACAACTGATTTCTCAGAATGCATAGATAGATTCAATATTGTTTTTGAGTTTTCAGGGTCATTGTTTAATTGGGTCACATTAAGAGAGCAAAATGTGTTTAACTACAAAGATAGTGGAATCTCTTTATAGTTTAAGATTTAAGTTAGACCATTATTTCTCAGTAATTCACTTTGGAGATGACTTCCAAAAAGCTGTGCTTGAGTGGCCTTAGATATTAACCACTTAGCAAATTCTTTTTATGCTTCAGATTCTGTTCATGAACCAATATCAAATACAGCTTCCCAAGAGAGAACTCTGCAAAAGATAATGCTTATATTACTTTGTTTCCTACTATTAATTCTAATATATAGAATTCTAATATATGGAATATTTACATTGATAATACTGGATAACTTGCCTAAACCTAGAACTTCATGAAAAGGAATAATGGGATCCATTGAAAATGACCAAACTTATATTCTGTGAAAACCACAATTAGTTTTTTAAATGTAGTTCCGAGGGAGAAATGTCTGTTCATGCCTTCTGCCCATTTCTTGACTACATTATTTGTTTTTTGGGTGTTGAGTTTCATAAGTTCTTTATAGATCTTGGATACTAGCACTTTATCTGATATGTCATTTGCAAATATCTTCTCCCATTCCATAGGTTGCCTTTTAGTTTTGTTGATTGTTTCCTTTGCTGTGCAGAAGATTTTTATCTTGATGAAGTCACAATAGTTCATTTTTGTTTTTGTTTCCCTTGCCTTTGGAGATGTGTTTAGCAAGAAGTTGCCATGGCCAAGGTCGAAAAAGTTGCTGCCTATGTTCTCCTTTAGGATTTAATGGATTCCTGTCTCACATTTAGGTCTTTCATCCATTTTGTGTTTATCTTTGTGTATGGTGTAAGAAGATGGCCCAGTTTCATTCTTCTAGATGTGGCTGTCCAATTTTCCAGCACCATTTATTGAAGAGACTGTCCTTTTTCCATTGGACATTCTTTCCTGCTTTGTCAAAGATTAATTGGCCATAGAGTTGAGAGTCCATTTCTGGGTTCTGTATTCTGTTCCAATTATCTATGTGCCTGTTTTTGTGCCAGTGCCACACTGTCTTGATGATGACAGTTTTGTAATACAACTTGAAGTCCAGCATTGTGATGCCACCATCTTTGGTTTTCCTTTTCAACATTCTTCTGGGTATTCGGGGTCTTTTCTAGTTCCATACAAATTTTAGGATTCTTTGTTCCAGCTCTGTGAAAAATGTTGATGGCATTTTGATAGTGATTGCATTGAATGTGTAGGTTGCTCTGAGTAGCATAGACATTTTAACAATATTTATTCTTCCAATCCATGAGCATGAAATGTTTTTCCATATCTCTGTGTCTTCCTCAACTTCTTTCATAAGTGTTCTGTAGTTATGGGCAGAAGACATGAACAGACATTTCTCCAAAGAAAACATACAAATGGCCAACAGACACATGAAAAAATGCTCCACATCAACTTGGCATCAGGGAAATACAAATCAAAACCACAATGAGATACCACCTCACACCAGTCAGAATAGCTAAAATTAACAAGACAGGAAACAACAAATGTTGGCAAGGGTGCGGAGAAAGGGGAATCCTCTTGCACTTGGTAGGAATGCAAGCTGGTGCAGCCACTTTGGAAAATGATATGGAAGTTCCTCAAGACGTTAAAAATAGAGCTACCTTACGACCCAGCAATTGCACTACTAGGTATTTACCCCAAAGATACAAATGTAGTGAAAAGAAGGGCACCTGCACCCCGGTGTTCATAGCAGCAATGTCCACAGTAGCCAAACTGTGGAAAGAGCCCAGATGTCCATCAACAGATAAATGGATAAAGAAGATGTGGTATACACACACACACACACACACACACACACACACACACACACACAATGGAATATTACTCAGCCATCAGAAAGGATGAATACTTACCATTTACATTGACGTGGATGGAACTGGAGGGGATTATGCTGATCAAAATTAATCAATCAGAGAAAGATAATTATCATATGATTTCACTCATATGCGGAATATAAGAAACAGGGCAGAGGACCGTAGGGGAAAGGAGGGAAAACAGAATGGGAAGAAATCAGAGAGAGAAAAACCATGAGAGACTCTTAACTATAGGAAACAAATTGAGGGTTGCTGGAAGGGAGGTGGATGGAGGGATGGGGTAATTGGGTGATGGGCATTAAGGGGGGCACGTGATGTGATAAGCACTGGGTGTTCTATGAAACTGATAAATTATTGAACACTACATCTGAAACTAATGATGTACTATAAGTTGGCTAATTAATTTAAATTAAAAAAAGAAAAAAAATAAATGTAGTTCTAAGGGATATTGACATTTTGAAACATTAACTAAATTATTGTTGATTGCTGATATTTCCTCTCCTCCTCAGCCCTTCCTACATTCAGATGGGTAGGCACTCAACACCATTGTCTTTCAGAAGGGGAGTTACAGCAGGAAGCAAGGAAATCTGAGAAGGAGGTCCTAGATTCAGAAGTTCCACATTCAGGGAAAAGACACAAATAGTAGATTTGAGAGAATATCTGTTGCAGAAAAGTACATTTTCTGCTCTGTGCTCTCCCCTCCCCTCCTACTACAAACTAAGAAAAATATCTTCTGAATCCTTGAGGATAGGAGATCTAGAGGAACAGCAATGAGATGCTTGTGGATCTGTAAGGGGAGCATGGACTCTGCCTATCTCCTTAACTCCCCAGTTGTCGGGAGCAGAGGGGGATCACATGGCCACTCCCAGAGAGATCTGAGCAGGCGGCAAGACCCTGTGGTAACTAACAATGGCCATAGGGGCATCTAAGCATATGAGGCCCTAGATAAACATGGGGTGTCCATGGCCCAGGGTGGAGCATGAACAGCTGAAAAATTTCTAAGGGGGGCCCTGGAGGTAGACTCTCAGATGATGTCCAGTGCTGTAGCATACTTAAAACGACTCTGAAAAAAAAACAGAGAGAAGGATAATGCTGAGGGACCTTGAACTGGCTTGAGAGGTGTGTTAGCAGTACCTTTGGATGGACCTCCAAGGACTGGACAGGACAATAATGCATGGCAGATACTAGGGCAGCAATATAGGTGGGAAACTTCCTTCCCCCCTGGTCTAGTGAAAAACACAACACAGTCCCCTCAGTATATAGACATACGTTTGGGGAAAAGGAAGTAGAAGTGGCGAGATAACTTTGAATTATCAGAGATTAAATGTCCACAATCTGATGCAATGGGGGCTCCACACAGAATTAAATTCATTAAAAAATAATAAAAAATGATATAAACTACCAGAGTTTATGATCTGAAATATATACATAGCTACTTTAGAATATATTTTTAAGTCTTCTGAACTTATAGTTCCTCTTCATGATGGCTCATAGTATAACTTTTATCAGGGCTAAAAAAATATTGTTGGTTGAGTCTGGACCCTATTCAAAGTGCCTTGGGGTGTTCTTGTCACACATGAGATGGGATGGGATTGCCATAGCTAGCTTGGAGCATGTGTTACTAAATCTTAGTAAATATATTCCAACATATATTCAAAGTACATCATTTAAAGACTGAATCTTTGCCAGCTGATTCAACGGAAGGCTTTGCTTTCATCCAAAATTCTATGCAAAATCCTAGCTCTGGCTGTGTTTCCTTATTGCATTTCTCTCTGATCTCAAGGTTCTGTGTCTGCCAGCAGCTTCATTCAACATCTTTGTGGAAACCAGTTCTCTCTCTCTCTCTCTCTGGCAGCTGTGTTCTCTCTATAGGATCATCAGTCTTCTGCAGGCTGTGGTGATAGGATGGGTTTTAAAACTCTTTTGGCAGAAAAAGCCACTTCCTGCCTGGGGAGAAAGATGAAAGTGAACCCCACACTGTGCAGAAACATGGACACCATGACACTTCCCGCACGGTCCAGCTCCCACCACCCCCACCACACTCGCTCAGAGCTGAACTGCCGCGGCCCTTCTTGACCTGGGCCATCTGAGCTGCATCCACTTCTCAGTTCAAGTCACAACCACCCCAGGAAAGGCAATTTCCAAATACTTAGAGGCTCAGCTTTATAGTATGAAAAGTTGAGATTAGTTACCGAATTTCCTACTATTACCTGCATATGTTTTAATATGACACCCTCAGTAGACCATACATTAAAAAACAACTGTCATATAATCTCTAGCAAAATCATTCCTGTGGCTACATTATAGAAAAGGGTGTTGTTAGAATCGTTGGTTATTGGAATGCGAAGGATCCCTGTTTCTGGTTCTTTTCTGTGACTTGACTAAGTCAACACAAGTCCTAGAGGCAGTTCAGAATCTGTCTCCTGTAGTGGCCACATATAGAAAACAGCCCATGAAAGATCACTGGCATAATTTCAATAGGAAATTGACCTTGTGGCTGTGGAAAGAGTCCTAAGGAGAAATAAGGACACCTAAGCCTCATGTCAGAGCCTCACATGCAGACTTTCTCCTGCTTTCTTATATACCTGCTGCCCACAGGGATTTGGGGGTTATCATTAAATAATTTCACTTCTTTGGAGACTTTATTCAATTCTTCCCAAAGTCAGGAGCTTGTAGGTAGCATGAAGATCACTAGCTCTCTTTATTCAGGCTGACAGAGGTGAGAACCCTAGATGTGAGGGATTTGACCTTTAATCATTAGGCATGATGAGTCTCACTGACAGTAGGAACATCCCACACTACTGGACTGCAGACATCCCCAGGCACTACCTGAGATCCCTTGATGATATGAGAGGACCAGGGAGACAGATTCATGACCCTAAATAGAGAGAAGAGCCCAAACACCTGGTTTCCATGGAAGGTTGCCCATCCACGTAGACTCGGTTCCTTTCCTGGGCTCCGAACTTAAGAAGACAAAGATAAGAAGGACAATACAGATAGAACTAAAGCTGGATTCAGAGGTAGGCAGGTAAGCAGTTGCTGGAACCAACCCTTCTCAGGGAACCTGAGATGGCAAGCAAATATCACTAATCTCTAGAGTAGCTCCAGTTCCCTTTGAGAGCCATGCAACTGAGGGATGAGGGCTGAACTGGTCTGGACCATAGATAAGAAACTGGGTGCAGCTAAAATTTTCCTTGTTCTCCCATGGACAGTTTGGTCTCTGTTGCAAATAAGCGTTAATAAATATGTATTTTTTGTTCCCTTTAAAAGGCACTGATATATTAACCTACTGGGTTTAGCCTGCCCGGGGTACTCACGTGCCCATCCCTGCCATCACCTCAGACATCATCTTCATTTAAAATGTTAATATTCTGGGGCACCTGGGTGGCTCAGTCAGTTAAGCGTCTGCCTTCAGCTCAGGTCATGGTCCCAGGGTCCTGGGATTGAGTCCCGCATCGGGGTCCCTGCTCATCGGGGAGTCTGCTTCTCCCTCTACCTTTCTGCCCCCTGCTTGTGATCTCTCTCTCTCTCTAATAAATAAATTAATTAATTAATAAAATAAAATGTTAACATTCTGATCATCATAAGTTCTCTTGTTCTTTGCAGTCATTTTGATTTTTAAAAATATTACCTCAAAATATAGTTTGTTTTGATTACTGAGTTTTCTGGTGTCCCTTATAAATCTTGCAACTGCATTGGTTTCCTAGGGGTGCTCTTACAAATTGCCACAAACTGGGCAGCTTCAAACAATAAGAACATATTCTCTCATTGTTCTGGAGGCCAGAAGTCTGAAATCATGGTATCGGTAGGGCCACCCTCTAGGAGAGAACCCTTCCTTGCCTCCTCCAGTTTCTGGCAGCTCCACGTGTTCCTGGGCTTGTGGCAGCATCACCGCAATCTGCACCTCTATGTTCATGTGGCCTGTGTCTCGAATCTCTCTGGTAAAGACACCTGTCCCTAGATTTAGGACCCACCTTAAATCCAAGATGATTTCATCCGGAGATTCTTATTGACATTTACAAAGACCCTTTATTCAAGTAAGATCACATTCACAGGTTTCAGGGGTTAAGACTTGGACATATCTTTTGGGGGGGCCACTACTCAACCCTCTATAGCACCCAAGACAAGTGTTTCACCTGCCTCACCCAATTCTCAACCCCACTGCAAAGATGTGTCTCCCTTATGGATTCTATCTCATCGTGAAAGAGTCGCAGCTGGCCCTTTTAAGTCATGTGGAATGTGTGGACAGGACAATGTAGAATGGTGAACAGCGCACTCAAAATAGTGGGGACTCCGTGTAGACCGTCCCATCTACACAGACAGAATGGCAAGGAAGAAAGAATTGACGTATTTTTGAATTAAAGTTCTTCATAAGTCTTAAAAAGTAGGTTGTAGAGATATCACCAAACTTCTGTCATGATAAAATATACCTTTGGGTTTTGCTTCACCCAATTTTATTTGTCCCTTGACTTATTTTCATTCAATATTTACTTTATATATATATATATGTATATATGTATATATATGTGTGTATATAAATGTGTGTGTATAAATGTATGTGTATGTGTGTATACATACACATACACACACACACACAATATATATGAAATATATATAATGTAAGTAAAAACTTTTTTTTATACCACAGCTGCACGGCTCTTGTAAACTGAAATTCTTAGAGCATGATCTTCTTCTCATTATCGTGGGAAAGAGTGAGCTACTTTAAAAACACACATACACACACACACTTCTTGAAGCCATATGGAGATTTTATTCATACAAATAGAAGCTTGGTTTTCTCCCAGTTTCCCCTCAGGCACTCGTTAACATCAGGAAGATCTTTGCCCCACAGTAGGACTTACTAGCATGACCTCCTCTAAGTTAAAGTTTTCCCCATTCCTTGCACTGGATTTTAAATATGTACATTCTTCATTATCACCATAATGGCATCAAGGAACTATAAAATGTTAATATGCACCATTATCAATTCTGCGGAGCAACATTCGTTTTTTACCTATAATACAATTTCAGGTGAATCTGTATGTGTATTTCTACAATATTAGACAAGCCATGAGTGTTATTTCAAAAAAGTGTATAAATTCAGTGTGTTTGGGTAAACTCATATTTAATACATTTAAAATTTGGCATCATGTGAGCAAATTATTTGCAGATTGGTAGACAGGATGAATAATCTGACACCATATGGAGACTATCTATGAGCCACAGCAATTTCTACACTGTTGATCATGTCTAGAGTAAGCAATGTAACCAAAGTGAATTTTTACTTTTTCATTATTTTCTTGGTATCCTTAAAGAACAAAATTCAACTGAGTAAATTTTAAAGATCTTACAGGCTTTATTCAATGATTCATGAATCAGGCAGCTTCCCCTTTAGCAGATAGAAAGTTGAAAATAGAGCTACCTTATGACCCAGCAATTGCACTACTAGGGATTTACCCCAAAGATATAAATGTAGTGATCCAAAGGGGCACCTGCACCCCAGTGTTTAAAGCAGAAATGCCCACAATAGCCAAACGATGGAAAGAGCCCAGATGTCCACCGACAGATGAATGGATAAAGAAGATGCGGTATGTATACACACACACACACACACACACACACACACACATATATATACAATGGAATACTACTCAGCCATCAAAAAAAGAAATCTTGCCATTTGCAATGACATGGATGGAACTAGAGGGTATTATGCTAAGCATATGTCAATCAGAGAAAGACAGTTATAAGATCTCACTCATATGTGGAATTTAAGAAATGAAACAGGATCATACAGGAAGGGAGGGAAAATAAAATAAGATGAAATCAGAGAGGGAGACAAACCATAACAGACGCTTAATCATAGGAAACAAATGGAGGGTTGCTGGAGGGGAGGTGGGTGCAGGGATGGGGTAACTGGGTGATGGACATTAAGGAGGGTACGTGATGTAATGAGCACTGGGTGTTATATAAGACTGATGAATCACTGAACTCTACCTCTGAAACTAATATAACACCATATGTTAATTAATTGAATTTAAATTTAAAAATAATAACTTAAAAAAAAAAAAGAGCTCCAAGGAGCTATACAAAATGAGAGACTTTTATCGACAGAAGGGAGGGAGACAAAGAAGTTATACTAGCAAAGAGCAATTAGGTTGTGGCAAGGTCACCTTCCTGTAGGGAATGGCAGGGGTCTATTAGGCAGATTACCTTACTAGTGCTGACCAGTTAATTCCAGGCTCACTGGTTTAAGATTTCATTCCTGGAAAAGGCTGAACTATAATTAGGCTAGATGTCACCTCTCGGTCTGCTGATGTGGAACTTAGCATAAGTGACTCCATTTGGGACCTGTTGTCTTTTTTTTTTCAACAGCATATTATATTTAATGTTTAAACTGCGAGAAGCAGTTTTCTGAGAGATTCCCTTACACACATCTTATTATTCATTAATTAAGGGAGAATTATTTGCATTTGCCCTTTTGTGAATTTAACACAAAACATGCTTTCCTCTTTCTATGTTTCAACTGCTATTTTATAGAGAAAAGGGTTAAACAACAGAACTTTAAGTGAATAGTGACTTTTTCTCATACAATGTAAGTCAGAGAACTCATCATGAGGGAACAGGATGTCAAGCAGAGGGTATCGTGAGATTGGGCGGATGAGTGAGGCACTTAGGGAAAATGAACATTTAGATTTAACATGCAGTTTTTCACTCAGATGCCTCCCCCTACCTAGACCCTCATGAGTGCTATGGATGGGAGGAGAGGCTGTTGGTGACAACTGAAGGAGACTCTAGGGTATAATACAGCAAGCACGAGCTATCGAACCACCTAGATATCTTTTGAATCTGTCTGTCTTCTCCCAATTCAATGTTATATCATACCTTACACTTGATTGTTTTAATACCATCCTAACTGCTCTCTGCTCTGTGTTAAACCCAGCAAACCTGGACTTCACACTCTGCCAGAAATATTTTTCTAAAATGCACATCTGACCATGTCATGCCACTGATGAAAATGTTTCAATAGCTCCCAATAGAGTAAATTTCTAATTCCATAGCAGGGCTCATGGAGTCATTCACCGTCTGACTCAACCTACCTTTCTGGTCTGCCTCCTACTCCTCGGGACAGATTGAGGAGTCAACAATTTGGCAGAGTGGAACCATAATAATTCAGAAGTGGTGATGAGAAGTGAGAGGGAAGAGCCTTCCTTGGAACCCTGAGGCACCCGGAAGGCAGGAGAACAGCAACATCTGCAAAGAGCAGCATCTACATGCATTCGTGCTTCAGGATTTGGGGGTAGGAGGCGGCCAGTAGGGCCAGGTCTCAATCAGGTCTGGGGTTTTTCCTAACAAATCATTAACCCTTTCAGAGGCTCTTCCCAGACTTCAATGACACACCCATGCTTTATCAATTTTTTAAACTCTGTCTTTGGAAAAGATTGCAAATGACTAAATGGTTCTTCCCATGCGAACAAAAATTCGATATTGACTGACTGAACTCCCAGAAGCTGTAGGCACTGATATAGGAACAGAGATGAACTGAGATATAGCTCTTATGCTAAAGGAACTCACAGGACCTTTAAAAGCTTTGGAGTTTTAATGAGAAATGCACTTACTGCAGGAAACTGGGGCTCAGTATCTCCTCTCCCTGTCATACACCCAAAGCTCCGGCCAAGGAGAGGGAGATAATGTGTATGACGAAAGGAGCGTGGTCTGTAAGGAAAGGTGAATGAGACCTGGAGAGCAGGGGACACACAGGGCTGGCAGTTCCTGGAGCACAGATGAGAGACAACAGCACAGAACAGGCGGTCGAGGCTGGGCTCGGGGGACGGAAGGTGCCGGAGGGCAGGACACACTGTGTCTTCACCTCTCCCAGCTCTTCTCCACAGGAGGTCCTATTTTACAGAAGGAGGTGGTTTGCAGTATTGAACTGGCCCTGCGTCTCTGAAACCCTAACAACCAGACTCACAGCTTAACCCTCCCTCCATCTGATCCAAGTCTTAGAAGATGAGGGACCACTTGAAAGCTGTCATTGGAACCACTCTGTGTGAGTGGATACTCTTCCTCGTGAATGCCATGTAATAACCTACCCCCGATTGCAGTGGCTTATGACACAACATTTATGCTTCTTGATCTGAGGCTTGGGGATTGCAGAAGTGGCTTTGCTTGGAGCTGAAGTTCAGCTGGGTTTGGGCTCAGGTGAGAATCATGTCTGTCCCGCTTATCTCTTCTGAGAACCAGGCTGAGAACCAGTGGCTCGCAGAGCTAAGCTCTTCTAAGAGTGATCTCAGGGGCACGGAAGTGAGAAAGACACAACACTTCTTTAATACCTCTGTTCACATTGCATTTGCTCACATTCCATTGGCCAAAGTGAGACCCATTGTCAAGCCCAAAGTTGGAGGCGGGAGGATAGGAGATACACGCTGCCCCACGGGACAGTATAGTGTAAATGCCTGACATTAAACTTTTTCATTGCCAAGGCATCCATTTCAAAGACATTTTACCAGCTGGATGACACAGCTATTAGTAAAACAGCTACGTAAGAAACCAGGCTGCCCACACACCATGAACTTCTCCTTTTAGAAAGCCCTGGATGTGGTGTCTGGTTAGTTGGTTAAACCACCGACTCTTGATTCCGGCTCAGGTCATGATCTCAGGGTGGTGAGATCGAGCCCAGTGTCGGCTCTGTGCTAGGAGTGGAGCCTGCTTAAGGTTCACCCTCTCCCTCTGTAGCCCCCCAGAAGCCCTGGGTGACCTAAATAACTGAGTGACCCACTTTTCCCTTCCCATGCCCTAATTCCTCTTCTAAAAGTTTTAATTTGCCAATAGAGTGAACCTGTGAAAACTTAGACACCCCACCCTTGACCTCAACAAACACAGAGCCCAAAGTCCATGCTCCCCCCCCTTACCTGCGACCTCTTTGTGTGACCCTTGGGTGTGCCGTATACCCTCCAGGACTTGGGCGTAATAGATCTTTTTCTTTTTTCAAAGTTCCCTGAGAGTTGATGCTAAAGCGCATCTTGTACACATGATAAGAGCACAAGGGCTGATCTAACCACAACACTGGTTCCCATCTGGGAAATGTCTGTGGGGGCTGCCAGAAGTAGTGGGGTCCAGTCGAGTGCCCCAGGCATTCCTGGCCAATAGCATCACCATCAATAGGCTTAGACCAGCACAAAGCAGAAGGTGAGGTTAGTGAAGAGGTATGGAACGATACTCCATTCTATCCTGCCAAGTGAGGCTACAACCTTTGTAATTACTTGAGTTGCCATAGTGACTAAATGTCACAGACACTGGCTCTCCCAGTGTCCTGCCCTACACCGGCACTGCATCTCATGTTACCACTGGGACGTGTATTACCGTGATGCTACCACATGCCAGATTACCAGTGTCTGATTTCCCCCAGCAACAAGGTTATTCAAGCCCTCATACAATATTAAGAGTTAGACCAAATCCCAGAAACACATTTTGAGGATCTGTTTCCTGAAACCACTCCTGGTACCAATTACATTGTCAGATACAGAAAATAATGTTACACCTGGTTTATGTTCATAATACTTTATGAGAGATCACACTGAATATCCAGCTTTTGTACATCTCATTGATAGGAAAGAATTGATATCTTAAAAAAATACACCTCAACCTTCCATAAATCTTACTATTCAAAAACTACATTAAAAAAATTCTTGGCATTATTCCCTTCTCAGGATCTTTGTAACAGGTACTGAAAATCCCCAAGATGGTTAAGAGTTTTAAAGACACAAGGCTTCTATTATGCAAATTCTGTAGATTTAGTGATGGTCAAAAATTGTGTCTACAAGGAACTGTGAAATGGAATATACATAAAAGTGTAGTAATAATTGAAAAAAATGGTCTATTAAATGTCAGTTGTAGTGGAGACTCACAAATCTCCCAGGAAATGTTATCAATATATCATCTTTATGAAAAGAAACAATAGGAGACACAGGAGATTTTACTGGAGAAAATGAAGATGTAGGGGGGAAAAAATGTGCAAAAACACTAATGGAGATCCTAATCACTCTTTGCTTTAGAAAAAAAAGGTGAAAATAAAATCTACACCCTAATAAGTCTTTTGAATTGTCAACCAATTAGTTTATTTTATATGATATCTTTGACTTTTTAAAATATAAAATACAGGTGTCTCATCTATAACCCCAAAGTGTAAAAATCCATGCAAAATGTGCTTTCTCACATTGAGCAACTACTAATCAAAGTATTTGTTTCCCACCCAAAGAGGTACACTTGGAGTGACAACAGAGATTATTTGCTAATGAAAATGTGATTACATTTGGTGATGAGGAGACACCAGTACCCACCGGTACTTAATTTACCATCTGTTTGTTCTTACAGACGGGACACCTTGAAAGTCTTCAAAACACACACATGCAAACAAAAGATATTCTGTTATCATCTGCATGGTGAAAAACTCATTATTTGCACCTGCTGCTGAAATGTCTCTCCCTTCAGGAAAAGGATTTAAAGAGGGCTTTGGAGCACAAATCCAGTGCTAACGAACACTGACAGGCAGGGAGAGCAGAAGCCTTCTGCTCCACAGGACTATGCTGCCCCATGGACTGCTCCATGGTCCTGTTCTGCCCTAACTCCACCTTCAGGGACAGATGGAAGAAACACACTCCCGGGGCTGGGTGAGCAATGACTCTCCACACTCAGGCATCATGGATGTGGAGATACTCTCCTGCAAGTGGGTAGGAGTAGAGAACATGGCTGGGATGACCATGTGTGATTATTGTGATTATTGACAGCTTTTCCCTTTCCTCCCAACCAATATTTCTCCTGGGGGATCCAGCTATAAAACCCTTACAAGAGAAATGACTTATATAGCAGGTCTACTTGCATTCCAGAGTCTTTATTTTCTATATCCCAACTTGGTTTCCATTTTGAACCTCCCTTCATCAGGATGGCCGAAATAGGTCCATCTTCCTTAGGGTTAAAGTGGGTGACTCTGTGTTCTGGTTTTCCTATGTCCTGGCTTATGCTGGTTATTCCAGGGTAATTCTCAGTACTCCCAAATGTATCCTGGTGTCCATATGTGGTCACCCTGGTAAATGACCTCCCCAATTCCCAGGTCATCTCAAAGTTGCTAAAGGCTCACAGGCTTTAGTGTAGGAAGAGGGAACAGAGGTCTGACCATTAAATTACATAGTTTAATTGTGTAGGCAATCAGGTCTGGGGGCTGAGACTTTCTGCCACCTCTCTGCCATGTTTAGGAAGTGACATCTTTCCAAATATGTCCATATTTTTATGCAGAGATGCTGAGATCCTTCTCTAGGGTCTGACTGCTTCCTTGACACAATGCCAGAAGGTTGAACTCTTGTCCATGTGGGAGGCAAACTGATAGTCCTGTTCCCGCAATTGTAGCATAGACCTAGTAACATGCTTCTAATACCTGTAATATAACCAAAAAATGATGGGATGCCAATTCTGATGTTAGGTAAATGCATTCTGGCTTCTGTGTTGTTCACCCTCTCTCATGGAAGCCAGCTGCCATGTTGTGAGCTTCCCAGTGGAAAAGCCCACATGGTAAGGAACAACCAGCAAAGACTTGAGGTCCTCAGTTCAATAGCCCACAGGGAACTGAATCCTTCCAGCAGTCGCATGAATGAGGTTGGAAGCAAAGCACTCCTGGGTCAAGACATGAGGTAACTGCAGCCATGACCAACATTTTGATGGAAAACTGTGAGAGGCTCTGAGCAGAGGACCCAGTTTAAGTGAATTTAGATCCTGACCACAGAAAACTATGAGGTAGTAAGTCTTTATTGGTTTAAGCTGCCAAATTTTGGGGTAATTTGTTATATAGCAAAATATAAATAATTTGGCCTTTCAGTTCTGGGGTCTAGGTACCTGTCTTAGATCTTACTGATGCCAGGAATGAGGGAACAAATCCCTCCTTGTCATAACAGTGTCTTTAATGTTCTACATTCTGATACTTTGATAACTGGGACCTTGCTGACCATGTAGGAACTTTCCCTCCCAGGGTGAACCAATAGCTAGGGATAGTAAGCAACTCACCAGCAGTGTGCTTTTCAAATACTAACTAACCAATCCAGAGCCCATAGCCCAACCACCTTGTCTACCAGGCTTTCACAGTATAAGCCACTGTTCACCTACCCTAATCACCCAACAGCCTGGTACCAGACAACTAGGGGCAGTCACTATGCCCCAGAACCCAAGAAAACTATTCAAACTAACCAGTCCAAATCCTGCTTACCCTGACTTACCCATTCTTCCCTGCAGAAATCACAGGAAAGTCTCTTACCCTGTTTTTTCCCACTCCCTCTGCCTCCCAACTGACCCCATGGTGTGGTGTGTCCCTTCCCCTTGGGAACTATGAGTAATAAGCTATCTTTTCAATGGCAGTTGTCTCCTGATCTGTTGGTCTTACTATACCTTGGATTTTCTATTAATTCACTAATATTTTACAACACTTCTTCTTGGGATGCCTGGGTGGTGCAGTCAGTTAAGGGTCTGACTCTTGATTTCAGCCCAGGTGGTGATCTCAGTGTGCTGAGATTGAGCCCCAGGTGGGGCTCTGCTCTCAGCAGGAAGTCTGCTGGAGATTCTCTCCCTCTACCCCTCTCCATCCCCCCCCTCTAAAAATAAATAAATAAATAAATCTTTAAAACACTCACCCTTTTTCCTTCCCTCTAATCAGGGGTACCTTTTATAGTTTTGTAGGTTTAAATGAAACTCCACTTTCCTTCCTGCTTCTGGTCAAACATTTGGCCTGAATAGCATACCACTTGTGTTTACTTAACCCAACCACTAAATGTCAGAGATCACAGGTCTTTCTTGCTCTTAGTCCTGTCTATGGCCCCATCTTCTTTATGTAAAGGGTGGGGGGAGGAAATGCTATGTGAAAAATACAAAGGTTAGTACCATAAAATACTGAATTCTGCTGTGGCTATGCATTTGCTCTTAGGAGTGTGAATCCCCCAGAGAAAATCTGGACAGGAAATGGACATAAGATTAATTTTTAGGGTCCGCGAGAAAGAAAATGATGACTCACAGGAAGCAGGCTGTAGCTAAAGGTGACCTTAAGGATTTACATGACAAAGAAGATCATCAAAATTCGGTAAATTGATCAAAATGCACAAACAGTGAAATTTTTACTTGTAGACTTTTTTTTTTAAAGGAACTAGCTTCTCCTATGCTCCAGCTCTAGGAAGAACTCTGTGATTAAAAGTAAACTATGTCACTAATGTTGACTTCTGAATACCAAAAGGTTAAAAAGAAAGGTTTTGGGTATAAAATTAGAAAAAAGAAACACCAAAAAGGCTATTTTAAGTACATGTGTGTGTTTCCATTCCTTCCCACCCCGGTAAACTTATATTGAGTAGTTCATTTAATGGAAGACTTCTTGAAAACTACAGTCCATATGCTAAGGTTTGTTTTACATGGGTCACTAATGTGGGAGGCTTTGATACCTTATGTTGAAAGTAGAGCAGTCAAATAATTCCATGACTGTGAACTTGGCATCATATTCAATTTAACCTTAGGGGAAAGCCGCCAGGTTTCCAAATACTGGTTTCTAAATAAAATAAAATATTTAGTTCTCTGACTTGACATCAAAGCATGTTGCTTTGATTCGTGAAACATGAGCTGAAAATTCTATTTTTCATCCTCTTGTTTCCCCTAAGGGAATCCCAGGCAAGATTTGACTTCAGAAGGGTAGGAATTCTGCTGCCTAATCTCTGCAGAGAGATGCATGCCCATCTTGCCTAGACCATGTATAAGTCAGGATATAATAGGGTATGCTGCAGTAACAAACAATTCAAAACCTTGCTGGCCCAAAGCAAAAAAAAAAAAAAAAAAAAAAGGGGGGGTGGCGCCTATCCATCAGAGATTGGCAGTAGTGTTCTATTTTGCACAATCTCTCAAGTGATCCATGCTTATGGAAGAGCCACATTTCAAATGTCGCTCGTTTCTATGCCAGAGAGAAAGAACATTTTGGAGGACCTTGAATTTGTAAGTAATGCCCAGTCCACATCTCATTGGCCAGTGATACTGTCATGACCCCACTAAGGTATGAGAGGGACAGAAATTCAATCCTTATGAGTCCAGAAGGAGAGGATCCTACAGGCAAGATGGATTCCATGCCTCTGCAAAGGCACCAAGCCACTTTTCCTTTATCTGCGTCAGTTAATCCTCATTTACTCTTTTCTTTATTTTGGAATCCTTTTTTTTTTTTTTTTTTGCATCAATATTTGGACACTGCTGTCCATCTTGTCCATCTCATCTACAAGTTTGCACACATGGGTGAACATTACAATCTTTCAAAAATAGTAATACCCAAGTGCCACCCAAAACCAATGTCTTCAGAATATCTGGGGAATGGGGGCAGTACACAGTTACCAGTACTTTTAAAAAATCCTCCAGGTGAGTCAAATGTGCAACAGAGATGAAAAGCACTGTTCTAATGTCTGAATGAATGGCCTCTATGTTTGTCTCTGCATCAACCTTCCAGAAACACCAAAGGTGAAACACCAAGTCCCTGAACTCATGTCACATGCCTGAACAAGAGAAACTCTACCCTTAGACCCTACAGTGAATTCTTCTGTGGAGGGAGATCACACATTCCAAACCCATTCCTTCAGATGACAAGGCTTGCCTTCTTCCCACCTCCATGCCAAGTTGCCAGAAAACATCATTTATAGAAGTGACATAAAAGAGCCCATTACTCGAATTTAGAAACTCAGAGTTATCTTATTCCAGTTAACTAGTATTGTGTCAAATATCACCCCAAAATTTAGAAGCTGAAAAGAACAACAATTATTTCTTTTGCTGCCAAATCTGCATGTGACCCTGCTCCAAGTGGTGTCATCTGGGGTTGTACTAACTACACCTCAGCTAGCTCTCTCACCTGGCTGGCAAACTGGTGCTAGCTGGTGAGGCCTCTCCATGAGGCAGCTTTGTGCTTCCTCACAACATGGCTGGATTCTGAGGGAGAGAATCTCAAGGTACAAAAATCTGTATTGCCTTTTTTGACTTAGAGGTCACTTTCCAGTCATAGGTCCACCCAGATTCAAGTGGATAGAACAGAGATCCTACCTCTCAATGGGAGGAATTTCAAAATCACATTGTAAGCATAGCACATGGATGGGCAATATTATTGTGGCCATTTCTTTTCTCTTTTTTTTTAGATTTTATTTATTTGAGAGAGAGAGACAGAGATAGTGAGAGAGAGAGCACAAGTGGGGAGGAGAGGGAGAAGCAGGCTCCCCACAGAGCAGGGAGCCCGATGCAGGACTCAATCCCAGGACCCTGGGATCATGACCTGAGCCGAAGGCAGACGCTTAACGGACTGAGCCACCCAGGCGCCCTATTGTGGCCATTTCTGAAAATGTATTCTGCCACATTTTCTCAGTCAACCTCCAAATGAGAGGCAGAATTCTACAGTGATTTAAACCACTAGCTCTAGGGGCTCCTGGGTGGCTCAGTCAGTTAAGCGTCCGACTTTTGATTTCAGTTCAGGTCATGATCTCAGTGTTCTGAGATCAAGCCCTGAGTCGGGCTAAGGGCTGAGCATGGAGCCTGCTTAAGATTCTGTCTCTCCCTCTCCCTCTGCTCCTCCCCCCACTCATGTACTCTGTCTCTCTAAAAAAATTAAAAATAAAACACTAGATCTAGGACTAAACTTTTAAGCTCTTCTTACTGGATGTATGGACTTGGTTGAGTTTTTACCCGCCCACTCCCAACCCATGCCTAAGGCTTAATTTTCCATTGTAAAATGGGGAGGAAGATAATAAGAACAGTGCCTATCCCATATGCAAGTTGATTATACATCCTGGTTTACCTGTGACATCCCTGCTTTATACCTATTGTCTGACATCTTACACAGTTTAGCATTTGCCCTGAGTTTTCATGTTTTAATTACATTTTATCATTGATATTTATATCAAAATATGTTTAGTTCATCTCCACTTCCTACTTTCAACTTCTGCTATGGTCTTGTCTAGTAGTGTAGGATACACATGTGTAATGAGTAGGGTTCTTACTATAATGTGTGTTTAAATCTACAAATTGACCACCAATATCCCAACTCTTTTTTTGAACCCTTTCCTACAAGCAATACCTCCTTTTCAAATATAGCATTCAGGGAGTAATAGGCAAAATAATGGCCTGCCAAAGATGTGCATGTCCTAATCCCCAGAGCCTGTGAATATGTTATATTCCATGGCAAAGGGAAATCAAGATTGTTAATAAGCTGACCTTAAAATAGAGAGATTATCTTGGATTATCCAGGTGGGGCCAATGTAGTTACAAAGATCCTTGAAGGTAGAGCTGGGAGGCCAAGGAGGAATCAGCATCAGAGTGATGCCTGTGGAAGAGACTCAACTGGCCATTGCTAGCTTTGAAAATGGAAGGAGGTCACCAGCCAAGGAACATGGGCAGACTCTAGAAGCTGGAAAAGGCAAGATATGGGTTCTCCTCTCGAGCCTCCAGAAGGAACATAGCCCTGCCAACATTTGATTGTAGCACCATCATAAAACTGGCATTGAACATCTGAACTTCAAAACTGTAAAATAGTAAATTTGTTTTGTTTGAAGGGAATAAGTTTTTGCTAACTTTTTTATAGCAGCAATAGGAAACTGATACACTGGTTTACTTTTGACATTTTACAGCTGAACTTTCGAGTAACTTGATTTTGGATTCTCCAGGTAGTGTTCTTATTTTAGATAAATGTATATTTGATGGAGTTCTTATTTTAGGTAAATGTATATTCTGTAACACAATGGAGCAAAATTAAGAAGGCCTATGATTTTACAGCATCTACATATGGTAAAACATTCAAAAGAATCATAGAGAAAATTTAGACATGTTTTGTCTTATAAAAATACTGTCAAGTAGAAGTATGATGAATGGAAGTAAAAAGACAGTAATCAGGAAAATATTTGAGCTGAAATATTTATAGACTTCACTGTGGAAAACATGCGAACTGATAATTCCTACTTTTACAACTCTGCCTGAATTACCACATATCTTAACACTTGAAGGGAGAGAGTTCTTTAGCAATATTATGGTCTGCAGAAAACTGTTGATTGGCTGTGTCGAGATCTGTATATTTATTAATCATAAAATACAACCTTAAAGAAGATGGTATGCAATTTTATGGGAAAAAATAAGACTATATTGAAATTTAAAATTCTTTAGAAAAAATACCAGTAACATGGTATTAGAAAGAGAAGACTGAGAAAACTGATGGAGGGATGAAAATGTATTCCAGGAATGACTATACTACTCATGTTACTTTAAATCTTCAGATGGTTAATATAAAATTTCCTTTTAATATAATGCTCATGGTTCTATGTTACTGTTTTCTTTAAATAATTTTATTTTAAAAAATGGCTTTGGGGGTACTGGGTGGCTCAGTCAGTTAAGCGTTGGACTCTTGCTTTCTCCTCAGGTCATGATCTCAGGGTCCTGGGATTGATCCCTGCGTTGGGCTCTGTCTTCTGCATGGAATCTGCTTGAAATTCTCTCTCCCTCTCCCTCTGTCCCTCCCCCCACACTCTCTCTCAAATAAATAAATAAATCTTTTAAATAAATAAATAATAAAATGGTTTTGTAATGAGCAAAGAGAAAAAAAAAAAGAAAGAGACAAACTAAGAAACAGACTTTAAACTATAAAGAACAAATGGATGGGTCCCGGAGGGAAAGTGGGTGGGGGATGGGTGAAATAGATGATGGGAATTAAAGAGTTCATTTATTTTAAATATGGTTTTGTAAGTAGGGCCACCAATATAATAAGATCAACTTGTAGCTCAATAAATAAATACTTCAAAAGTTACTATGATATAAATTATTTTAGTACCCCCTTTTAATTCACAAAATATCTGTGTGAGTTACGCGATCACACAGTTAGTGATTAGTAATTATAATTTTTTATTTTTCTTAATTAGTGAGCAAGTCCTGCTGATTGGAATTGGTGTGATACACATGTATTTCATGATTGCATCCAAATAAGCTGTGATATTCTATCATTCAAAAGGGAAACTTCAGTTGCCAAAACACATACTTTATATTTTACAGTTGAAACAACTAAACTACCAGGATGTTTCCTCTCTATTCAAAAAAAACTCCACATCTTTTCCTCTTCCTCATTTCAGACTTCTTTTTCACCCGGATCAACGCTCTGCCTCTAGGTCTTGAGGTTCACAGTGCTTCATACTCATCTGCCATTTTTGCAAAAATGCCGATTCCTTGGGCCTTACCTTGGAGGCTTCTGATTCAGTATGTTTGGACTGGTACCCAGGAATCTTCATTTCTCATGCCCACCACCCCCTTAGATGATTCTGATGCACTTCTATCATTGGAGGACAAGGGGACCACAATTGGAAGAATTGGTTCAAATTCTGGTTCAACATGGCTGCAAGAGTGATTCTTCCAAAATCAAAGTGGCATCTTCCTGCCTGCTGGATGTAGCCCCACATCCTTAGCGGTGTGTACAAGACCCTTCAACGAGGTGGCTGCTGACTGGCTCTCTCTGCCTCTGCTGCACCGGGATGAGGGGCAGAGTGGAGGACTGCTCGCATCTGTGCGGTGCGGGCACACAGCCTCCAGCCCACCTGAGATATAGCAGAACTTAGCAAGCTCCCAAGGCTATCTCATATTCTGAAAATTCCTTCTAAATCCCTGGCTGGTCTACCTGAATATTGCTTGCCTGCCATGGGCTCACGCTCTCAGGTGAACAGAGCTGCTGGCCTTCTCTGTTGGCTTGCCACCGAGTTGCTCCTCTAACTGACAGTATTCCACGTCAGGTGAACCACTTTCTGCAGGGACAGTTAAGCTGGTGGGTTTGATGGCTGCCCTGCCTGCCCTCGATGAACTACCACACTGGAGAACTGGGGTGTTAGCAACAGCCCTGAGAATAAGGCCAGAGATGCACAGTGTTCTTAATCAAGTTGCAGTAGCTTTTGTGAGTTAATCCTTGTCAATTTGTTGCATGCTTTTGATCAGATTCTAGAGTGCCAAACATGGTTGGTTGTGACCATTTTGCACAGTTTTAAAGTTGGTTTGGGGGAGAAGATTTGCACTGCCAGAGTCAGAACCATGCCCATAGACAGAGTCAGCACCACCCCCATGGACATTTCATGAAGTTTTCACACACACACACACACACACACACACACACACACACTGCACTCCTGTGTATATGAATGTATGATACTATTGATCACCAGTGAAGTATGTGTTTGGAATTTGTTTCCCTAGGTAGAGCGGATGGGCCACACAGGAACATTCACCCTATTCTCCTTGTGACCACCAGAACCCACATTGCATGGTGGCTGACCAGAGTGAGAAGCATTGTCCCTCTAGATGTCTAATTTTCTAGTACAAAATTTAAAGGCCCCTTGTGCCTCCATCTCATTTTAATCAGTGACACATTCTTTTTTAAAAAAAATATTAAATTTATTTGAGAGAGAGTGAGGGGAGGGAGTCCCAAGCAGACTCCTCCATGAGCACATAGCCGGATGCGGGTGTGGAGCCCCTCACGGGGCTTGATCCCATGACCCTGAGATAATGACCCAAGCCAAAACCAAGGGTTGGATGCTCAACCGACTGAGCCACCCAGGCGCCCCAATCAGTGACACATTCTGAATGCTTGAGCGAAACTGTGCCTCCAGCACGTGTGAGTCTAAGGACATTGAAACTGTACCTGCTCACAGTGTAACAGGCCCCACCGCCATAGTGCTGGAGCTTCCAGGCTGCTGTAGGAATATTTTCCCTCCAAAAAATTTCACGGGCTCACACTGAAAACATCCTGAGAAATTTCAACAACAACAGAAAAAGATAAAGGACTGTTTAGATATAAAATACTCAAATCGTTTTCATGTATTGTCTAAGCTGATGTGATTAGCTCATGAGAATAACTCCAAACCCTTGCCAGCACATAACAGGCTTTCTACATAGGTCTAGTTGGAAAGAGAAAGAAAAACTACATACAGCTGTTCCAAGGCCGGGAAATGCTGTGCAGCCCTGACAGCAGCTGTTTGCCTGCCAAATAGTTCCAGCAATTTCTAATTAAATCCAGCTCTGGAGAAATTTTATGATCTGCATCACATGATTTCTGGTGTCTGTATCTGGGAGGCTTACTCTTCCCTGTTTTGAAAGCCCCTCCAGCAAAGTCTGCCTATTTTCTTCATCTTAAAGGACTAATTAATCTAGAGGAGAAATAGCATTTTATTCTCTGAGGTTAGAACACCCACAGTAGTCAACCACCAGCATTGTAAGGAAGGAGGATTCCCAATCTCTTTACACTAAGGAATGACCACTGGGGTGAAAGCTTCTGGTGCGCCCCCTTCCTGCAGCCCCTTTGTAGGGTCTCCATATCCCCTAAATGAAGGACACGCACGTCTGCGCTTTCTCGACTTTCGTTCGCGATTCTCTAAGAAGCCTAAGTTAATTATAATAATACATTGTTATAACACTTTGTAAAGCTCTTTCATGCATATTATCTCATTTGTAACTTTAAAACAACCATGTGAAATAGGCCAGGTAGATATTAACCTCACCATGTTACAAATTAAAACACAGAGGCTCTCAAAGACTAAGGAATTCCTCCTAAGTGTTAAGGTCACAGCCACCCACTGTCAGAGAGAACTGGGCAGTATTTTCTAGCCCCAAATCCTATGCTTCTCCCACTTGGCCCACCACCTCCCTCACCTCATCAGCTGCGTGGGCCTATCAATCTGTTCCTAAATTCAAAAGTGCCATTTTCCCCAAGAGTGTTTATTTATTTGGCAGGAAAATTATCTATATTTTTGGTAACCCCTAGTGATTACAATTAACATTTTTCCATCTCTCAACAGACTATGACATATAGATTAACTCTGCATGAGGCTGACGGAAATGGAAGCACGAGACAGATCTGAGTATTCATTAGTGAATAGTAAATATACTTAAATTATGTACTCTTGCCTGAATTGTACAACATCCTCATCTCTCTGGGACACAATTCCCAGAAATCAACCATAATGTACATTTACAGGATCCCTGAGGCCAAAGACCAAAAAGAATTTATTTCGCACTGGACCTAAAAATCTGGCTGTGAATAGGCTTCCATTAAGGTAAACAAAATAACATCCCATGGCCCTTTTACACATTTATTCTATTATTCTGTTTCCATGTGATACCACATTCCTAGACTATTGGTAAGTGTTTGAGGGACCTGAGAACATTTTGTCCCATTATTAATGAGATCAACCAACATGAAAATATTTAATGAGAACAAATTTGGTGGAAGTACTTGACTGGCACCTTACTTGATTATTTTCTGAGTTTATTAGTGACAGCAATAATGTTAGTTGTTGCAACAGATAAATCCCCAAATCTGTGACATAATACAAAAATGTCTACTTCTCATTCAAAGTGTGGTGGAGATTGAGCAGCTCTGGCTGGTTGGTTCTGGGAATTGTATGAATGAAAACTTGTACAATTCAGAGATATGAAAAGCTTGTACAATTCAGGCAAGACTACTTCATTTTAAGTATACCTTAGTATTCCCACACATAATTCATGCATTTGTTTGAACTGCTCATAGGATGTTTTTAAGTACCAGATCTGGGAATAGCAAACATCACTTCCATGCACATTGCACTGGCCAGTTTCATAGCCTCAACCCCACAACAAGAGATTTTGAGGAATGTAGTCTTGCTGTATTCACATGAAAAGGCAATGTTATGGGAAACAAAAACTATAATCTCTGCCCACCCTAATAGATAAATTCTTATACAACAAGGTTTTCTCTGCAACCAGATCATTCCAGAAGCACCAAATGTCTATTTTGGAGAAATAATCTAAGAATAGGAACTTTATGATCTTATCAACAAGAAAGATTACTAATTGAAAGGTGTTTTTTCTGTTGAAGACTACTCTCAAAGCCTCAAAGGGTCCTACTCATAAGGACTGGGAGGAGGGAGGAGATGTACAAGGCAGGAGGGTGTACTGAGGAGCAGAGATTGAGCTGGGAGGCATTTAGCAATCCAGACCTGTCATTTCAATTTTGTAATCCAATAAAGATTTTCTGCCAAAGATTGTGTGTGTGTGTGTGTGTGTGTAATTATTTCTATTATTTCTGCTGACCAGGGTAAGCTATGCCATATAATTCAGATGCAGATGACTACCTTGGAATCACAATAGTCTAGGAAACTCTGGATTCTCACAAATAACTCAAGTTTGACATCATCCAAATGCATTAAACGGTCCAAGAAACTCTATTCCTTTTAGTGTTGTTCATGCTCTTTTGTAAAACAGTGACAGTGGATACACTTCTGTTCCTAGAGCATATGCAGTTCTATATCTTCCAATGCTTTTCTCAGAATTGAGCAGGAAAGTTTATCAGTGTGATCACGCCTGATTTTCCTTTGCTGTTTCGATGCTTTTCTTTGGAGTCTATGCCGTCATCACTCTATAAACATTAGAACCCATGATATTCTGAGTTTGGTTTCTCCAAAACTTAGGAAATCAAGCTGCACAAGTTAGTTTCGGACCTTATACGGTCAAATTATTATTATTTTTCTTATTCTTGAAGAAGACACAATCAGGCTTAGATGTCCATATCCTGCTCTGTGTTATTCTTATTTCCATAAAAAAAACTGAGTTTTGTTAACCTCCCAGAACACATCTAAGAAAGAAGTATGGATAAAACATGGGACACTGAATTCCCAATCACATGTATTATTCAGTTTTGCAGTTTAGTTGCTTAACTTTTGGAATTTTGGTGCATTATACTCTTTAAAGTATACATTTAGAGTTTGAAATAAATTAAATAAGCCCCGTCAGTTCTCAACAGCTCTGTTCACATGTTTACTACATGTATTTCTTTCCCCAAGAGTGGAACAATGTATGTGAACCTGATAGAAACAGAATGTTAGTTTCTCATAAAGCACAGTCCGTACCATGTTGACACAGACAATATCCAAATTTTCTCTAATCTCCAAAATGTTTCATATTCTGGGGCATGTAAGCATGTCAAGACACAATTTTCTACCAATACCAGAGGGTTGTACATTTCATGTTCAAAGTAGAATGAGTTCTCTATGAAGACAATGCAGTGTACCATTGGGGAATTTGAATTTATCACAGACAAAATGAAAAGGGTCACTAAAGTGGGTGGCTGCATCTGTTTCCCTGCTTTCCAAGGAGTATCGGTTTTGGCTTAGAAAAATATACATTGGAAACCGAAGACTCTGTTAGGTCACTTAACCACTCATATATTTTCACATACTTTAGAGATTATTGTGTATTTTAAAGAAATAAAGAGAACTCTCACAAGCAGCAGAAAGAAAATTGATGTCCAAATCTCTTTTTCATGATTGTTCAGTTTGATTTAGAATATATCAGGAATTAGCACAATAATATAAATGCAGGGCAGGGCAGTATTTTCTAAGCCATTTGCATGGAACCCTTAATACTGTTAGAAATAGATCCCATAGTCAAAAATAAATGGGAATGCTTGAATAAAAGACACTGAACAGATTTCTTTTATCAAAGGACTTTTCAGAGCCCTTAATAACTAATATACATTGAGATTCTCCCAGATGTATGGTCTCCGAATGCTTTATTTCCTAAACTTACTTGGCCACCATCAACTTTTTTTGGCAGATCTCTATTAACATCTTGAGTCATAGTAGTGTTCTACAGACCAGACTTTGGGAAAGTTCCAGTGGGGACTAAAGCCCCCCTTTGAATTTTCTAGAACATATATCCTGGCTATGTCTATACAAGTGTTGAAGGACTTCAGCAGCTAAGTGGAAAAAATCAGAACCAATCAGTTCAGTGTGGAATAGCTGTGTTGACAAAACAAAAATTTACTGAAGGTACAACAATGCGGTATTAAGTGCATGTAAAGGTAAGTACCTAATAATTATGAAAATAATCTAATGGAGACAAAACTAAACTTTAAAAAGTAACAAAATGTTTATATGCAAACTAATGTCTCTCAGACACACCTCCCATTTATTCATTTTACAAGTAACTTAAGAGTCTTCTGTGTATGTCAGGCATTGGACCAGTCACCAAGGGCATAGCAGTGAGTGGACACTTGAAATCCCTCCTACACAAAGGTTTTAGAGATCCTCGGTAGTGTGATCCGGGCATCATTTATATCTTCGTTCCCATTGATATACAGCAGTCCTACTTGAGGTTTACCACAATAGAGAGGCAATGATAATTAACCACAACAAGAAAATACCAGAAATATGTTAAAACTGAACATATCCTTCTAAAAAGCTACAGATAGAATTCAGTATGCAGATGATTAAATTCTTTATTCTCAAATCTTTTTAAATATAAATGTGGTACTTTCTTAAGCAATTACTGCAGTTAGAGCCAAAAATGACATTTTTATCTCAAGTTTCTGTTGAGTTTACAAAACAACTTTTTGCAGGTTTCCTCCAGACACTTTCCATCCCAAGAAACCACGAGGCTATTATGTTTAGGAAATGTCACAGTATTCCCCCCACACCATAAAGGAACTGCATTACTATATTATCTCTAGGCAGAGTCGAGCATTTTCCAAACAAAACATGAGCTAATCTAAAAGTCTTTATTCAATATATAAACTTTCCATGTTTTCCAGGCTTGCCAGGTTAAAGATGGGGCCAAAAAGATTATAATATTAATGGAATGTAACTTATTTTTGTAATATAGGAAACTGCCATCCTTTTCATCAAGTCTAAGGGTGGGGTACAGTGGGGAAAAAGAATGAACTTGGATTGAGCTCTCCTTTTTCTTTCTAGTGTATACCACTCCCCTCTGTCCATCCTACAATTCAGGCTTTGGTACCAAGGTATGCAGGGGGAGCAATATGCAGCAGTGGTTGAAGGAGGGAGATGCCTGGATGTGTTTAGAGTGGGCAACGTGTGAGCATGTGCAAGAGTGCCTAGGCGTGCAGGAGTGCCTGGGTGTGCATGTGCCAGGCAAGATGGAGACGGAAAAGAGAAACACCTGTAGAAGATGAAGGATGATGTTGGCTTTCTTCTTCCCTCCACTGATGTCTTCATTTACAGTGAAAACTAAGTCAGATAGTTCATAGTCTACTGACCTGACCATGTGTTTGCCTTACTGGTTCAGTGACTGATGCTCCTTTGACCAAACTTACATGACATCTGTTTTCTGTTATAGGACCTCTACCAACCCCAGTGCTCTACTCTCCCCTCTCATGGTAAAGGTTGCTATCTAGTAATTCTTGGACCAATTCTGGCATGCAGATGTTTTTTTTTGGGGGGGGGAGGGTGGTTGTCTTGTCTTTCCCCCTAAATGTAGACCAAAATAAAATTCAGGATATTTCACATAATGTCCAAGCTTCTGGCTTCTTTCGAAGAACTGGAACGTCTCACAACCTTGGCCTCGATATTTCTATAAGGTACAACCTGCTGGGGCTGAGGAGCCTGAGAGCTCTGATTCCAACTAAATCCCACCACTCATGTAACATCTGCAGATGTGCTTAAGGCAGGCCAGCTTCACTCATGTAAACCACCTGCTTGACCCCTGGAGGCAGTAACCACTCATCTCAGTGAAAACTGAAACTCAGCATATACAGATGACCTAATCAAGATAAGTCCTCCATCCCTGCTGACTTAAGTTCTCTTCAAAGCTCCTCCAGCCAGAATGCTCTGGTCCTATGTCCCCAGCAGTCTCTGGACCTCAATCCCTCAAGTATTTCTTCTTTCCTGTTTCTTCACCATTTCCCTCATCATTGATTCTCTCCTATCCACATGGAAGACAGTTTTTGCCATCACAAAGGAAAAATAAAGCATAATCCTTTACATTTTGTCTCATTCAAGCTATCTCCCTTCTCTTTAGAGAGAAAAAAAAAAGTGCAAGAAAAAGTGTTCCTTGTTCTTTGCAATGCTTCACCCACCATTCAGTTTGCAAATGACTGTAATCTAGCCCCAGTGGTCCTTGGAAAGTACTTGCATTAGCATCACCATCGGCCTCCTAACTCCCAACCAGGCAGTCTTCATGCCTCACTATATTAACCTTGCTGCAGTGTCCGTCACTGATGACTACTGACTCTATCTTGAAACTCTGTTCTTTCCTACTTTCCATAGCAGGGCTGTCTCCGTGTTTTTATTCTCATCTTTAAACTCTCATGGTCCAACTTCACTGAAGATTGAAAATATTTTTCATTTTTTGATCATAAAATGCTAAGTACTTTGTAGCATTCAAACATTATATCTCTAATTCTTCCAATACCCCTTTGAGTCAGAACTAATAACACCACACCCATATTTCAGATGATAAAATATCCTTAAAGAGGTTGAATATGTTTTACAAGGTCATTCATCTGACAGAAGCAGAGTTGGAACTCAAATCCTGGTCTTTCTTACAATAAATTCCCTCCTCTTAAGTGCTTCTCTGTCCTGCCTCCCCTTTCTCGAGCTTCTTGGTGAGTCCCAGGTTCACACCTCAATTTTTTCCTCATTTTACCCTTTTCCATGTGCAATTCCCATGATGTCCTTGGGTTCACCAATCCCTTTCATGTTGATGTTCTTAAATAATGGGCCTCTTTTTCAGGTTTTCCCTCCCAGAATTGAATTAATTTATTAGCCCCGTGTTCTGTATTTACTTTTATCTTAACATGTATAATGGTTCCCTTCAGCTTCTATATGACCATTTTCTTATGAGGCAATAAAATCCTTGAGGGAACCAAGTCTTTGCATCTCACATTCCCTCTGCCCAGCCCAGTGCCTGGTCCATAGGTGTTTAATGAGCGTTAAACAACTGAGTGAATGAAAGGATATCTAACAGCTGTCTAAACATCTGACTTAGAACATCCACAGTCCCCTCCCCTACCTTGTCTGTATTTCCAACTACCTATGTTTCAAACTTTACTCTTGACTCCTCCAATTCTGCCACTAAATTCTCTTAGAGAATGCTACTAACACCCACTCACTCATCTTAAGCCAAAAACCTGAATATCAATCAGTTTCTTCTCTTCCTCTTTATAATTAATCAAAATATCTAGTTAATTTTCCTCCTAAATTTACCTCCAAGCCACCACCCTCTCCCATGTAGGACAATTGCAATGGACTGTGCTCTGGCTTCTCAGCCTTTTCCAGTCCATTCTGCACGATGTTACAAGGTCATTCACTTTCTCTTTCTTTTTTTGTGCTCTCTGTTCTTACCTTCCTCAAAGTTTTTCAACTCTCCTTATGTCCCACACAATAAAATGTGCCTCCTTAATTAGGCGTGTAAGATTCTCTATGATCTGGCCTTTGCTTACTTGTCCACCCATCCGTCACACTTCTTATATATTGTGTTTGGCGATTCTGAGCCAACAGGAATTCTTAGCTCTTCCCATTCTTCCCAAAATTCTCTCATTTCTTACCCTCCTAGAAGATGTTATATGTTTTTTAAAAGTCTCAGTTCAGGATGGCATTCTCTGAGCAGCCCTTCCTATTTTCTGGCACAGATTTAGGTACGCTTTATAACTGCTCTTTCACCATTGTACATACATTTCCATTTTAGTGATGATCATATTATAAAGTAATGATTTCTTTGCTTATTTCTTCATAAGATTGGTAGAATGTTAAATGTTAATTTTCTGTAAGTATGCACAGTTTTATGACGAACTTATTCTCATCAATTCTTACAATAATTATGTGGTGGGGGTAGTGATCCTTTTCTTATTTGGAGAGAAAATAAAATCGATAAAATTCATAGAAGCAAGCACTGGAATCCAGATCTTGTGGTCCTTAATCTCATACACTTTTCATTGCATAATACCATATATTTTTTTTTTTACATAACACCATGTTTGAAGCCATAAGCAGTCAGACTAGTGTTACACCTTAAACATTAAGCATTAAGAGCAAAGTGCACTGGAGAGGAGATATATATATAATGCTAGTGGGGAATTTATTTATAGCCACTTTCACCCATGCAAAGAGCAGTCCATAGAGTAAACTTGATTGATTGACAACATGCATTCCATTGTATATAATTAAAAGCTGTGTGATTATTGTCAAGTAAGTGGCATTGTAGCTTGAGAACAGAAAGTAACCACATTAAATTCCTACTGAATCAATCTCAATCTCGCTCTTCATTATAAGGTTACATACATGTATTAGAACAAAGGTAATAGAATGCAGCTTGCTTTTTTCTCAAGGGAACATCTGGCATGATAAAAAAAGAGAGAGAGAGCAAAGGAAACAGAGATTTCATTCAAAAACATACCCTTTCAGTTAATCTTTACATTTCCTCATTGAATTTTGTCTTGTTTGTTTTTATTACGATTGGATGTTTTTTCTTAGCCCATGGTTCCTTATACCCAAGTCTTTATTTTTTTTTTTCATGAGGGCGAGATGGGTAATGACTATTTAGGATTTAAATATGTTAGTTTCCTCTACTAGAAAGGCTGAAAATACTCAACTTTTCATGGCTACTAGTGGAGATAACCATGTGACGTAGTTCTAGACCATTGCATGTCCATGGAAGTCAGCAGAGGGAATTTCAAAGAAAGATTTTAAAAAGGAAAAGACTTAGTAGCTAGGGCCCATTTTGCCTCTTCATCTTCTTCTTCCTTCCTTCCCGCATTGGAGCTTCAATGTTCTGAGGCATCTCAGCTGCCATCTCTCAACAGTGAAAATAAATGCTTCTTAAAATGATGGCAAAGCAAAGAGGTAGGAGGAGCCTAGGCTCTTGGTGACTTGCAAACAGCTACACCAGCCCTGAATTTATCTAGCTAAGAGGTGTTATCACGTGAAGCAATAGGCCCCCTACTGTTCTAGCCACCAAGCTGGTTTTCTGTCCTTGTAGATGAGGTCATTACTGATACAAATGTTGTTATGCAAGAAGCACTCTTCATCTCGACAACTGAATAGGAGAGGATGAATTTCAGAACTCATCACCAAGGCACCCACTCTATTCTGCTTTGAAAAATAAAGTAGTAGAACTGGAAGAACCCAAAGAATCATTGAAATCACTTATTTTAAAATTTAGGAAATTAGAACCTAGAATGGCCTAGGAATTTGTTCAAGATCACTCTGCTGTTGAAGCTTGACTGAGGGCAGGTCCTGGTATCCTGAATTCCACTCTAGATGCTTCTCTGTATCTCTGAAATTAAAGAGAACATTTACATATGAGACCCCCGAAATCCTAATTAGAACCTTGCACAGCCTCATCCTTGGCAGACTTTGACAGATTCAAGGTTGCAAAGTAGATGTTAAGGAGCCTTAGGAGAAAAATAAAAATTATTAAGGGGTGAAAAATTAACCACATGAGAAAAATTGCAAATGATCTCAATATTTTTAAAGTCGATGAAAGAATGAGGCAGAATTTAATCATCTAAAGTAGAAGATAAGCTGTATTAGAACTCAGGTCTCCTGTTTCATTTGCTCTACCATTCGTGGTACCTGGAACAATTCCAGGCATGTACAGCATATTCAATAAAGGCTAATTAACTGAAATAATTAATAAAGGAAAGGTGAATAACCATATAAATTCTCGTAAGACTAAGGAAATGATCTTTTTAACATATAAAAGGTTTAAGCTAGTTATAAAGGAAGGCATTTACGGCAGTGAATGATTGCATATGTTGATCATGAGAAGATCATAGAAAAGAGTCAGAGAGAAAAGGGAGATTAATCACTAAGGAACAATAATTAGGCAGGCAGCTGATTTCTCAATAGTAACAATGGAAGTTAGAACAAAGTGGATTAATATCTTCAAAATGCTGTGAACAAATAACCATTAACTGAGAATTTCATGCATGACTAATCTATCATTCAAGAATGAAGTCAAAAATAAAGATATTTTCAAGCCAAAAGGCAAAAACAAGAGAATATACAATAGCATACAGTACAGTAAAAGAAGTACATCATGAATAAAAAAAATTATCTCCGGAGCAGAGGGAAGGTGGAGACCTGCTAAGAAGAGAGAAAAAAAAATGACAAGCATATGGTTAGATCTAAAGAATTACTGATGGTTGTAAACAATAATAACATTTGATTTTAGAAATTTTAAGAGATTGAAATAATTCATTAGGTAAAAATAACTTTTAAGAGAGTTGGTTAGTTTAAAATTGTTCCAAGTTCCTTGCATTATGTGGGAAGAGAATAAAGATAATGATTAACTTTAGACTGTGTTAAATCAGTTATTCATGTTAATATTTTGAGGTAACCACTAAGATGATATAAATGATATAGCGTTTATAACCTCTAGGAAAATAAAGACCAAAAAAAATGAATTAAAAAATAAATCAATTGAAAAGGGAAGAGAAGAGAAAAACAAAATGTATGTGTTTTAATAGACAAACTTAAAACATAAAGACACAGAGAGTTGAGGTCGAGGCATAGGAAAAAGATACATCAGGAAAAACCAAGGAAAAGAAAATCAGTATGGCTATATTAGTAACAGAGAAAATGGACTTGATGCCAAAAAGCACAATTAGGGAGAAAGATTTACCACAAAGATATAATATAAATATACATATACTATTGTATGTACTTAATTACCTAAGCTCCACAAATATACAAAAACTGAGAAACTCACATGGATAGTATGACACCAACAAGGTGGGAGAATTAAACAGATGTTTTGGTAATTAATAGATAAAATAGATAAAACTGAATACAGATATAGAGGAATTGAACAATATAAGGAAAGGCAGAAAAAAGAAAATACCTGAACAAAAGGATAGCTCCTACTGGAGAATGCACACGCTTCTTAAGCACGCGTGGAACTTTTATGAAAACTGACCACATACTCAGCCATAAATCAGTGCTAATGAATGTAAATTTCTCACTGATCACATTCTTAGGCAATGATGAAATTAAATTGGAAATTAACATGAAACATAAAATTAACATATTTGAAAAATTTAAAAACACAATCCTGAATGATTCATGACTTAAAAATATTATAATGGAAATGTTAAGATATGTAAAAGTCTGTAATATGAATATACAACACAAAAAACTTGTGGGATAGACCTAAGCTGTTAAGTAAAATGTGTATTCTTAAACGCTGATATATGATTTGAAAAAAAAAAAAAAAAAAGACTGAGGGGCACCTGGGTTGTTCAGTCAGTTAATCGTCTGCCTTCAGCTCAGGTCATGATCCCAGGGTCCTGGGATTGAGCCCCATGTCAGGCTTCCTGCTCAGCGGGGACTGCTTCTCCCTCTCCCTCTGCCTCTTCCCCCTGTTTGTGCGCTCTCTTTCTCTCAAATAAATAAAATTTAAAAAAAAGAAGACTGAAATACAGAAGCTAAGCATTCACAATTTGGAGATGTTAGAAAGTAGGATGAATGCAAGGAACTTAGAAGGAAGGAAGCAACAAAGATAGGAGAAATCTTTGTAATAGTAAAAAATCAGTAGAGACGATCAATAAAGCTGTAAGTTCTCTGCAAAGACTAATAAAATAGTTAAATTTCTTGTAAGATTCACAAAAGAAAGAGAAGTTACAAATAAACAATTCAAATAAAAGGTGGCACATAGTTATAGTATAGTTTAAAATAAGGAAAGTATCATACATATTGGCTTATATATTTGAATACTTGATAAAAATATACAAATTGGAAAATATAACTTATCAAAACTGAATCAAGAAAAAAGAAAACCTGAGTGGCTTTAGAATCTTTAAATAAATTGAATTAATAGTAAGAAATATATCTGTCAGAATACCACCAGGCTCAGAAGAAAGCAAGTTCTGTCAAACATTCAACAAGGAAACAATCCAATCTTAAAAAACTCTTCCAAAGAATAGAAAATTAGAGAATGCTCCTCTTATATCACCTTGACACCAAAACTAGATCAGAAAAGCAGAGGGGGCGCCTGGGTGGCTCAGTGGGTTAAGCCACTGACCCTTGATTTCGGCTTCGGTCATGATCTCAGGGTCATGAGATCGAGCCCGCCAACCTGCTCCACAATGGGCATAGAGGCTGCTTAAGGTTCTCTCTTTTCTGTCCCTCTTCCCACGGGCCCATGCTTGCGCCCCCTCTCTCTCTCAAAAAAAAAAAAAAAAAAAAGCATCAGCTACAAAATTACACACTGAGTCAAAATTCTGAAACAGTATTAGAAGCTGTATCAGCTACAAGTTACGAATGAATATTGTTACTCTGTAACATACCAAGGGGCAGAGAAGCAGGGAAGTACACAGCCAAGGCCGTCGCCTGTGCCTGGGCGGGGGGGCGGGGAGGCGGGGGCAGGGGTGTACGTGTGTGGCAGGGAGGCTAGCGAGCAGAACTTGGAAATAGAGTATTTAAAAAAAGCCTTGTCCTCAAGCCACATACATAGTCAGGGGACACATAGAAACTAAAATAAAAAAGTGATTTCTATAATATATTTGAAGATAGTAATTGCTATGGAAAAATCCAGCAGGAAAATTATATAGCCTTCCAGACGTAAAGAATGGACACAAAGATCCTGAGGCATTAGCATACCCTCGTGTTTTCAATGACAGCAAGGAAGCAAATGTGGCCAGTGCAGGGAGGGTGCTGCTAAAAATAAATAGGAGATAAGATCAGTAGAGGGTAGAGTCACGGAAACCCTTGAGGGACCTGAAGGTCTTTGGCTTTTATTTGGAGCAAGGTTTCCACACAAACTTCTGTTTATCAGTTGTTCTTTGTCTGCCAAATACCATTTCAATCTACAGTTTATTTCTTCCTTCTTTTAGGGGAAAGTTTCCTGTATTATAGCTCTGGATGCTTTTTTTCCCCCTGTTCCATTAATTCAGATCTCTAATTAAAAGAAACCAATTATTCCTGTATTGATATTATTTCATAAGATTTTATTGATTATCATTCTTTTTTTTTTTTTTTTTTTTCTTTTGTACTGCTTATGGCTGTTGGTTTGGCTGTTGCTTAAACCTATCCAGAACCATTTTTGGTTCTTTCCCTGGCTACCACTTTTAGAAATTTTTTTACCACAAAGTTACATATTTTCCTGGTTTGACTGACTAGTAAATCTTGGCACTTTTTTTTTTAACCCTTTAAGGTTTATTTTTACAGACACTTGAAAAATATTTGTGATCCTGAATTATTTTGCCAATTTTACCCAGATGTTTCTTCTTAATTAATTTTTTACTAAAAATATTTAAAGCAGAAATGATACTGATATCCCGCAAAATAACTAGCATGTATATTACCAGATAATCCAGGGATTATTAAAGATGGTACCTTCACAATTGCTTTGCTACCACTACCATGATAGCAGAATTTGAGTGATAAGGAATACAGGAATCCTTCCAAATGCCTGAAGCCAGAGGAGGGGGGAATCATGTTCTTCCAGAAGTCTATATCTTCTCTCTTTGTTCAGAAGAAGTTGTTATGCTCAGGACCAAGGATGTGCATCTTCTGGGCTCCTATAATTCACAAAAGAGTTGGGTAACTATTTAGCTGATAGACTCTACCACCTTCTTCTCTCTCTTTCTCAATTGTAGTATTTTGACACCCTCATTTCTAGGAAGTGTAATATTCTAGGAAGTGTAATATTACAACAGACATTGTCTATCTATCTTAGCTATTTGATGGCCTAGTAGCCTTGATCTAGTATATTGCTTTGCTTAGTTTCTCAAAGATTTCTCTGAGCAGTTTATGAGAAGAGACAAAGGAAATAGGAATGTTTAGTGGGCTGCCTCAAGGAAAAGAAGTGTTTATTGAATTTAATTTATTAAATAATTTTTCTCAACATCACTCTAAAACATTGAGGGCATTTCCATAGGGTTTTGGACTGCATCTCTATTTGTCAGCCCTCTTGGTGAATAAGGGGTCTCTAGGTGTCTTGTCCTGAGCACATTCATCTTGATTATGAGTCAGTTGAACTTACATTATTTGGTGAATGTCTATTTAGTATTCTTGGCATTATTGGACATCTTTCCAGGATAAGTGTTGCAAAATGGGCAATTTTCTATTCAGAAACATACCACAATAACTCCAATTCTATGTGCTCAATATAGTTTCAACTTATATGCTAAGTGACAGGGCTAACCTTCCCATAGCACATCTGATAGAGAGCTGGATGGAGATCAGAAGTGCAAATCACACTAGGTTCCAGAAAGCTCTGGACTGTGCCATTCAAGGTGGAAGGATTTGCTTCTCTGGTAAGCAGTGGAAAGATCCTCCGTGGATTAAGACCTTTAGTTTCTCTTAAAGGATGAATGGATATTACAAGTCCCAAGGATTCAATAAAACCTTTATAGCTTTCGTATAGCAGTGTCCATCAGCCAATTCTGTGATTTTACTGTGTTTGTCTTTTGCAGAAATCCATGTGAAACCTCAAATGTTCCTTTTACAAGTTCTTTTGTTACACACATATGTTTCTGGTTAAATTAGTGGTGGTTAAATCTGGAAAAGATATCTGTAATTAGAGTCTGATTTTTGAAGTTCAAAAAAAGGGGGTTAGCACATTTTCTATCAACTTTTCTCACAAACAACTTGCTCTACCTTCAAGGACAGTGGCCCGATGCAACAGCTCCCAGGATCCTCCAGAAGGAAAACTTGCACTTACTGCCATATTGTTAGAAAAAGAGGAGACTTCTAGCTGTGTTTCTCTCCTCAAAATTCAAGTGGATACTCTATGTAATCATTCATATCACTTTTATGGTGTGTTAGCTTTCAAAAAGCCACACACATAATCAAATGTGATCCTCAAACCAGTAATTTCACTCGTGAAGGATAGGTATTATAATTATTTTCCTAATTTATTTTAAAAGAAAGAGAACTCGAAAAATTATGCTTTTTGTCAAACTAAGAGAGAGAAAGTGAAAAACCACCTCCTTATGTAGAAAACAATACACCATGGGCCTGCATTGCTCTCTTGTCCAAGTGAAGGATCCAGCTGCTTTATAAGCTGTGCCACACATTTAAACACTGAGAAGGAAGGTTATAGAGAAGAAGGAGAATAGAGGGAAATCCTTTTTCAAGTCTAAGAGTCTTGCCACAGTTTCTTCTCAGATTCCCAAACTAATCATCCTGCCATTTCTTCCCATTACCATAGCTCGCCTAAGATTGATGAAGGAGTAAGTGGATATCTTAGGTCATAAGCAAAAATAAAGAGTATTATTCCCTACTTCTTTACCCTCAGTATGCCCTTTATATTTAATTCCTCGGTTGCAAAGTAATATTTGAATAATAAAAAATTAAATACACCCATGGGAACGTTTTATTCTATGATTATATTTCCAAAAGTTAAACATGGCTATTGAAAACAGTGACACCACTTTTTAAAAATATATGCAAAGTTGGGATCTGGTTGCCATTTTTATGAAATTAAACCAAAATTTTAAAACAAGTGAAATATTACTCTATTGAATTTATGCTGTAAGCTGAGATGAACTATGAGGATAATAAAAATTCACACTAGGATAAATAAAAAATCCTAGAAAAATTCTCAAAGCAAAGCTTTCAGAAATCCCCTAAGATGTCAGAGTTGTTTTTCTGATGAAATGTGGGACCTATTTAAGGACCTAAGTTCATATTTCTTCTTAGTAGTAGTAGTATGACCTATATTGGCCCAAATAGGTATTCATATATATGTGGTTTAAAAGAGAATTTCTCAATCTCATCCCTATTGGCACTTGGGCTGGATAATTCTTTGTTGTAGGATGTTGAGCAGCATCCCTGGTCTCTACCCACTGAATGCCATAACGCTCCCCCCTCCAAACCCGTAATTATGACAATGAAAAACACTTTCAGATATTACAAAATGTCCTCCTGGGGACAAAAGTCATATCCAGTTGAGATCACTGGCTTAAAGAATACAAAAATGCAGTAGTTCTAATATTCATTAATTCTAATAATTTAATATAGAGTTAAATATTTAATAACCACAACTACTAAATGAGCCTCTGATATATTCTAGGCAGTATAGGGCTTGCAATGATGAGTATAACATTGTGTACAGCCCTAAGAACATAGGCATGAAGAGTCAACTATACAAACAAAGGTAACAAATGCAAACTATGGTAAATGATATAAACATATTTTTTCTGCCACCCCACAAAAATAAAATAACTGTTCGTGCCTAGAAAGAGAGTTGGCCATATAAAGAAAAGTTGTCGAGGACAGTAAACAATAGCCTATTTACAAAATGCTATGATCTATGAAATACTTACACATGCTTTTTTCGCCCATTTATTCCTCACATACTTACTAGGTGATTAAATCTCTTTTAAAGATAAGTTATTTTTCTCATGCATGGTCACACAATAGGTAAGTGGTCAAGCCAGAATCTATGCCAGATTAATTGATTGTAAATCCTGTCTTCCTGTGGTTACAAATGAGATACCTCAACATCTTCTATAGTGTTATAAAGAGGTATGGACCAACATCTTTGGAATGAAAGAAGATTGAGAGAAGGCAACACCAAGCCACACTAGGTCTTATTGGCCAGGTAGGTTTTAATCAGACTGAAAAAAGGGAGATCTTTCCAAGTGAAAGAGCCAGCACGGAGTTAAAAATAATCTTGGCATGATGCCTATTGTACAGGAAGAGCTTGTAGATGACAAAGTTGGCCAAGTAGACTGGAGTCAGAGCTGAAAGTTCTTGTATGACAAGCTAAAAGTTTTTACTTTATGTTATGTTTTTAGGTGACTGAAAGCCACTCAGATTTTTAAGCATAGTGGCAATACCATTTCCATTCTAAAAAGTAAGGCTATTACCAGTTTGGAGGAGGTTTGGAGAAGATAGAAGCTAGGGAGACAGGCATACGTAAGAGACAATTTCATTGACTTGATGACAGGTGGTGAGTGGTCATGAGAATAAGAGAAAATGGACCAGGAAGCTATTTAGGAAGCAGACCTGACAAGGGGTTTGGGGAACACTGAGCATGGAGTATGAAAGAAGACATTAAGGGGCAACTGGGTGGCACAGTCAGTTGAGCAACCAACTCTTGGTTTCAACTCAGGTCATGATCTCAGGGTCATGGGATCAAGCCCCACGTAGGGCTCTGTGCTGGGCCTAGAGCCTATTTGAGATTTTCTCTCTCTCTCTGCCCCTCCCCACTTGTGCTCACTCTCTCTCTCTCGCTCTTAAAAAGAAAGAGAGAGAGAGAGAGAAAGAAAGAAAGAAAGAAAGAAAGAAAGAAGAAAGAAAAAGAAAGAAAGAAAGAAAGAAAGAAAGAAAGAAAGAAAGAAAGAAA
>NW_022589720.1:11984803-12081271 GCF_004348235.1 Phoca vitulina | reverse complement strand
AAGGAAGGAAGGAAGGAAGGAAGGAAGGAAGGAAGGAAGGAAGGAAGACATTAAGGCAACATGATTCCATTTTCCAGGGCAGTGGATGCTTGAGGAGACACACACTAGGAGAGGGAAGGTGGAGGGCAATAAAAGACTAGTCGGAAACTTTTAAGTGAAAGGTGCCCTAGGGATAAGCAAGTAAAGGTTTGCTTTGGGAAAATGGGAATGTGGGTCTTGAGCTCAGAGGAAGGGCCAGGCATGGAAAGAGAGATTGGGAGCAAGTGCATATGAGGGTAGTTGAGGCATGAGAGTGCATGTGTTATGGCAGAGACAGACCTGACACCAGGTTCTGGAGGATTACATCACTGAAGGTGAAATGAGACAAGGAAAGCTGAGAAGGAGCAGGCCCCACCATGAGAAAGTCAGTGGGGTGAGGAGGGATGGGAGAAGGATGCCAGACAAAGATAGGGGGCAAGAGTGTGAGAAAATGCAGAAATGTCAAGTAAGATGGGGTCTCAGAATATGCCATCGATTATCACTTCCCACTGTCTCTCTTCCAACCTTTGCCCAAAAGATCTAAGATTCTTCTGTAAAATTGTGTTGTTTTCCTGCAATACTACTGCTGAATCTCTGGGACAGAGGGAGTCCAAGGCCTGGAACTCTCTCCATTTTGCAGAAGCTCTTTTCTTCCTCTGGAAAAAGAAAAAAATTGAAAAGCCATTTTCTCTTTCACCTGACATGAATGGGTAGGCATGTGTTCAAAATTTAAAACTATTTAGCCACTAAGATTTATCTTAGAGGGAAATAAAATACAAACCTTTTTAAAAACCTCTTTCTGGTTTTTGTTAGGGTTTTTTTCCCCCCAGAATTAATGTGTTGGTAGAAAAGTGAAAGCAGAAGTCAGACTATAATGGATGGAGAGTGAACAGATGATGAGGAAGCAGACAGTTTTGAGGAATTTGTGCATGAAAGAAAGGAGCAATAAGATAAGCTAGTAGCTATGAAGTGTGGCAGACTAGATGAGATGGGTGCTCATTAAGGCAAGGAGAAAAAGTGGCAGAATGACATAAATGGTCATGCCAAAAAAAAAGAACCTTCTTAGAAACAGAAGCATCTCTAGCACAGTTCAAAGCTCCGAGTTCAGAATGTGCCCCCTCACACCACACTGACAACTCTGACCCAGCTCCTATTTAACTTTACTAAATTTGTCGACCTACTTAGATGATTTTCTTCCACCTTAGAGTTTATCCCACAGTCAAAGGACTGACCACCTTCTATTTTCTCTACTTAGCATTCACAAAAGAAAATACTAAGAAAACCCCTTAAGTATTTTCTCCTGTCTAGATAATGAAGTTTAAGCCTTTTGGATTGAGATGTACTCTGTAGAAATAAAATAACTAAAATCCCTCAGGCCACTCTAAGTTCTCCAAAAAGAGTTGCTTTTCCTAGGATGTGTCAATTGAGTGGCTTTTTTAAATGGATTTCAACAACCTTCTCCAAAGAACTATAGATGATCTTTTTGCCAAGTCACAGTCAGCACATTGTTGAGGAAATAAGCAGCTTTCTCTTATAAAATTAAAAAGAAAATCCTTCTTTGAGGAATAATAGAGAGAAATTTGGGCACAAGAGTGAAGGAAATACACAGATTCAACAAATCCACTGAGAATGGTAGTGCTCAGTTTTCTCTGCTTACTCATTCATAGATACCCTAACTTACTCAGTCTTTGGGTTTTGGTTTTTTTGTAGGGTTACCTACAATATTCATAAAGCGCTTTACTGGTGTTTATGAGAGAGAGAGAGATTTTTCCCTTCTGTTGGACCATCAACTTGGCTCCAATTCTCAAAATTCAAACCTTCATTTACCCATTGTTACTAGATTTTTCTATTCATATAATATAGAATATTAAAGACTGAACCTCTGGGAAATGTGAAAATTAATCTTACTTGAAAAACAGTGAATTAAAAAAACACTCTGCTGAGCATTTGTAACATGTAAAAACCTGTCCAGAACAATGAAACAAAAGCAGACAGAACTGAACTCTTGAGAGATGTGGGTAATGTAATGAAAATAGCTGAAAATAGATGGAGGGTGGAAACAGAAGAATCATATAGAGCTTAACCTTCTGTCAAAACATTCTGAATTCAATATGTCCCAACAACAAGCCTATGGGACAGCAGTTTATGGTCTATTGCCTTTTAACATTTTATTGTGTGGAGTTCATTCAACAAGCATCTGTTGACTACCCACCAAACATACTCCTGTTGCTTTGGGGAATTCAAAATAAGAATATGAGGGGAAGGGGGCACGTGCCTTCAAAGATCTTCCATGCTGGTTGCAAACACTGCATTTTCATTTTCTTCCTTGATTTGCTGTGCTAATTCTTCTGGCATTAAGTGAGTATTTCAAACCCTTTTATGTTATTCATACATATATTATAGTAAATCATTCATCAGCAAACTTACAAGAGAGTGGGCTCCTCAACAGGAGGGATGGGATGGTGTTTGTTCTATCCAAGGGCATGTTTGATGAATATATGAAAATTGAATGCTCCTAGGTTGCTGGGTGGCTTAGTCGGTTAAGCATCTGCCTTTGGCTCAGGTCATAATCTCAGGGTCCTGAGATCAAGCCCCACATCGGGCTCCCTACTCAGTGGGGAGTCTGCTTCTCCCTTTCCCTCTGCCCCTCCCCTCCCCACTCATGCTCTCTCTTCCTCTTTCTCTCTCAAATAAATAAAATCTTAAAAAAACCACCCAAACAACCCAATTTAAAAAATGGGCAGAGGGGCACCTGGGTGGCTCAGTCGGTTAAGTGTCTGCCTTTGGCTCCGGTCATGATCCCAGAGTCCTGGGATCGAGCCCCACATCAGGCTCCCTGCTCCGCGGGAAGCCTGCTTCTCCCTTTCCCACTTCCCCTGCTTGTGCTCCCTCTCTCGCTGTCTCTCTGTCAAATAAATAAATAAAATCTTGGAAAAAAAAAAATGGGCAGAGATCCCAAATAGACATTTTCCCTAAGAAGAAGACAGACAGAAGGCCAACAGACACATGAAAAGATGCTCAACATCACTAATCATCCGGGAAATGCAAATCAAAGCAACAACGATATCACTTTACACCTATCAAAATGGCTAAAATCAAAAAGACAAGAAATAACAAGTGTTGGCGAGGATGTAGAGGAGAGGCACTGTTTGTGGGAGTGCAAATTTGTACAGCTGCTGTGGAAAACATAGAGGTTCCTCAAAAAATTAAAACTAGAAGTACCATATATATCATATGATCTGACAATTCCACTATTAAGCATCCTAAAAACACTAATTCGAAGGACATATACACCCTCATGTTTATTGCAGCATCATTTGCAATAATTAAGATGTGGAAGCAACCTAGGAGTCTACACACAGATGAATAGATAAGGAAAAAGTGGGGTGTGTGTATAGGAATATTATGCAGTTGTAAAAAAGGATGAGGTCATGTCATTTACGACAACATGGATGGACCTAGAGGGTATTATGCTAAGTGAAATAAGTCAGACTGAGAGAGACAAATACCAAGTGATTTCACTCATATGTAGACTCTATAAAAAAACAACAACAACAAGTAAATAAACAAAAAGCAGAATCAGACCTGTAAATATGGAGAACAAACTGGTGATTGCCAGAAGGGGGTGGTGGTGAGAGGCTTGGTAAAATGGGTGAAGAGGAGTGGGAGATACAGGCTTCCAGTTATGGAATGAATAAGCCACGGGAATAAAAGGCACAGCATAAGGAGTATAGTCAATGATGTGAGAGTGTGGGATGGTGGCGGATGGTAGCTACACTTGTGGTGAGCATAGAATAAGTTTAAATTTTTAAAGGATTTTATTTATTTGATGGGGGGAGAGCACAGAGGGAGAAGCAGACTCCCAGCTGAGCAGAGAGCCTGATGTGGGGCTCGATCCCAGGACCCTGAAATCATGACCTGAGCCAAAGGCAGATACTTAACCAACTGAGCCACCCAGGTGCCCCTAGAACAATGTGTTTAAACAGTAAACATAAAACTTGTGGAATCACTATGTTGTGCACCTGAAACTAATGTAACATTGTGTGTTCACTGCACTCAAATAAAAAAAATTAAACTGGTATTAGAAATTCTAAGACTGAAATTAATAATTAAGCTTTTTTTTTTTTAAATTACAGCTGGAAAGAAACCCTTAAATTAGCTAGGTAAATAACATCTTGCTACCAATAAAGTTTCCTTAAGCTAAATAATATATGTTTAACCTGATAGTTTTACATGCATTCTTCTTTCTATATTATTCTATGTAACCATCTAGAGGGCTCCCAGCTCCGCCTAGCACACATTTTTTTGTGTGTGGATGAATGTCCAGAGTTGCAAAATCAACAGAGCCATGAATGTGTTTAAAGATAGTTAAAGAAGCTATGGTTTCTGGAAATCACCGCAGTGGTATAGAACATTATTTTGTACAATTTTTTTTATTATTATATTCAATTAGCCAGCATATAGTACATCATTAGTTTTTTAAATTTTATTTTATTATGTTAGTCAACATACATCATTAATTTTTGATGTAGTGATCCACAATTCATTGTTTTCATATAACACCCAGTGCTCCATGCAGTACTTGCCCTCCTTAATACCCATCACCAGGCTAACCCATCCTCCCATCCCCCTCCCCTCTAACACCCTCAGTTTGTTTCTCAGAGTCCATAGACTCTCAAGGGTCATCTCTCCCTCCGATTCCCCCCCTCATGTTTCCTTTCCTTCTCCTAATGTCCTCCATGCTATTCCTTATGTTCCACAAATAAGTGAAACCGTATGATAATTGACTTTCTCTGCTTGACTTATTTCACTTAGCATAATCTCCTCCAGTCCCATCCATGTTGATGTAAAAGTTGGGTATTCATCCTTTCTGATGGCTGAGTAATATTCCATTATATATATGGACCACATCTTCTTTATCCATTCATCTGTTGAAGGGCATCTCGGCTCTTTCCACAGTTTGGCTATGGTGGACGCTGCTGCTATGAAAGAAGATATTTGCAAATGACACTACAGATAAAGGGCTGATATCCAAGATCGATAAAGAACTTCTCAAACTCAACACCCAAAAAACAAATAATCAAGTCAAAAAATGGGCAGAAGACATGAACAGACACTTCTCAAAAGAAGATATACAAATGGCTAACAGACACACGAAAAAATGTTCATCATCATTAGCCATCAGGGAAATTCAAATCAAAACCACATTGAGATACCACCTTACACCAGTTAGAATGGCTAAGATGGACAAGGCAAGAAACAACAAATGTTGGAGAGGTTATGGAGAAAGGGGAACCCTCTTACACTGTTGGTGGGAATGCAAGTTGGTACAGCCACTTTGGAAAACAGTGTAGAGGTGCCTCAAAAAATTAGAAATAGAGTGACCCTATGACCCAGCAATTGCACTACTGGGTATTTACCCCAAAGACACAGATGTAGTGAAAAGAAGGGCCATATTCACCCCAATGTTCATACATCATTAGTTTTTGATGTAATGTTCAACGATTCATCAGTTGCATACAACACCCAGGGCTCATCACATCATGTGCCCTCCCCAATACCCATCACCCGGCTACACTCTCCCCCCAACTCCTTCCCTTCTGTAACCCTCAGTTTTTGTCCCAGAGTCTAGAGTCTTTCATGGTTTGTCTCCCTCTCTGATTTCCTTCCATTCAGATTTCTCTCCCTACCCCTATGGTCCTCTGCGCTATTCCTTATATTCCACACATGAGTGAAACCATATGATAATTGTCTTTCTCTGCTTGACTTATTTCACTTAACATAATACCCTCCAGTTCCATCCGTGTCGATGCAAATGGTAGGTATTCATCCTTTCTGATGGCTGAGTAATATTCCATTGTATATATGGACCACATCTTCTTTATCCATTCATCTGTTGAAGGGCATCTCGGCTCCTTCCACAGTTTGGCTATTGTGTACATTGCTGCTATGAACATTGGGGTGCGTGTGCATGTGCTATGAACATTGGGGTGCATGTGCTCCTTCTTTTCACTATATCTGCATCTTTGGGGTAAATACCTAGTAGTGCAGTTGCTGGGTTGTAGAGTAGCTGTATTTTTAACGTCTTGAGGAACCTCCATTTTGGAACCTTTGTTTTCCAGAATGGCTGTACCAGTTTTCATTCCCACCAACAGCGTAAGAAGGTTCCCCTTTGTCCACAACCTCTCCAACATTTGTTGTTCCCTGTCATGTTAATTTTAGCCATTCTAACTGGTGTAAGGTGGTAGCTCATTGTGGTTTTGGTTTGTATTTCCCTGATGGCTAGTGATGTGGAGCATTTTTTCATGTATCTGTTAACCATTTGTATGTCTTCTTTGGAGAAGTATCTGTTCATGTCTCCTGCCCATTTCTTGACTGAATTATTTGTTTTTTGGGTATTGACTCAACAATTTTTTCAAAGGCTTGATTGCTAGAGTTTGGTTTAAATACATTTAATTATTTATTACCATTTAAAAACATTTAATATCACTAACTTAACCATTCTCTTTCATTGAGCTGTGGGGCTTTGCTCACCTTGGTTTGAATTTTCTTCAGAAAACAGGCTCTAAGCTAGTAGTATTGGAGGCTCACTAGGTTGTTCAGACAAGAGGTCAGAAAGCTGGATCTGATATTTCTAGACTTTTCAGACTTCACTCACAGATCTCAATCCCACATCTCAAGCAAAACTCCTGATCAAGGAGTTTTGCTCCTTCACCTTCCCCACTGCCAAATACACTACCTCCAGAGGCCAGGAAACCACAGGTATCAAAATAGTGCTATGGCTGAGAACATAATTGGGTCAGCAGGAGCTGGGAGCAGCCTCTCCTCATACCCAGCAGTGAGGAAAGAGATCAAAGACCACGCAACATCCAAGTAAAATTTCCCACCAGGGGGTTTCCTGCACATAGCCTTCTTATTTTAAAATAACTCACCTGGGACCTGTAAAATAGCATTGCTTTTCCTACAAGTATTTCTCTGAATATGAGGGGGGAAAGCACTGATCTTCAAAGAAAAAAACAGGAAACGTTCTTAGAGTGTATGGATGAGTATTGCTAGAAAACTATGAGGGTTTGTCAATTAAAGATAAATTTCCTTTAACAGATACACTTTGGGCAGTTAGTAGGGTTTGGGAATCATGTTATGAAAACTTTTTGGGGGAAGCAGACATGTGTTTGGATTACTAGTATTATAAGTCTTCCTTATCCCCAATCACCAGGAACCTGCCTGGGGAGAGGAGGAGGGAAAGATTGAGCATACCAGTACTCTGATGCATGTTTGCCCATGTGACTGCAGTCAGTCCACTTCTGGGTCTTCTGATATCCCCCCTTCAAGACACTAGCTCACTCCGAAGCACAGATGCATTTTCTTACGTGTTGTTTTTTTTCAAACCCAAAATTTAGAATGTAAGACTGAAAGAAAGAAGTAGTTACAATCAGGAGTGAAACACTCCCTATTAAAGGTCACTGACTTCCCTTTACAAAATGGAATAGACAGTCTTACTGATTTCTGCAAGGAAATTGATATTTATTTTTTCACTGATGTGTTCCCTGTGTGTTTAGCTATTGCAGTGATAACTGTGCTCACCACTGAAAAGGGTTTGCTCTTTGGGATATCAAAATAAAACAATTCCTTAAGAGGTGGGTGAGGTTAATATGGCTTGTCCTGAAACTGACACTCCCAACACTTTCTATCTGCCAACATCTGCATGCATTCAGGGTTCCTTTCAAACAAAGAGGTTTCTGATTATAATCCTGGGTTGTTATTGCCATGACTGATGCAAAAGGATATTTATTTTTATCCATTTAGTAGTTTAAAAAAATACTTCCAAAGAAAACTCTATTTGTGATTCATAATGTGCTTCACTATGACTAATCTGTAGCATTTAAAAATTTCTATTTTAAAAGCTCATTAAAAAGAAATTATTCATTGTACTACTTTTACCCCTTATTCTATCCACTCTTTCTATCTAATAAAATAAGCATTAGTGAGAAGAAAATCTCAATCAGGATGTGGAAGCAAGATTACCCCCATATATATTTATACATAGTATTTCTTTTAGAAAGGGTCTTTGTAGCAGGAGTATATTTAAAGTGTCAGTGTTTCATCTGGCAGGTTGTTCTTTTTGTTCCAATTTGTGTCCCTTTACTTTCTTTAGGTCACATAGGCAGTCAGCATAAGAACATGATTAGAATTTAAATCATCCCATGCTGGTTACCCTGTTTCAAAGGCGATAAAGCCTCCTTTTCTTCCCTAAACATGATGAGTCATTTGATTATGGTCCCACAACACAGGTGGTAACCATAAAATAGCGTGCGAGATTTCCTTAAATTATAGAAGAAAATAGTTCCACAAGTTTATCATGACACATTCTTACTAAGTACCCTTGAAGAATAGAAAATGGAAGGATAAAAATAGAAATAAAAGTTTAAAAATTAACTTGTCAATTTCAAATGGGCTACTTTACACAAGAGTCAGTTTTTACAGAATCCATGAATCCAAGAGGAAGAGAAGACCAACTGTCCAAAATCAGGAGGAACATAAGACATGTAACAACTGTAATTAGTGATTACCATTTCTAATGAGCCTAGGTCCAGTCATTTTATAAGTCCTAGCAGAAGAAAAACTAATCTGTAATAAGGGAACTTCAAGGTCAAGAGCTTAATTGCTTAGATGTTCCATTAGTTAACAACCCACAATGTTGTCTTCCTTTTCTGACATTCTTTTGCAGACTACGGCATTCTCAGTTCCCTGTCACAAAAGCAAATTTAATTAGTGGCTATCCTTTCTCAGAGGTGGATAAAAGCATCAGAAGTGGCCAAAAAAAAAAAAAAAAAATTCCTGAACCTAACCACCTCTAGTGATTTGACATGAAAGGAAATTGATCATTAAAAGCCAATTTCTCAGGGCAAAAGGCTTCTGCTGAAACAGCTTCCTTTTCTGGGTCACCTCAATTAAAAGTTAATTCCTCTGCAATATACCTAGTAGGCGATAATCCACTCCGGTTTGTAAATTGACATAAATCTGAACCGACGGTCCTACTTCCTGTGTTCAGAAAAAGGTCAGGAGGACAATTACAATGGCAGCCAACTTTGTCTAATCTTTCCATCTTTGGCAGGAAGTTTGAAATAAATGTTAATTGGGAAAATATAATGCCTAAAATGTAGTCTTCCAAGAAGACTACATGTAGTCTAAAGAAAGTCTTTTTGAAATTAGTTGCCTCTACCCAATCAGTTCTCAAGAGTCTCCTATGAGAATGAGTATTAGCAATTCAAAGTGGGAGTCACAGTGTCCTACTAATGTGCTGAACATCCATTCTAGTTTTTAGCCCAGCTGAGAGCTCACTTTGCCAAAAACACATATCAGTTCTCAGACACCACATATTTTGGTCCAAGTTCCCATTATATCTTAAAAAGCGGTGGGGGGGGGGGGGGCAGTTAACGTCAGCAAGAGAATAGACTAGGAAGTTTTAGGCCCTCATTTGCCCTTAGACATATCAAATAAACCATTAGAAATGGACTAAAATAATTTCATAGGAGCTCTGGAAATCAGTTAAAAACCTCCAGAAGGCAAGAAAGTACTCAATCAAGAAAAAGCCACATTCAGAATGGTAGGAAATTTCACGGTATTTTACTTGTCTTTTCCCACCTCCTCTCTGGCAAGGCCCAGCACAGTTTGGAGGAAGCAGTGGCTTCTTCCCCAGATACCTTCTACAGAATGGAGGGAGCAGAGCAGAGTGAATCAACAACATTCTGGTCTGTCTCAGGCTGCCTGAGGGATTATTTTTTGAATCACCTGACCTTGAGTGCAGATGTTCAAAAGCAGTTGAGATCCCAACCTGAGGCAAGGTGTGGGAAGCATCAGGCACAGCTTGTGAACATGTCAAGAAGACCACCAATCCACAGATGCCTGTGGTAAGAGGTTTCTGACTGAGAAATTACATAGCACAGGTAAGGCACCAAGAAGAGGCAGGAGTGAGATTCCAGGGGAAATCAAGACATTTAAAAGTGACTGTGTATATAGTAGAATTGGGAAAAAGCACACATACAGGCACAAGCCAAGGGAAGAGGCACACCATGAAAAAGCTTAAGAAGACCTTAAGTATTTATGCTGAAATGATTAGTGAAGGTCTTTACTGCACAGAGTCAGTCTGCGAAGACTGAGAAAGGTGGCTGTTTGGTCAAAGGTCCAATTAAAAGAAAGTCATAAGGTTTACAGCAAAAGAGTAGGAAAAAAAAAGTGGTCTGTTCAAGGAAATAAGACAAATCTATAAAAACCATTTCTGAAGAGACACAAGCATTAGACTTACTTGAAAAAGACTTTAAAAAAATTACCTTAAATGCCCAAAGGGCTAAAGGAAAACATGTACAAAGAACTAAAGGAAATCAGGAAAATGTTATATTAAAAAAACATGAGAATATCAACATAAATAGAAATTATAAAAAACCAAACAGAAATTAAGGAATTGAAAAAGTCGGTAGAGGAGTTCACTAACAGATTTGAACAGGCAGAGGAAAGAATCAATGAACTTAAAGACAGTTAATTTACTATTACTGAGTTTAAGGAGTAAAAAGAAAAAAATAATAAAGAAAAATGAAAAGAGCCTAAGGGATTTATGGGACTCCAACAAGCAAACCAATATACACATTATAGGGAAGAGGGTCCCAAAGGGAGAGAGAATGAAAGAGACAGAGAATTTATTTGAAACTATAATGGCCAAAAACTTTGCAAATTTAAAGATATATATGGATATACACATAAAAGAAGTTTAACAAACTCCTCAGAGTTTAATACATTGTATTAAAACTGGTGAATGTCAAAAGACAAACAGAATCTTACAAACAGCAAGAGAAAGATCACGTAAAAGGAATCCTCAATTACATTATTTGTAATGGATTTCTCAGCAGAAATTTTACAGGCCAGAAGACAAGTGGAATGATATATTTAAGGAGCTGAAAGAAAAACCACAATGAGATACCACATCACACCCATTAGAATGCTTATTATAAAAGAAACAAAATAACAAATGTTGGCAAGAATGGGGAGAAATTAGAATCTTTGTACACTGTTCACGGGAATGCGCAATGATGTAGCTGCTATGAAAAATAGTTTGGGAGTTCCTCAAAGAGCTAAAAATAGAATTACCATATGAGCTACCAATTCCATTTCAAGGTACATACCCAAAGGAATTGAAAGCAGGGACTCAAACAGATAATTGTACACCCATGTTCATTGTAGCATCATTCACAATAGCCAAAAGGTGGATATAATCCAGTGTCTATCAACAGATGAATGGATAAACAGAATGTGGTATATACATACAGTGGAATATTATTCAGCCATAAAAATAGAGTTCTGATATATTCTAGGACATGGATAAACTTTGAAAACATTATGTTAAGTAAAATAAGCCAAATACAAAAGAATAAATACTGTATAATTGCTCTTATATGAGGTGCCAAGAATAGGCAAATTCATAGAGACAGGAAATTACCAGAAATGAGGGGAAGGAGAAATGGGAGTTAATGCTTAATGATTACAGAGTTTCTGTTTGGGGCAATGAAAAGTTTTGAAAATAGATAGTAGTGATGTTTTCACAACATTGTGAATATGAATATAACTAATGCTACTTATACTAGTTACACATGCCCTAAAAGCCATGTCTTAGAAGGATGCCAACAGCAAACCCACTATAACAGGGCCTAAAACCAAGCCCTAACTCCATTTGCAAAGAGAGGGATTTTAAAGTTTGAGTCACCAAATTAGAGAGCCTTGAAAAACACTTTTTTTCTTTTTATAGATCTTCTCTAATAAAGCATACTGCACCTATCCAAGTTCAAGGTTAATCAAGCAATGATTCATCCATCCAAAAGAATAAACATCAGTGCTCTTAGAGGATAATAATGGATCTGAAGTTCTACAGTGTACCATCCACATTGTCCACTATACAACAAAAATTTCTAATTGTGCAAAAAAGTGGAGAGGGTAAGTGTGTGTCATAATCAAGAAAAAAGCAGCCAACAGAATCAAAAGCAAAAATGGACTAGATATTGAACTTAGCAGACAAAACTTGAAAGCACCTATTATAAGTAAGTGTTAAAAATTAAAAGAAAATATGCTCAAAGAAATGAAGAAAACACAGTCTTAAGAGTCAACAAATAAAGAATCTCAGCAAAGAAATAGAAATTATGAAGAAGAACCAAGTGGAAATTCTAGAACAGAGAAATTAAAATAAATAAAATCAAGATTTACTAGATGGGCTCAACAGCAGATTGGAGACAGCAGAAGAGTCCATGAACTTGAAGACACAAATAGAAATCATGCCATCTGGAGGATGTAGAAGACTGAAGGAAAGGAACAGCATCATAGGACCTGCAGAATAATATCCATGATAGAGACAAAGATCCACTGCCCAGATCCTCTTTCAGGGAAGGTCTTTCACTCCAACTATAGGGAATATAGCTGGCATATAGTCTCCAGCCATTATCTACTTCAGAGCCTGACTTATCTACAAAAAGCTATCTTGTCCAACATCATTTGGGGTACATCTGGTGTACCTAAACATCTGATGACAGAACAACATCTGGTGTCTGGGCAAAGCGAGGTATGAGGGCTTGGTCATATAAGCCTACCATGAGCAATATTAACTCTAGAGCTTCCTACACTTTGGGGCACATTTTGTTGGCCTGCATCCCAGCTCTTCTTCTGTCCAGGTGAGCTCCTTTTCCCTGCCTTTCACATGAATCAGCCCCACTAAAGATTTTGCATGTCAGCATCTACTTTCAGAGTTCAGCCTGGGAGCATTTATACTGACAGTGTTCTAGAAAGCAGTTGATAAGATGAGATTTTGGAGGTAAGTCACTCATTGCTCAGATGGCAATAAGGATCCTAAACTGATGGGCAGTGGAGGATAAATAACCCTAGACACAAGGGGATGTTAAATGCTGAATTTATAGCAGTCATAAACTGGGATGATCTACTGTTGGGAGATAATGCATGAGAGGATTCAGTGCATGCATCAGGCTTATCAGGACCTTCAGATTCATGGGAAAAAATAGATTAAAGTATTGAGATGAGATGGATATTGTCAAGTGACATTGGTGCTCTATAAAAATATGACCAAAAACTGAGGGATCATAACAGGCAATGAAGGCCTATTATAAAGAAGTTTTTGTCTCCTGTAGCAGCAGGACAGAGAACATAGAGGATCAAGGCCAGGAATTAAGAGTTCCGATGGCTGAAATTCAAAGAATTTTAAATTCCCAACTAAGAAACCCCTGGTAAACCAAGGTGGGAGCTCTGGTTGTGATGACACATGGGATGGACACATCTGGTGGACACTCCTAAAGATCTGATTCTCTCGACTCCTCTGAAACTTCTGAATATGTATGAATTCTCCAGTGTTCTCTAGTAAGAGTTAGCCCTGTTTCTCATGGTGAAAACGATGCAAAGACCTTTCCCTTCAACAGGTTTTCCACTCAGAATCTACCTCTACCTCACATACTGGCCATTCAGCTTGTAGGGTTAAGTCACAGGAAAGCTTAGCTGTGAATATACTGAGACTGATAAAGGAATAAAAGGACTATATTTATTTATTCATTCATTTATTTAAAGATTTATTTATTTATTTTAGAGAGAGAGAGAGAACATGTGCAGGAGGGGGAGAGGGAGAGGGAGAGAGAATCTGCTGAGCATGGAGCCCAACTCTGGGCTTGAACTCACAACCCTGAGATCATGACCTGAGCCGAAACCAAGAGTTGGATGCTTAACCCACTGAGCCACCCAGGGGCCCACGGACTATATTTAAAGGAGCTAAAGAGTTAGCTGGTTGATATTGGCAAGAGCTAGAGGGAGTACGTAGGGGACTGGATTCTGAGGGTGCTGAATGTGACTATGAGAACTAGAATGAGAAACAGGAGAGGATGGAGCTCTCCTGTAATGCTGTATTTTACAACCTGGCAAGGACCAGAGGAGATGAGGCAAACTTGCATGAAGGATGACCCTTAGAAGCATGAAAGAAGCAATGGCTCCCACTGAGCAAAGTCAAAATGCCAGAATTGCCACAGAAGATGGTAGAAAAGGGATTAAGAGGCTCAAGATAGTGGGTATGCTTAAATGTGAGTCCTGAAACCATAAAAGTCCTAGAAGAGAGCACAGGCAGTAATTTCTCTGACACTGGCCATAGCAACTTCTTACTACATGTCTCCTGAGGCAAGGGAAACAAAAGCAAAAATAAACTATTGGAACTACATCAAAATAAGAAGCTTCTGCACAGTGAAGGAAACAATCAACAAAACTAAAAGACAACGTACAGAAAGGGAGATTTTTGCAAATGACATATCTGATAAAGGGCTAGTGTCCAAAATAGATAAAGAACTTATACAACTCAACACCAAAAAATACCAAATAATCCAATTAAGAAATGGGCAGAAGACATGAATAGACGTTTTTCCAAAAAAGATATGCAGATGGCTGACATATGAAAAGATGCTCATCATCACTAATCATCAGGGAAATGCAAATCAAACACTATAATTCGATATCACTTCACACCTGTCAGAATGGCCAAAACCAACAACACAAGAAATAAGAGGTGGTGGTGAGGATGCTGAGAAGGGGAAGCCTCTTGCACTATTGGTAGGAATGCAAACTGGTGCAGCCACTGTGGAAAACAGTATGGAGGTTCCTCAAAAAGTTAAAAGTAGAACTACCTTATGATCCAGCAATCGCACTACTGGGTATTTATCCAAAGAATACAAGAACACTAATTCAAAGGGATACATGAATCCTGATGTTTATAGCAGCTTTATTTACAATAACTAAATTATGGAAGCAGCCCAAGTGAGCATCAGTTGATGAATAGATAAAGAAGATAATAATATCTTCTAATTCTAATATCTTCTAAATAATACTCAGTATTATTTAGCCATAAAAAAGAATGAAATCTTGCCATTTGCAACGACATGGATGGGGCTGGAGAATATAATGCTTAGTGAAATAAGTCGTTCAGAGAAAGACAAATAGCACATGATTTCACTCATATGTGGAATTTAGGAAACAAAACAAACTAGCAAAAGGGGAAAAAATTAGAGAGAGAAAGAGACAAACCAAGAAACAGACTCTCAATTATAGAGAACAAACTGATGGTTAACAGAAGGGACAGGGGTGAGGGGGATGGGTGAAATAGGTGATGGGGATTAAGGAGTGCACTTGTGATGAGCACTGGGCAATGTATAAAATTGTTGAATCACTATATTGTACACCCGAAACTAATATAACACTGTATGTTAACTAACTGGAATTAAAATAAAAACTTTAACAGAAAAAGAAAGTGGGTATACTGAATGGATACATATGTATAGTGGGAAAGGTTGCCACATGATTAGGCTCCAGCAGAAACACCAAGGGATTCACCTCATGAGAAGAGGAAGAGACGGACACCAGAGACATAGGCACAGGGGAAGAAAAGGCAAGTGAGGACACAGCAAGAAGACAACCATCAGCAGGCACAGGCCTCAGGAGATACTAAGCCTGCCAACACCTTGATCTTGGACTTCCAGCATCCAGAACAGTGAGAAAGTAAATTTCTGTTGCTTAAGCCCACCCCCCTCCTGTGGTATTTTGTTATAGCAGCCCTAGCTGACCAATATGATACTCAACTATGCCCCTAACTGTTCAGGTAGGAATGATCTTAACCTCACTTCTGCAACTCCAATTGTGAGCACCTGATGGACCCATGCCCACCCAATCATAAAATCCCACCCCAGGCCTCAGAGATTGGTTCAGAGTCGAGTACTTAACTGGAGCCAAGCCAATCAGAGTGAGTCCCAGGGTGGGTGCCAGAACTCTGAGCAAGGGGGGCACTCCTTCTTTCTCTGCAGTGGCTTAGCTGAGGGAAGGTAAGCCTATAGCTGCTAGGAGTCGTGTTGTCCACCGTAAAGAAAAGGGCCTTCTGAGAACGAAGTCAAGACAGAGAAAGCAGAGCCAGGAGATGGAGAGAGACAGGTTCCAGACGTCAGTGTATGAGCATCTGGCTTTGGCCTTGCCTGATGTTATCTACCCTAGACTTGGTGTTATGTCGGCCAACACATCTCCCTTGGTTAAGACACTCTGAGTTGAGTTTCTTTCACTCACAGCCCAAAAAAATCCTAACACAAGCAGGAGTCTTATATTACTATGTCAATGTTTGAATATGATTTGATACTCTCTAGAAAAACAGCAATATGTTACTTAAATATTTGCAACACTTACAAGCCTTTAAGTACAACATGTCTTTAGTATTTATTGTAAATTTTTCTTTTTTAAATCCCTCATAAAGTAACAAGCATTTTGCCTAAACTCACAGGCTACAACTGTCCTATTCATGAAAACACGCCGCATTTCAAAGGTGAGGCGCTCAGTTTCCCAGAATTCCATCCCAGAATTCTCCAATCACACGTCCAAGTTCATCAGCCTCCAACGGCAACCTCGTGCAGCTGCTTCCTCGGAGAAGTGTGCAAAAGCGTGTAGCCATTGGGTTTTCGGAAAGGAAATGTCAAAGAGGAGCTAAGACTGCAAAATGAAACCCTCATCATTTCTCTCCTACTGGTCACCTAACCAGCCAGGTGTTACTTCTTAGTAATGCGTTGGTGCTATTTTTCTTATTTTAAGAAAGAGCTTTCACTTAGGATTGACTTGAAATGGAGAAAGGATGCATTTTCAGTAAAATGCTGCAGGATGGCAATTCGATTTGTTTCTCCTGCTCCTTCCCCTAGTGGAATAAACACATTCCTTGAATGAGGTAAGTCTTGCTAGACGCCTTTTACCATCAACTCTCTGGGTTCTGTGAGTATATCTGGAGTCTCCTCTGAATAGAGAGCAAACACTTCTTGGGCAATCAATTCCCCAGTCCTTCCCTGAAGGGACCTCTGATGAAGGCGTGCTTCATCTAGAAGAAAGCCTGCAGAAGCGTAGACTTTCTCAAACAGGGAGTTTGTGTTATTAAATCTTTTGTTTGTGCCAAAATATATCAATCTTAAATACATAAAGGATGCTGACACGACCGGAAAATGTATTACCAATTGAAGATTGAATCCCATAGGGCCTAGGTCTGTAATATTACATTTCAATTCTGCTATATAATCCAAAACTAAATTCCAAACCCAACCAAGTTATAAGCCATGCCATTAAGCAAAAGAAAGACTGGAATAAAAGAATGGGGTATATCTAATTCGTTTAAATCCAAAAATCTGTTCAAATAACTTCATTTTTACATCTAATATCCATCTCAAACTTCACTTGGCAAAAATTGAACTCTTGATTTCCTCGGGCACAAAAATAACCCCAAAACCAAAAACCAAATAACATCCTTCTTCCCTCCTTCTTTCCTTCTTTGATTTCCTACTTCTTTCCTTCCTGCATGTTTTTTCTTTCCTTATAATTCATCAGTAGATATTTATTATAGAAAATATAAACAAGTATTTATTTGACTTTGGGGGCTATGTGCTTGGAAATTTCTTGATACCATGTTAGATCACTTTCCAGTCTAATGTGCCATTTCACACCATCACCAGCTACACTTGAGAAGGCCTCCGTCTCTGCACTCAAGACGACATCAGACACTCATCTGTTCTACCTTTATTATCCAATGAGCAAAAATTGCAGTAACGCTGCTTTTAGATTTTCGTTTCCTTTATTACCAGCAGGTACAATCTTTCTCACTAAGAGGGACATTACACAGCCTGCTCTCTCCTCTCAGAATCCTATTTTATGATTCATAGGATGTTGGAACTGCAAAGACTTGGTCCACCCTCTCATTTTACAGATGAGAAGACTGAGGCCAGCAAAGCAAAATGTCTTTCTCTAAACCAGTCTCTTAATTTGCAGCAAGACTGAGACTAGAAAGAAGAATGACCTGATAACAAGACCAGCTCTCTGTCCATTACCCCAATTTAAAAGGGGTTATTATTTTAAAGTTCTTGTGAGGGAAGAAGAGTTTAGAACATATTTGCAGTACTAGTCAGGGTCCTTACAAAAAGCAGCTCCTTGAGATGCTGAACAAATGTGAATGGGTCCTTTCCGTAGCAGCGCTGGAAACCCAAGGGCAGAGAGTTTCAGGATTATGCTGAGTTCTGGGGTGTAGCCTTTTCAGACAGACATGATGATATAAGATTTTCCTCTCCTATAAACATACACAAGAAAGTTTGCCCAGCTCTGCCACTTGGCCACACGGCCTAAGACTGCGTGATTAGCCGCACTCAAGCCACTCCAGCAATGTTACTGCCGTTTTGAAGACCAGCTTCTGGGCTTTGTAACCCCCCACCCCCCGCCCCCCCCGCCCCCCGCCCACAGCCGCCCCACCGTTACCATTTCTGTAATTCTTCCAGACGGAGGAAGGAATTCTCCACCCAGAGATATCTTCCTGGCTGACTTGGCATCCAGTTTTTTAACGCATTCTCTCACTGATTCTTGCTGGTCTTGAGCAAGAAACGATTTACCATGGCCGCCTCTACCACAGACAAAACAGACACAGCCTCTGTCTGAAAGAGATTAAGATCTAAATAAACCTGACTGAAGAGGCCCATGTTTCCTCAGGGAGAGGATCTCTAAGAGAGGGATATTATGCAGGGGATTCTGGAGTGAGATTGCACCAGTGTGTACTGAGGGGCTGGTGCGGGGGAAACCTGGGCACACGGCTCCAGGTAGAGAGATCTGGACAGAGTGAAGCTCTGTCTTCCCAGAGGGTCAGATTTCTCAAGATGTGCTGATAACCTTTATCATTTGGTGTTCTGGAAACACCTAGAGGGAGGGAGTGTTTAAACCATTTCAAAGCCACTTATCTAGGTCAGACAGTCAATTCATGGTCTGTGACTCCACTTTTCTGCGGGAGGCAAGAGACCCCAACAGTCTCATGTTCTTGGCTGTCTATGAGATCGGGACTCTGCAGAGCCTTGCCTGCATCCCCAGGCTGGCCTGCACAGTCATTCCAGCTGTGGCCCTAACCCTTCCAGGTTGAATGGATTACCTGCCCTCCCCCAAGGTCTCTGAACCAAACCCACCTACATCTCATCAGTCAAAGAAGCCAAGCCTCCCATGTCCTCCCTTGTCCCTTGGCCTCTACATTTTCCTGAACCTAACCCATCTTTCTAACCTCCCCTACTTTGGGCCCGTGAATCGTGCCCTCTGGGTACTCTGGCATCCACAGACTCCTATGGATCTTCGACTTCTCGAAAATTTCCTTCATCTTCTTGCCCCTCGGACAATACTGATTCCTTTTCACCCTCTTCAGTGGATATATTTCCACGGCTCCTTGGGTCCTTCAACAAAAACTGTTCAACACGGCTGTTAATGCCAAGGCCCGGAGGTGGGGAAAGTTTTCTCCATGCTCTCCATTGTTGCTTCCAAATCACCTGACTTCTCCTTACTTCAAACCCCCCATTTCCTGGGAAGTCCATATCCTCCAGTAAACCTGCCAGCTAACCATTCACTAAGCCTTCTCTGGTCACCGTCTCCCGCATCCTTCATTCCCTGATGGGGGGCACAGCACCTGCATCACTGCCTTACTCGCGCTCCTACTTCATCATTTCATTGGCCTCAACATCTATATAAATGATCCTCCAACCATTTGCCCCTTTGCCTTCGGAGCACCTCATCTCCAGAGATCTTCTTCTCTACCTCCTGTTAGCGATCTCAAGTCCTCTATTGACCTCATCATCTCTCGCAACCACATTATCTTGAAATCCTCAGTCTCAAGTTTCTTGCTCAGCAATAACCACTTCCTATTATTACAGCTCATTAGTTAATGCCATCATTTCGTTCTTTTAAACAAAATATAAAACCCACTGACCATTCAACCTTTTCCCTATTCATATTCATCTGCATGTCTTCCCCCCTCCTTTTATCCAATTTAAACTCTGTGGTCCATCATTATAATCTTTTTCTGGCAAACAGCCTTAACTCCCCTGACCCTGCTCCTTCCATTCATACTCACCTGGAAAAAAACCCAAACTCGGCTGATTCCTCCCCTGAACATGAGTAGCTGAATATTAACTAAACCTTCAAAACTATACTGTCCGGACTCACTTTAAATTTATTACCACAAATCTCAAGAAGCCATTTACCATGACTCATCGATCGTTCCTACTGTTTTTGCCTCGATGTTTGTTTCCTCACTTTCCAAAATGGGTATTTCTCATTTTCTTCTTCCTCTCTAAACGCCCTCTGCCATCCTATACATGCCTCTCAGCTGATTATCATCCCTCATATTGTACAGGGAAACTATAAAACAACAGATGGAAACTTCCCCCTCTCTCCTTCCAAATGTACTAATCTTGCCTGATGTGTACTTGACTTGTTGTGTTCTTTCATGTTAAGTGGAAAGAATGTCTCCACTTCTATCCCAGGCCAGTCCCTCCGCCCATGCCATGGATCCCATCATCTCTCACCTTCCCAAGCACTTCATTTCTGCCCCATCAGTTTTTGCCTTACTCCTGACTAATTCTCATCAGTATACAATCAAACCCTAGTATATCCACTCTAAAAACCAAAAGAAAGCTTCTTACTTTACATGATTTCTCAACTACCTCCATTTCTACTTACCACTTACCTGCTCCCTTTTAAACAAAACTTCTCGAAAGATGTGTCTATTGTTACTGTTTCTAATACCACATCCCCCATTCTCTCCTCAATCCACTGTGATACAACTATCATATTCCCTATATCAGTGACATTGCTCTTGTCGAGATCATCAATAATCTCTGCTCCAAATCCAATGGTTAGTTATCCATCCTCATTTCTTAACATCATAACTTTAACATCTTAACATCATGACTTAACATCTCAGCAGTATTCAACACAGTTGACTCCTTTGCCCATGAAATGTTTTCTTTTAACTTCATAACATCACACTCCCTTAATTTCCTGGTTTCCCTTCTACCAAAACAGTGTCTTCCCTTTCAGGCTTCTTTGATAAGCCCTCCTCCTCTGAAAGATCTAGAGATGTTGCCTTGGTCTAGGTCCTGGTTCTAGAAACTTTCCTTGACAACCTACCTTGTCCAGATAGGTAATACAATCTTCTTTCATCGTTCAAAATGCCATCTGTATGTTAGGGAGTCCTAAGCTAAGCATTATATACATTTAGTATATAGTCTATACCCAATGGTAAATTAATGCAGAAGTAATAAATTTGTGTAGGCCATGAAGCAATCTTGTCTCTTACTCACTTCTCAGGAATGCCAAATGGAATAATATAATAAGAATAATTAACGGTCCAGTGCATATACTTTCTACCAACTCAAGATTATTAATCAAGGACATCTTTGATACCCTACGTGATAATGTATGTGCAGTTGTGCACATTTGTGTGTTTGTGTGTGTGTGTGTGTGAGTGTGTATGTTTATTTCCTCACAGAATGTTCATAGCTTTTAACAGATTCTCTTTAGAAGTTGGGGTAAGTTTGTTTTCTGAAGCAATTAGTTTAAGAACTATTTTGTTGATCAGAGCTGATGCCATTGTAAGTTTATTTTTGTGGCCACTGCTTATACCAAGTAAAAATTTCCTGAGTCAATTCACCAGACTTAAACTTTTCTATGTGTGGTTTAGTGCCTATATTTCATTTCTATGTGCCTATATCTACTAATTATCATTAATTATATAAACTGGATAAAAAACAAACAGTAATGTTACCGCTTAGCTAATAACATTCCAACAAATTGAAAACCATTGATTCTGCATGTTGATCTTATATCCAGACACCTTAAATTTTTTTATTTGTTCTTATATATTTTCAATAATGGGCATTTCATTGGTAAGAAATCTTTCTTGCTGATATTTTTGCCCAAACTAATTTTAATGTTTCAGATAAATGTATTAAAACACTTGCAAAAATATTTCCTAACTAAAATCAGAAAAATGGAAATTAACAATGACATCATTCTTGTTCATAATTGGAATTTATTTTTTAATTTGATAATAGTTCATGTTGGCAATGGTGCAAACAATTAGTCTTACATAATTTTTGTGGGAATGTAAATTGGTCTAACCTTTCATGAGAGCAATACAGCAGAGTGAGTCAATATTTAAATGCATAACCCCTTTGATCCAGCAATCGTACTTACAGGTATCTATTATATAGAATTTCTGGCAGATGTACGTGAAATGATATATATGTTTTCGTGGAGGACATGGCACCCGAGAGAAACTTGAAGGACAATGAATAAAATTTTGCAGGCTAAAAAGACCTACATAAATAAATAAATAAATAAATAAATAAATAAATAAATAAATAGTTTTCATTTTGCCTTGTTTTTCATTTGGATGGATTAGCATGTTTAAAAGTTTGGAAAATCTAAAAAGAACTGAAAAGCTAAAGCAACATGATGAGTTTGGTTAAAGAAATCAAAAAGCAAATGTATAATTTATTACTGGTCGTAAATCACACAAACGCACACACACACAGGGCATTCTATTGGTTGAAACAGCCACAAATGGACCCAGATTCAAGGGAATAAGATAAAGCTCTATTTCTCATTTGGGTGGAATGTCAAAGAATTTGGGGTCATATTTTAAAATCACCACAGTACCCGTCCTCATTTTTCTAGTGGAAGAGACAGACAATAAACAAATAAATACACATTATATCCATAGTAGCTCATTTAATCCTCCCAACAGACCTGTGCTTCTCATTTTACAGATGTGCAAACAGTTCAGAGAGATTGGTTAACTGGTAAAATGCCACAAGGCCTGTAAATGAAAGCATCATTCTATTCTTGAAGGGGGCTATGTATGTCAGGACATGGTTCAAATCAACTTAGACAAAAAGGGGCATTGGTTAGCTCATACCATTGGGAAAGACCAGCCAGAGTTGCAGATAGCAGAAATCAGGGACTGTGGGTCACCCCTGCAGCTGGTTTCTGCTTCATACTGATCATCAGCCTTATTATCTCCTGCAGCAGCCTAGCTTCTCTCCAAAAGGCTGCTAGCAGCTCCCGGACACACACCTTAGTTTTGCCATCGCAAGTAAGGGCTACTCTTTACATCACAACTGGAAGATCCTAAAAGAAAGACTGACTGGCCAGGCTTATGTCAATGCCCTCCTTTGTATCTTCAGCAGAGGAAGGGTAGTTTGGCAGACTGGCCAAAGAGTGAGCAGTTCCCCTAAAATAGCTGAGCTGTCCTCAAAAAGGAAGGGATGCTGGACAATTCAACAATAAGTGCCCCCACTTCAAGAAAGCTAGGAGAGGTGCTTTACCCATATGGCACTTCCGTCCAACCTACAGCAGGGACACTGTCTGCTGTTTGCACACATTTTTCTTCTAAATACTTCGGGACTTGTATTTTAAGGCTTTTCCTTTACTGCTTCTGCTAGAGTCATGCCAGAGAACTTTCAAAAGCAAGCTTTTTGCTACATATGGGTCTTTTTATTGAAAACAAAATATTTGCATAGAGCATAGAATGTGATAATAGCGTACCAGCGTTGGGACTTCTTTTGTGGATGGCAGAGCTTGGCAGTAGTTAGCAGCAGCTATGGCATCAATTACACATTTTCTTTCAGCTCTGGTGTTTATTGGAATGTGTAAAGTGTTTAGAACCTTGTACAATCACTGTTAATTTCTGCTACAATATGCCTTTAATATCTTGAAGATCGAATCTGGTCTCTTGCTCAGTTGTACCAGACCCATGCAAATTTCATTCTAAGGTACCATGAGGTACATGAGGCAGGGTTTTCAAGGTCACGGCAACTGGGAGCCCACTCTCCCCAATGCAGCATTCTCCTTTTGCTTTCCAAAAGTAAAGTAAGTCTTACTGGCCTGGTCATAAATAAGATCTCTGTGCTACAAAGTTCTCCAGGGCATACACCTTCCAGGAAATATACTTCCTTTACAGTAAAGACTTGAAGAATTATCTTTCTTTCAAGGACATTTCTTGACCCCCTGGAAATAACTCAGAATAATGCATTGAAAGTTGTAGTTGCCTAAAATTTAAATAAGAGTTAAATAAATTACAAGTAACTGATTATTATTGCAAAATAAGGATTTTAAAGCATGACATGATCTTTATGGACAATCAGAAATTGACTAAATGGTGTTATTTTTCTTCAGCGTACACATGGTCAATACATAATCCTCAAATAACCAGACAATTGGCTCACCAGAGGATCCTAATTTTAATATTCTGGATAAGTAAAAGTTTTCTATACTTTTATTTAAATTCAATTAATACCATTCTTTTTGTCATGAATATTACACTGTCAGTTAAAGAAATGCTACTACACTTTTTAGAAAGTCTTAGGAATTAATTAAAAATTGTTCCTCAAAAATAAATGAATAAATAAATAAGCAAACAAACAAAAAGAAGTGCTACTACATAACAAGTAAATGTCTTATCAGGGACCAAAATAGTAGAAACATTTATATAGAGCATAGAGTACAATGTCTACTCAACAGGCTTGTTATTGGCCAACTTTGAGTGAGGTTCACATTTAATACGACAGATCTGCAATGGTGAATTTCACGGACAGTATCCAAATACTGAGAATACCTGTTTAGTGTAAAGCAAGGCAAGATTGTATGGCACGTGCCATCATTAATTCCATCCCATTCATTCAGTATGTCTTGAGTAATCACTGTGTGTACTTCATTCATTTCTTTTTTGTTCTATTGGATCTTCTAGCCCTTTTATCTTTTCTTTCTCATGCCAATTTCTCCCTAAAAAGGACCTTGTTCTCTAAGCCAAAAGATTGTGTCAGTGTAGACCCATAGCCAGAGCTCTGCTCTCAGTCGCCACTATCCTATTGAGGAGTTCATATCCAAAACCAAGGAAAAGATTTAATTAAGGATCTAGAATCAATCAGATAAAAACTCCTGAGTGCTCATTCTAAGCTATTTATAACCTCGTAGGATCACCACTAAAACATGTGCTTGGCAAAGTAAATAAAATATATTGGGCGAAATTGTTCCAATTATCCATTTTATATTAGCTTTGGGGGTTTGGTCTTGGTGGTTATGAAGCCTTCTTCTCTTGTGTCGTGAGATCCCTGTCCCAACCTAACAGCCAACTCTTTCTTTTCTTTTTTTTTGGACACCTGTTTAATCTCCTGGCCAGGGTCAGTAATCCCCACTGACTTCTGTTCTCCAGCGACCTCCCCTGGGCACATGACTCCACTTCAGACGGTATTGAAAGATCTGTCTCTTCCAATGTTCAGTGTTTCCCCAGTCCTACCTCTGATTACTTTCCCTGCCAATGTGCCTATTTGTTCCCGCTCGGAATCCAAGTAGTGACACAATCCTTATTATTTTCAGATGATCTTTAATGATGTCATTTTATTTGAGTACATGGCAAAGAATAAAAGCGAACCATCATATACCCACGCTTGAAATAAGTACCTAATGTGAATAAACTCCCAAATTCCTTTAAAGATTATATGTTATTTACTGCTGTTTTCAATAGTACAAACTTCCCACTTTGCCCTTCACCCAAAGGAGACATTTTCAAAATAGTAGACCTATATTTGAGTGAGCCAAAAATTCTCTGGAAATGAACCATTCAACCATATGTCATATATTAGATATTTCAGGTACCAAGATCTTGCCTCATAAGGACATTAGTGTCTTGTGGAATCAGGTCATTTCCCATTCATAATGAGTTTCCTTTCAAAGAAGTGATTCGCCATGGAATTATGGTTAGTTGAATTAACACAACTATAACCCTTTATTCAAATCTAATCCAAAACAATAATTTGAAGTATTAAATCCTTAGTAGTTTGGTTTCATCAGACTTATACCACTTGCTATAAAAGTTTAAAAGTCTCCTAACTATCATTGTTATTCAACATTGTCTGTGTTTCCAGCCAGTGCATTAAAGCAAAGCAGGAAAAAAGTATTATTCTTGGAAAGTAATTATTATTTGCAAGTAATATGATTTATCCATCCAGAAAACCCAGAAAAATAATGAAAACTACTGGAGCCCCTAAGATCTCTTAAGAATTGTGTGTCTAATATAAGATAAAAATAACAAATTAATAGCTCTCTTTTATATTCTCAATAATTTGGTAATATGAAGAAGGCAAATCCATTTATATTAACAACAGCTCATATAAATGTGTAGAATTAACTTTATGAGAAATGTGCAAGCTTGATATAAAGAAAAAGTTTTCAACTTTATGGAAAGTCATAAAAGAAAAATTGAAATGATAGGAAAACAGATCATGTCCCAACCTGGATAATCTTAATAATGTAAACCTTCCAACTCATCTAAAATGTATTCTATGTATTTAATACACTATCAGTCAAAGTTCCAAAGGGTTTGTTCCATTGGCAAAGTGACCTCAAAGTTCATCAGGAAGATTTAATGCTCTGATTCAATGGTAACTATAAGTAAATTGGTCTGGGAACATGAGCACAGGATTATTAGATTTTAATTGCTCCATTTAGCCTTTTATGTGATAATTATATAAGGAAAAATGTAAATATTGCAATGAGGCATTCAGGAGGACAGGCAGAACAGATGTTTCCACCTAACTTCAGTTTTGTTTCTTCTCAACTTCTGTCTCTTCTGTTCCTCTAAGTAATCAGTGAATCATTTTTCAATGATGTCTTCTAGTTTTCGTACTTGCACTGTGGATTGCCAAACCAGCCTCTTCATAAGTCTCTGTCTTCATTCCCCCAGTGCTCCAGAACATTCCAAACACTGCTTTTGTAACCTTGTACAAGAGTGCCAGAATTTGCAAATACCTGCAGTCAACTAGCAAATCAAATTTAAATGACTGCATGCATAGTTTTTAGGTATTACAATCATGAAGTTAGAGAGACTCCCCACTAATAGTGTAATCTTGGGTGTATTCCTAAAACCTCACTAAGCCTCATTTCCTCCTCCATAATGGGTATTATAATATTACCTCATAGGGTTGTTGTGACAATTAAATATGCCCGGATTATAAATTAAGGTATCAGTTTAGGGTTTTGTGCTCAGAGACATAGAGCACTAAGAGGAATGAATAAAAGATAGTCTTTTCTCATTCCAAGAAGTTAGACAGATGCTGTGTTTTGAGTTCTGACTTTCTTGCCTCAAGATTTTGAATTATAGAGATGAAAACAGAAATTTCCAAGCACCTCTAACATCCCAGGCCCCGGGATGGTCTCAGCATCTCAGTGGGTATAAGTACACCAGCATAGAAATGAGAGATTTTGAGAGCCCTTCCATAAACTCAGAAGGTGGTTAACTGGAACATTTCAAGTTCACAAATAGTGGAACCAGTGCTTGGTTTCTCCAAGTGTGTTGGGGAAGCCTTAGAATCTTAAATAGGAAAAACTGTCAGTTGCTTTTACCTTCACAAAGACTCGTATGCTCGCACTTGACAGAGCCACTGGCCTTCAAAGAATCCCATGACTTAGGAACTAACATATCAACTGAATTCAAGGCCTGTCGCCTTATCTCTGAATATTCTGGCCTTGGACTCAAGTATGGTCTGAAGGAGAGGAACAGCCCCCAGTAAATACAACCAAGAGAGAATTTCCCATCAGTGGAATGAGCAGGAATGAGGAACTAATTTGGGGGTTCTGGTACTAATTTCAAAAAATTCTCAGACACCAGCTGTGTGTGTCCAGAAGTTCAACTAAGTTCTGACACTCTTCCCGATATAGCATCAGATTCCATAGGTTAAGGGTTCAGTCCTACAAGACCACCCATCCCCCACTTCAGACTCTAGTGGCAAGCCCAGATGGTTACCTCTGCTTCTGACCAAGCAGCTACAAACTGGAGGTCCCATCAACCCCCTTCTTGGACTTCAGACACCAGTCACAAGTCCAAGTTGTTACCTATACTTCTGACCGACAGGCTATAAACCAAACGTTCCCAAGACTCCCTCCTTGAGCTTGATTACTTTGCTAGAGCAGCTTACAGAACTCAGAGAAACATTTTACTTACTAGATTATCAGTTTATTATAAAAAGGATATATCTCAGGAACAGTCAGATGGAAGAGATGCATGGGGCAAAGCATAGGGAAAGAATGGAACTTCCACGCTCTCTACAGGCACCACTCTTCCTGAATCTCCAGAGGTCAATCCACCTGGAAGTTCTCCAGACCTTGTTTTTTGGGGTTTTTATGGAAGTTTCAGTATGTAGGCTTGATTGATTAAATCATTGGCCATTGGTGGAGCGCCTGGGTGGCTCAGTCAGTTAAGTGTCTGACTCTCAATTTTTGGCTCAAGTCATGATCTCAGGGTCCTAGGACTGAGCCCGGAGTCAGGCTCCTTACTCAGTGGGGAGTCTGCTTGAGATTCTCTCTCCCTCTCCCTAAGCCCCTCCTCCCTCTCTAAAATAAGTTAATAAATCTTTTAAAAAATCATTGGCCATTGGTGATTGATTCAACATCTAGTACCTTTCCCCTCCCTAAAGGTCAAGGGAGTGGGATTGAAGGTTTCGACCATCTAATCACATGGTTGGTTCCCTTTCCAAAGAGCCCCCAACCTTAGGTGGTGTCCAAAAGTCACCTCATTAACAGGACAAAAGACACCTTTATCACTTTTATTACTTAGGAACTCTAAAGGTTTAGGAACTCTGCGCCCGAAATGGAGGTACAGACTAAATTCACATTTCTTTTTGTAAGTTGCAATTATCATAGAAACAAATTTAAATTGACTTGGAGAAAGTTTTTTTTAATGTGGACTTTCTTATATCAGAATGGTATGCAATAAAGTTTTCTGCATGTTTCGTATAAAAGATAATGAAAATAAAGTGCTCAGCACAGTAATAGACATATATGAGTGCCTAGGATATGTCAGTAATTATTATCATATTTTATAATTTATGTTTCATTCACAATATGTCTTCACTCAGGGCCAAGCAAGCACCAGTCTATTTCTCAGTATGGCACCTCTATTCCAGGCAGGCTCCTCCTTCGTAGCTGCCACATGTGCTTACTCGCCACAGTGTCTTGTCCTTGTGGATTTCACGACCTCCACCTAGAGTGCTAAGCCTCCATCTCACTGAGGTTCTGCTGGTACCCATCCTTGATAGCCCCACTCAAAATAAACTTCCTCCAAGGAAGCTTCCTTAAATAATGCTTGATATTCTCTCATCTCTAGAGTTTATTTATATTTATGGTTATTCATTATCTAGGATTATTTATGTATTTCTATGGCACATGAGAGCAGCAGATGCTGACTGTGCCCCACCCATATCCCTTCATTTCTCACCATCCCCTTACAAACTTTTGGCTTTCTATGATAAGAGCCTATGACTCTGCCTAAAGGCTTTCTCTGGTCAACAGAGCATGCTCACCAGCACATGTGTGGAGCAAGAGGAACTGCAAGGATGCCCCAGAAACAAAGCAACTCTCAACCAGTGAAGTTGGAGGACAAACACTTAATTTTTCACCGTGTCGTGTGGGATGAGTCAGCCCATTTACAGTCTGAGGGGCCCGGCAGGAACTGTCTCAGTCTACCCAGCAATAACCTGCTCATGAAGGCACTCTGTGTTGACATGTTTCCTTTTCCCACCTCACATCCCTCTTCTCTAGAAGTACCTCCTGAGATCATTTCCCCACGACCTACCTTCATCTAAATTCTTGTTTAAAGGCCTGTCTACTAGGGACACTCCAGAAACAACAGTACTCACATTTTCTTATACGCTGCTTTGGAAATAGTGACTTCCCTTCCTCAATGATTACTGTACCTTCCAAATGAAAAATTAAAGAACTCAATTGAAGGATAATATATTTATTTAAAAAGTAAATATCGCAGATACATGAACTTGCCAGATTCACAACCCATAGCTTTGATGAGCTTGAGATCTTTAGCAAATAAAAGTTTTGAATTCTCCCCACTTAAAATGTTAATGGGTAAGTTGTTGAGATTTTCTATTATTACCTAGGGCCCTCCAGTGGCAGGACATTTGTGCGTTGCATAATGTTGGGTTGCAATTATTTAGTTGTTTTTTTTTTTTAAAGATTTTATTTATTTATTTGAGAGAGAGAGAGAGTGAGAGAGAGAGCGCAAGAGGGGGTAGGGTTAGAGAGGGAGAAGCAGACTCCCTGCCGAGCAGGGAGCCCGATGTGGGACTCGATCCCGGGACTCCGGGATCATGACCTGAGCTGAAGGCAGTCGCTCAACCAACTGAGCCACCCAGGCGCCCAGGTTGCAATTATTTAAAAGTATTATTGAAACATATCAAAAACAAAATTCACTCCTCTCATTAATTCATTCATCTAAGAAATATTTATTTCTTACCTACCATGCGTCATTGAGTTTCAGCACTAAAAACAAACAAACAAACAAACAAACAAACAAAAACAATGATCCTGTCCTTTTGGAGCTTATAACTGAGATAAGCAATTTAAAAATAAAATTAAAAAGTAAAGGATATAACACATTAGAAGGCAATAAATGCTATGAAAAATAGTGCAGCATAAGGGAATATGGATTTTTACATAAGGTCACCATGTAAGCAAAAAATTAGAGATGAGACAGTCGTGCAGAGATCTGTGAGATGAGCATTTATGGAATTTGTCAGGCAAAGATGTCACTGGAACCCCACTACCAGGGACATTACCAAAGTCCTATTACTAGTGCTGCCCTCCATAGCCAAGGCCTTCTCGAGTGGTCCAGGCTCTTTACTGTAAGACGACATTACCCACAGCCACTGAACAACTTCTTTGGTCTTGGATCTGAGACTGATAAGCCACTGCTTTTACCAGTCCACAAGAACACCTTGTAGACCCCAGAGACCAACAAGACCCACAAGACCCACACAAACCTACCTGAAAAACCTCAAACTTCACCTGTAATTTATAGACAGTAAAATCTACTCCTACGTCAAGAGTTATCAATTGACATCTTTGACTGCTCCAAGGGGACTCTTGCCCCCTAAGGTGACAGAGAAAATAATCTCCAAAGGATCTCCACTTGACCTGTGTCAACAAGAAAACTTTAAAAAAAGGTAGAGAGAAAAGAAAAAAGAAAAATGAAGACTTTAACTGTTTCTATATAAGTTTGAATTTGCCCTCTATGTTATAGGGTGATCATTGCTATCTGAAAGTAATTTTAGCATCGCCTGTCTTTAAACAAAGTCAAGGGACAGCAAATTTGGAGACAGACATAATGCACTGATATTCTCTTCAGGTACTGATTTAATCACTTTTCCCAATGGATAATCCATCTCTACTCTGGGCCTGTCACCCCATCCATTGCTAGCCATTCTACACTGCTAGTTGCCTCTCATCCATTGGAGAAAGTCTATCTTTAAGGACAATGCGTGGAGCAGTGAGCAAACACCCCAGGGGTGCTCATCATTCCTCTGCTCCTAACCTCTCTGATGTGGTCAAAAGTCTCCACTGTGGGGTGAAGAAGATTCATTGTTATGAGCTCATTAAAAATGGCCCCTGCTGAAAATTTTGGGCTATATTTTTTCTGCTACTACATTTTGTTTATTGGAACACAAGGGCCTAAGAACAATATGCTCCTTCATCCTTATTTCAAGATACAAAAGATATGTAGGTTTCTATATGCTGACTTTCATGTGCCACACAATGCTGAAGGGATATCATTTCATGTGAATTGAAATGTAAAACAATTAAACAGCAAGGGAATGAAAAACTCCCTGAAGGTTCTGCATATGGCAATAACCTTACTTTTAAAAATGGCATTTCCCCACCCTCACAGTGGAAAAAACATAGAGGCACTCATCCTTCAACTAGTCCCTAGATTATTTTGCGATGTCAATAGTGATATTGGCATTTTAGAAACTAATTGTATCTTGGGCTGTGCTCAGAATATTTCCGAAGTATAAGATCACTCTGTCTGGGGGGAAAAGGGTAGTTTTATGAAAGCAGGTATGATAGGTATAGTACCTATTGCGAAACCAAGAGATATAAGTTGCCTAAAGTATTGTGATAATACTGAGAATTAAATTCTTGTTAGATGTGAAAGTCATGTTGACAAATGATGTGAAAGCTGCACCTTTTTAAAATGGCAGCTATCTCTCATAAGACGTTAAACAAAATATACAAATTTAGTGGGGCAAAGATTTAAAAATCTGAAAATGGATCTTGTACAGATCCAACTTTGAAGTAATATGGTGCCAAAAGAGGCACCAAGCTGGGTGGCTCTTCTCCTCCACGCATGTTGGCAGGAGCCATTCACTTCGCTATATTTGGCTGGTGGTTTGCCTGGCTTCCCTCATATGTAGGTCTCATGTCACTTAGCCTCTCTGGGCTGATTCCTCTATCTTCCCATCTTGGGCTCTCTGCATTGCCAGAAGCATGTGTGGGTCCCAGGATTCTGATTGCTGGGAAGTGTTTCTGGGAGGGACCATGGAGCCTGCTGGAGGAGAACTTGCCCTTGCCCAGGGCGCATAAGGCACAGGCAGCCAATATGCATCTCTGTACCCAGGGCCATGTGCCCATTGCAGACCCTACATTTCTGATTCCATTCTTATCAAATTAAATCCTATAGCCATGAATATACAGGCTTTCCTAATAAGTTATGTTTGTATCAGGAATTCTGAAAAAAATGGGGTGGGGTGTTTAAGTAGGTACAAGAAAGACAATTTGAAAGACTATAGCCATTAAGTAGAAATTTGGTAGTTAAGTCTGAAGGCTGTAAATATTCACTAGAATTAAAATCTTTTCAAGGTTTATAACCAAGCAGGCATTCTTTTAAATTTGTCTGTGAAAATGCCTCTTGAATCCAGATGGATTTCAAAGGTTCAATGCTATCTCCCATGGAAGGTAAAAATATTACATGCTAATTGACTGTCATGGTACCTACATTGCACTTAGCATCTGTAAATCCCAAAAATTTTGATTGGCAGAAGAGCTAAGATGCATTCCATCTCTTCTCCATTTGGCCAAAGGAAAAGCTAATAAATCAGTGATTCTGCAATGTAGTGCATAGAAAATTGGTATTACCACTCCCAAAGCAGAATTACTCTTCATGAAGTAACAAGAGAAGGCTTGATAATACTCCAGATCTATGCCTCAGGTAAGGCAACTATACTTTTGTGGTCTCATCACACTTTACATTCCTGAAGGCAGGGGATAGGCCTAGAACGTCTCCTAAGATTCTGTACAGCTCTAGAATCTTTTATTCTATACTTTAAAAATTTCAAAATTCTCCTGTTAACTTCATAAAAGTCAAAATAATGCTGATCATGGCAACCAAGATTCTCCATAATCTGGTTCCCCCACTGCACTTCCAAGTCATCCATTCTCTTAGTACATTTCAACATGGGACCCAAAAACTTCCTCACTGCACTGAAACATACTACACTCCTCCTTTTATGGTATGGAACATGATTCCTGTCTGGCTATCCCAATTCTCCCTAGCTCTGGTGAACAGAATGATGGCTCCAACCCTTGGAGCTGTGACTGTGTTACCCTACATGGCTAAAGGATTTTTGCAGATGTGATTAAATTAATGACTTTGGGGTGGGGAGATTACCCTGGATTATTTTGGTGGGCCCATGTAATTATAAGGACCCTTATTTGTGAAAAAGGAGAACAGGAGAAGCAGTGTCAGAGAAACAGAGGGGCAGACAGAAGCAGAGATCAAAGCAACGTGATTGCTGGCTTTGCAGATGGAAGGAGGCATGAGCGTGGAACGTAGGTAATCTCTAGAAGCTCAAAAAAGCAAGGAAATGGATTTTGCTTCTCCTGAAGAAGTACAGCCCTGCTGACACTTTGATGTTAGACCTCCAGAACTGTAAGAATAAATGTGTGTTTTAGGTCACTAAGTTTGTGGGAAATGGTTACAGTAACAGTGGGAAACTAATACATAAGGCTTTAAGATTAATCTCAAGTCTTACTTTCTTAGAAATTCTACCCAAATGTTCTAACCTATCTTACACAGTTTTCTTTAAAGCTGCCTTGACTATCTCCTTGTTTTACCATTACACCTCCAGTGTAAGAGGTCTGGTAGCAAAAAAATTGCAACTCCATATATAAGTGAGAAGCTTAGGCTAAAGACCCATATTATGCTGATAGAAGACAAGCTACTAAAAAATGGATAAAATCACTTGGGGTTTGTAGCATGAGATTTGAAGGAATATGTGCCCTTCACTTTCTGAAATGTTTTCCAGTTATGTATTAATGATTTCTTCCCCATACATGTTTTGTTCTCTTTCTAGAACTATTTTTACTCAAACATTAAATCTTTTGGACAGATTCTAATTCCCTTATAATTTCTCCCTTATTATCTATATTTTTTTCTTTACTTTCTATCAGAGTCCCTCAACCTCATCTTCTAACTCTTCCAAATATCTTTTATTTCTGCTTTCTAGTTTTCACTTTCCAAGATGGATATCTGTTCTCTTAATTTTTTTTTTGGTTTTGGTTTTGGTTTTGGTTTTTACAAGTTTGTTTTGTTTCATAGATGCAACATATTCTCTCATCTCTCTAAGGAGGTTAATGTTAAGGGTGGTTCGGAAGTTTTCCTTTATAGTTTCTGTTTCTCCAGGTTGTTTTCATTTTCTGTTTGCTTTTTTGAATCTCTATCTTCAGGGCTTTCCTTAGATGTCTACTCACAGTTGGTTGTTTGCTTATGTTTCACAGTAGGGAAATGAAAATGTACTTGGAAGCTCTGAACATGTGGATGGAGCTTGTCAACTTGAGGATTATTGTAGAGTGATCTTAGAGAGCTTTTTGTTGGGAAACTACTGAAGTTAGTAAATTTAGTTATTTTTTTCTTCTTGTTCTTTCACAACTACATATAATGCACATGTATATGTTCCATGTATTATGTATATGTACACTGTATAATGCCACCTATAGGTATTATAGGCATTATATGTGTGTGCTTTATTGAATAACAATACTTTCCTTCAATTCCTGCCTTGCCGAGTGTCTTTGTAATCATGAATGTGTGTTAAATTTTGTAATACTACCAATGTTTATAGCAGCCATATCCACAATAGTCAAAATATGGAAAGAGTCCAGATGTCCATCAACAGATGAATGGATAAAGAAGATGTGGTACATATACAACAGAATATTACTCAGCCATCAAAAAGAATGAAATCTTGCCATTTAGAACAACATGAATAGAACTAGAGGGTATTATGCTAAGTGAAATAAGTGAGTCAGAGAAAAACAAATACCATAGGATTTCACTCATATGTGGAATTTAAAAAACAAAACAGATGAACATAGGGGAAGGGAAGGAAAAATAAAATAAGATGAAAACAGAGAGGGAGGCAAACCATAAGAGACTCTTAACAGTAGGAAACAAACTGAGGGTTTCTGTAGGGGAGAAGGGTGGGGGGATGGGGTAATTAGGTGATGGGCATTAAGGAGGGCATTTGATGTAATGAGCACTGGGTGTTATATGCAACTGATGAATCACTAAATTCCACCCCTGAAACTAATAATACAGTATATGTTACCTAACTTGAATTTAAATTAAAATTTTTTTTTAAATTGTAATACTTTCTTTCACTGCATATATCAACATTTGTATATGTTTTCCTTTCTCTATATTCATTAGTGTGCTAAATTACATTTAATGATTTTCCACATGTTAAACCAACCTTGCATTCCTGGGATAAATCCCAGTTGGCCATAATGAATTATTCATTTGATAAAATTGCTGGATTTGACTTGTAAATTTTTGAGTCTAAGTTCAAGAAAAAGATGGATGAAAAATTTTGTTTCTTGTAATGCCGTAACAGGTTTTGGTATCAGGGATGCACTGGCCTCATAAAAAAAGTTGAGGAATGTTCTTTCTTCTCTATTTTCTGAAATAATTTGTGTAAGATAAGTATTATTTATATCTTAAACCTTTGATAGAATTAATCAAAAATAATATGGACCTGGGAAATTTTTTAGAATCATTTTTAATTAAAAATTCAATTTATTTAATAAACATAGGGCCATGAAATTTTCTATTTCTTCTTGTATTTGTTTTGGAAATTTGGCCATTTTATTTAAGTTGTTGAATTTGTGCAAAGTTATTTATACTTTTATTATTTTTGTATTGCTTGTAAGATTAGTAGTGAGATATCCTTTCATTCCTGATATTGGTAATTTATGTTTTCTCCTCGTTTTGTTTAGTGTTTTTTATTTTGTTTCAGTATATGTGTATATGTGAGGGTGTGTGTAGGGTGAATGTAGCTAGGGGATTATAACTTTTATTATTATTATTGTCATATGAAATGTACTGGTTTTTTTCATTGTTTTCTCCTTATATCTATACTTAAGTTTATTATTTCTTTTTCTTCTATAACTTCGGGTTTAATTTCTTATTTTAAAAAAAAAAATTTTATACTTTCTTGTAATAGTTTCTCAAATATACATATTTATAGCCATGATTTTGCCTCTAAGCAGTGCTTTGGCTGCATCCCATAAATTTTGATGTGTTGTGTTTAAGAATCACTTTATTCAAAGTATTTTCTAATTTATTTTGTGACTTCTTTTTAAAAAAAATTTTTTTTAAGATTTTATTTATTTGTGAGAAAGAGAATGAGAGACAGAGAGCATGAGAGGGAGGAGGGTCAGAGGGAGAAGCAGACTCCCTGCTGAGCAGGGAGCCTGATGTGGGACTCGATCCCGGGATTCCAGGATCATGACCTGAGCTGAAGGCAGTGGCTTAACCAACTGAGCCACCCAGGTGCCCTTGTGACTTCTTCTTTAATCCATTAGTTCTTTGGAGAAGTATTGTTCATTTTCCAATATTTGATAATTTTGTGGATTTTACTACTGAATCCTAACTTAATTCTCTTAAGAATAGTATACTGTATATTTTAATCCTTAGGTATTTATCAAAATATGCTTTATGATCTGTCACAAGGTCTATCTTGACAGTTGTTACATCCCTATTTGGAAAGGATTATATATTCTACAACTGTTGGGTATAATTGTTCTAGATAATTGTGCTTTGGGTGTTAGAGTTTTTGAATCAATGTGAATGCTTTTATTTGTATATGTAGTCTATTATTGAGAATGTGGTGTTAATATCTTCAATTGTTAATTGTGGGCTTTTCTATTTCTTAGCCGTAATTTTTACTTCATGTATTTTAAAGCTCTATTATAACATGGGTATGCATTTGGTATTGTTTTATGTTCTTAATGAATTCACCCCTTTAGCACTATGAAATGACCTTCTTTACTGCCAGTAATACATTTTGCCTTGAAGTCCACTTCATGTGATGACGTATGGTACATAAGCTTTCACACTTAGAATTTGCATACTGTATCATTTTCTATTCAGTCTGTTCATATTCATTGGGAATCTTTTATAAACAGCATGTGGTTGTATATCCCTTTTAAAAAATCTAATCTGCCAATCTGCCTTCTACATAGAATTTTTAGTACATTTAGATTTAACACAATTATTAATTGAGTTGTGTTCAATGCTATCATCTTGCTATATGTTTTCTAGTCATTCCTTCTTTTTGTGTTGTTGCTTTATTATTTTGATCCTCATCTTCACTTCCTCTTGGATTTATCAAGTGGTTTTTAGTATTCCATTTAATTTCCTCTATTGGCTTTTTATTGATACCATCACATATATATGAAGCGATTTTTACTGATTGCTCCAGGGATCATATTATGCATCTTTAACTTACCAGTCAAACTCGAATTGATATTATATGACTTTCCATATAAGAATCTCACAACAGTATGACTCCATTTATACCCTCTTCCATCTTTGTGCTATTATTGTCATATATTTTATTTTTGCATATATCACAAACCCCTCAGTACAACATTAATATTTTTGCTGTAAGAAGTCAATTGACTTTAAAAGAATTTGAATTGTTTAGTATTTAAAGTAACTGTAGTGAGGCCGGGGTCAGAAAAAAATAAAGTAACTGTAGTGAATATATCAGAAGAAAATCAATAATCTTTTGACAAGTTGGAATTTTAAGTCAAAGATATTTTTCCCTTTTAGTAAGTACAGTTTTACCTGGGAATGTATTAGAGGTAAAGCAGGGAGTCATCCTAAGAGTCACCTTGGTGTAAATTCATTCACATGTCATTTTTTTCACCATTTGGTCTGTTGCACAAGTTGGTCCTTAGGATATCGTTTTCACTGCAAGTGTAAAGTTTATATCTAAGGACTTTAGAGAGATGTTCTATTCTTAAATATGATTTCCATGCAGTTTGTGATATGTTCTGTCTTTTTTCCTAAGAAGCTTACTGGCTTCATTTCAATGCAATATGTACACACAAGGGGGCAGAGTTAAACTAGCCGTGAGAACTGGATCCTGAGCATGCTGGTTTGCAAGTAGTTCAGATTTCATATTTGATTTACAACAATCATTTCCTATATGGGATGTTTTTCCTTTCCATTGAAACATATTTGACTATTAGAAACAGTTTCATTAATGAGGTTGTCGCTGTGCCTTAGAAAAAAACGGTCTATGTTTACAGGGTCATTCTTGTTCTTGAATGTTTCTCATTTAAATATCATCTAAATCTCACTCACCATTTTTGGTCTCTGGGAAGACTGAACATATAAGTCAAACATAATAACTTTTTCAATAACATAAGCAACTAATGAGAATGCAGAGCTTGGTTCCTTTCTGTTGAAAATGTGACAAAATTCAAAAGAGAACAAGATCAGAGCAAGCTTGAGAGTTGCAGCCAGAACTAAATATGCTGATTTCTCAAAGATTTTTAGACTTCTCAAATATGTGTCTGTCTCTCAAAGACAAAATTCTTCACATATCTCCTCTCCTCATCCTATGGGCATTTTTGAATAGGAGTATTTTTCTTGTTCTGGCCAACAAGACCCATCTTCAGCATTAAATGTATGATCCTTGAAGGACCAAAAGCAATGCTCTTCTGCTTTAAAATATGCTTCCTTCACCTGTTAAAGATGTAAATGTAGGTTCCGAGAAGAAATCACTGTCTTCAATATTTACTGATAAGACTTAAAAGGCAAATAACCATGAGAGAAGTAATTCACTGGCTTCAATTCACATAGAGAAAAATTGAATGAAAGCTAGTCCCTGCCTTAGCCCATGTTTTTGATAAAGCTGAGAGGAGAGGCTGAGAGGAAAGTTCCACTTGGCAAAGGAGAGTCGAGGAAGAAACCAAGAAAATGGGAAACAACCCAGAAACAGAAATGGGCAGATGCGAAGACAACTTCCTCAGATCACAGTTTTTACCCTTGAGAACAACCTACTGAGCAGCCTGTCATTTATTTCAGGTCTCCTTTTAGAACATATTTCATTGAAAATGGATGCAGAAATGTGACATGTCTGATGTTTGACATGATAGGAAAAAACTGATATTTACTCCTCTTAATTCAAACTTGCATGTGAAATTTTTTGCCAGGCACCTGATTTATGAAATGATTAATTTTTTAAATTTCAAAGATCACATATAAAAATATAATGAACATACCCCTGAAAACTAAGACTATAAATACATAAAAACATGCCATTCTATAGCCTGTATTTTGTAATTATAAATTAAATCAATTTAATTGACTTAATTTAAATTAAATCAAAACAGTGACTATTCCCTGTTACTAACTCTAGGGGGACTATTAGAAAGCAAGCCTCACAGTTCTAATGTTGTGGGTAGAAGAGCTGAAAATCAACAGAACCCTAAAAGATAGAATAAATGAGGCAGAAGTGGAGAAAGTGCCTGGAGAAAATTGTAATGGAACTAGAAATAAGCATCATGGCTTCTAATTCCCAATTATCCATCAATTAACAAAGAACATTTCCTGTCCCATTTTTGTATTTTAAAATGTAGCCATAAGGAAAAGTCTCATAATTATTCGATTCTTTCAGAAGGTTTAATTTTAACATTTTTTAAAATCCATCCAACTGCTTAAAACAAGCCAGCTGGTTAAACTTGTCAGGGTGCCAAGAAAACACCCTTAATGGCTACTTTTTGCTGATGATCTTAGGAAGGTCTCATTTGCTATAAAATAATGTATTAGGTCACATTCTTTCAACTTCTGATATTTAGTCTTTAACAGCATCTTCTTTTCCTTCCATATCACAAGCTGCTCTCTCTTCTTCCCATTAATATAGTAATAAGCATGTTAGTATTGAGATTAAAGATGTATTCAGATAAGGCATTTGAGAAAATAGTAATTACAGACAGGGCTTGGAAATAAGAATTTGTAACAATTCTCATTTTCAGGATCCTGGCACTTCACGGTTCTCATTCAGTTCTCGAACTCATTATCAATGTATGGTCAGCAAAGTTTCATGATCTCAGTTTATGATGAGAAATTGAAGTGGGGAGAAGTCCAGTGACTTGTCTGAGTTTACAGGGCCAGTGGAAGACCGAGGGCTTCAGCCTGGGTCCTCTGACTTTATATTATATTATATTTAAAAATATGACTATAATAACTAGTATTAATTAGGCTCCTACTGTATGCCAAGCACTATTATGCAATCCTCAAAACAACCCCATTATTTTTATCCCCATTTTGTAGAAGAGAAAACGGAGGCGTGGGGAGTTGAAATAATGTGCTAAGTGGTGAAGACAGAGTTTGCTTCTCGTGCTCTGGCCATGCTGCTCATTGAAGCACCTTCACTGCTACATACTGTAGAAAATTTACCTTCTTCCTTTCTTTCTTGATTTTGTGTTCTCTACGTCTAAGCTATAATGGAATGTTTGAGGTTATCGGTTATGGGCATTGACTTCTCCACCTTTTCTCTGTACTCCATTCTCTCCCTTGGGCAATAGGACCCCAGCACAGGGAATCCCAGCCCCAGCCGGCCGGAGCCGGCTGTTGCCTGGAGTATGGTCATCCAAACTCCTCCTGGCCTTCGCTTTCTCTAGAGTGAAGCTCTAGTTGGCTCCAGAGAAAAGAGGCTAAAATTGTGATTTGTAAAATCTATTTCCATTCTCATGTTCATGGAGTTATGCTTTTGCAATCTACTCTTTCCATTTTTGAAAAAAAGGTTGCTTTGGATTTTTGTTTTGTTTTGTTTTATTGTGCCGTGGTAGTGGGAAACTTCAAAAGCCACACAATCCCTGTACCAAGCAGGACTAGGAAATGTATTTGATGTGGCAAAATGTCACTGAGCACCTAACCAAAAATATTTTAGGATAGCAGTTGCAAAAGACAATACAAAAGAAGCCAGCCGTAAGTTATCCGTTCCCAAAATGGAAAGAAGAGCATCAATAAGATGCCACTAGATAAGACTTTCAAAGTATAACCTTATTTTAATGGAGTCCAGAATTAAGTCTGTCACTGATGAAGTTTAATTTCATGATCTCAAGTACAAACTTATTTTTGAAGTTCAGTATGTGGTAGAGGGTGACAATCTAGGCTACTATGGAAAGTCAGAGGAAAAAGCCATGTGTGCATAAAATAATTAAAATTAAATTTATTTTTAGTTATTACATCTTCCAAAGGGGTACCGTGGGAAAGAGAACAAGTCACAACCTGTTCTTTTTTATTGAAGTGTGGTTGACGCACAACATTACATTAGCTTCAGGTGTCCTGCATAGCAATTCAACAACTCCCTACATTATGCTGCTTTTATTGATCAAACTCTTCCAATTACAGACAGTTTTACATATGAGACACTGCAGATATTAGAAACAATTGGGAAGTAGGAAATACTCATTTGAGATTCTAATTACTTCTCCTTCGGCAAGGTCTTTAATTTTTTGTGGGTCTCCATTTGCTTGTTTATAATATGTGATACTTGTCTTATCTACCTCACAAGATGATTGTGGGTTCACTTTTGTTTTCTATATATATTTGCACCTGAGAGATCTTACTAAGTCCAAGCTTTCTCTATGCTAACAACTGAAAACTTTATTCCCGTCTGGAGTTTTCCCTGCCCTCCAGATACATACATCTGATTTTGTTTGACATCTCCATTTTGATGTCTACTAGGCATCTCAAACTTAAAAACCAAATTCCCGAATGAAGTCCCCTCCACTTCCTGCAATATTATTTATTTTAGAATGTAGCCAGTTGCTCAGACCAAAAACCCAGAATCATTCTTGACTCCTGTCTTCTCACACTGCACATTCATTCATCAGCAAATCTTGTTGGTTCGACCTTCAAAATACACACAGAGTCTGACCACTTCTCACTAACGCCATCTCTAGTGCTCTGGTTTGGGCCACCGGCATTTCCCCTGTGATGTATGGCTTGAGTCCGCTCATGGGTCTGCCCTCTTCTGCCCTTGCCAGCTGTATTTCTTTCCTGTGGTTGTCAGAACAAGGTACCATGACTGAGTGACTTGAAACAATAGAAATATATTGTTTTACAGTTCTGGAGGCTAGAAGCCCAAAATCAAGGTGTCCACAGAGCCTTGTTCCCTCTGAGACTCTGATTAGAATCCTTCTTTGCCCCTTCCAAGCAAAGGGTGGTTGCCTGCAGTCCTTGGCTTTCCTTGTTGCAGCTGCAAGCATCACTCCTGTCTCTGCCTCTGGCCTCGCATGGAGTTCTCCCTGTGTCTGTGCCCACGTTTCCTTCTTTCATAAAACACCAGTCATATGGGAGTATGGCCCAATTTTATGACATCATCTTAACTTGATGCACACATCATCCAAAAAGACCCTATTTCCAAATAATGTCACATTCACAGATACTAGGGGATAGGTGTTCAATACATTTTGGGAGGACACAATTCAACCCATAACACCAAGCTTCAGAATATCCTCAAGCTGTGAGTAAGAGTGACTCTCAACAACACAAGTCAGACCCATCCTTCCTTTGCCCAGAACCTTCTTATGGTGTCACCATCTCCCTGAGAGTAAAAATGGAATTCCTCACATCGACCTGCAAGGACCACACCAAGGCCCCACATGACTGCCCCTCCCACGCATTTCTAAACCCACCATTGCCCCTCTCCCCGAAGCCTATTGCATCCAGCAGTACTGAATCTTTGCTGTTTCTCCAAAATGTCAGATACTCACCCAGCCAAGGCAGGGGCATTTGCACTTGAAAGTTTAGGTCCAGAATGCTCCTCTCCCGAGTACCTGGTGGGCTCATACTCTCACTTCCTTCAGGGTCTGCACTCAGATGTCCTGGATCAGTGGGGTCCTCCCTGCCCATCTATAAAAACTAAAAGCCCCTCCTTCCATGTTGGAGTGTGACTTCCTGACCACCTACCTGATTCATCTCCTTTAGATCTTATCATCACAGCATATTCTCTATTTACCTATTTCTTTCCCTCACTTAACTATAAGATCAGAGACAATGCTCTATCCACTTTTTTTGTTTAAAACATAATAGGCAATTTATTCAATAAATATTTGTTGAGTGTATAAATAAATGAACTTGAACAAGCAGAAAATGAGATTTTTTAAAGTTCCCTAGCTTAAAGAAAGACTGACTTTTCTGTCGTCATGATAATAAGCAGCCATCAGAATCATTTTCAAACCTTCTCAATTGACCAATGACAACTTACCTCCATAAACACATTGTTGTCAGTCAAACAATCACCATCAGCCCCTGTCCCCCTTCTGAAAAAGTTTACCAATCAGGGATTGGTTAGTTCCAATAACCACACTCCTAAGTGCCTACCAATCAACAACTGCGGCATCTGAGTACCCACACTTCTGGGGATGACATGAACCCATTTATGTCTCTGAAAGTCACCAATCCCTGAAGGAGGTACTGTCCTTGACCAGTGTAACTCTCACTTCCTACAGTCAGCAATAAGTTTTTTGCACCTGAGAGATCTTACTACATTTGTCAAATGTACATAGGAGAAAATGTACATAGGAGAAAAGTATATGAGATATCTTGGGGGAAATAGACAAATGTACATGGGAGAAAAGTATATGAGATATCTTTGGGGAAATAGAAGGCGCTTTTGAAATGTCATTTGACATTTAGCATTATGTTAATATTGTGCTTTAAGAATCATTAATTATTAGAAAAAATAGATATCTTGTCTACTTAGTAAATTGTTCAGAAACTGTGCTCTCATCAAGTGATCTTATTTTATTGTACATTACCATTAAGTTAATGGTTAACTTAATCGGGCTAGTTATTCCTTCATTTAGTCCTTCATATCTTCATCAACTTACATACTTCAAGTCTATCTTCCTGCAGCAAGAAATTTAGTAGTGTGTCCATCTTATTTCTCACAAAACCAACATCACTAAGGTGCATACATTTGAGAAGCATTTATTCTTTTTAATGCCACAATTATTGAGTGATTAGTGTGTACCAGGATCTGTGCTGGGTTGTAGGTAAATGCATTCTCTACCACAGGGAGTTCAGAGATTAGTGGGAGAAACCGATAGTAGACCGATGGCGTCGGGGTGTACCTGTGTTCACACTGTGTCCTCGATAAGTGCGTTGTGCCCTGAGGGAGGAGCCCTGACTGAAGGGAGAGGCAGGCAAGCCTCTCTGAGGATGTAACCCATACATGGTGGAAGGAGGAGTGTAGCATGCCAGGGAAGACATTTTCTTGGGGTTACTAAGAGGGATCAAGTTTACACTTACAACATCAGGGTATCAAGAGCAAATTTTTCTCATTTTAAAGACAGTTGACACTAGGAAAGGTAAGCAGGTGAAGACAAAATACTAGTAAGTGATAGACCTTGAAGTAGATAGCAAATCTTTTTTTTTTTTTAAAGATTTTATTTATTTGAGAGAGAGAGAGAATGAGAGAGAGCACATGAGAGTGGGGAGGGTCAGAGGGAGAAGCAGACTCCCTGCCGAGCAGGGAGCCCGATGCGGAACTCGATCCTGGGACTCCAGGATCATGACCTGAGCCGAAGGCAGTCGCTTAACCAACTGAGCCACCCAGGCACCCCTAGATAGCAAATCTTGATTATCACTTCCCGTATGCCCTCCATGTGCCCAACTCCCTCATCTTATTGTCTTTATAACTAAAAACCAGCACAGACTCCTCACCATCTGGGACTGTCTCAAGTTTTTCGTTGCCCACATTCATTCTCTGAAAACAAAAATGTTGCTTACACTCCAAGAATTAGGTGAATAAAACACACACAAATGAATGTGTATGGTCGTCCCCCAAAAAGGTATATCCAGGCCCTAATCCCAGAAACCTGTGAATGTTACTTTATTTGTAAAAAAAAGTCTTTGCAGTTGTAAATAGGTCAATCATTTTGAGAAGAGGAGATCATCCAGCATTATCAAGTTGGCCCTAAATCCAAAGATAAGTGTCCTCATAAAAGACACACAGAGGAATAGACAGAGATGAGGAGGAGGGATGTAGCCATGGGTGCAGGGATTGGAATGATGAGGCCACAAGCCAAGGAACACCTGAAGCCACGAGAAGCTGTAAGAGGCAATGAACAGAATCTCCCCTAGAACCTTGGGAGGGAGCACAGCCTTGTCCGCACTTTGATTTCTGACTTCTGGCTTCCAGATCTTCAGAATAAATTTATGTTGTTTGAAGCCACCCAGCTTGTGGTAATGTGTCAGCAGCCCTGGGAAACAAATTTCTGTCCCATCAAGTCATCCCAACAGATTTTAAATTGGCAATAGGCATCTAATCCAAGATGTAACTGCACTCATTTTTCCTTCTGTGTTTCTTCCCATAAAGTCAAAATTTTACTGCCACTACTAATTATAATAGTATCATATAATAAATAACAATAGCCATTATTATTGCTATAATGTATTTATTAAGTGGCAACTCTTCTAAATACTCTACGTCTTTTACGTCATCTAACCCTTGCAACAATTCTATGGATTAGGTGCTCTTACCAGTGCCACTAAAAAAGCCACTTTTTTTCAGTTCATTAGACTGAATCTCAGTTTAATTGCCTATAATTGCACAGTTAGTATGTGATGGAAATGGCATTTGAATTCTGCTTTTATTCTCAGATTTCCTACTACATCATGCTGTCTCCTTAGAAAGAGATCATCTGTTCAATTGCTTTAATTACTTTTCATCAGCGATGGGGATGGGGCCTCTCTTGATGTCCAACCACTTCTCTCTCTCTCTCTTTCTGACTCGGTCTCTCTCCTCTTTCCCCCTCCCTCCTTCTTTTCCTCCTTCTCCCTTTCTCTGTCTCCCTTCCTTCATCCCTCCTTTAAATTCTTGCGAGCAGAAGAAACATGCGTCTCCTGACACTTTGTCCAATCGAACTGTTCAGAACTCCCATTGCAAGAAATTGGCAGATGTGATAGAGTCCCAAACTGCTGAGCCCTCTCATGGCTCCCAACTGGGCTTTGTGAAGGAGATTTCCTGGAAGAAATGTCACATCCATTATTTTCAGTTTTAGTTTTAGAAAGGTTGCCTGGAGAATGTCACTGAACACCAAATTTAACCTTTCAGTGATACTTGATATGAGAATAAATGAAACCATCTATAAGCTTGGACCTCCCTAAAATAAAGATGTTGAATAAATCCAGCAAATATGCCAGAGCCATGTGGGAGTTTTCATTACTAACCTAATGGGTTGCAAGCAAAGTGTTCAACTATTCCAATGACACAACTCACAGTTACGATATAGTTATTGAATTTGTGGATGGGATAAATCTGGCTCAGGAGTGGTTGAGAAGAGTTTTAGGTGACTTAAAAATGACCCTGGACCTTAAGTGGGCTGACGTAAGATAGCCTGGGACACTCTTACACTTCTCTGGGGAATTAGCTCAAGTGTGTCTCCTCTTTCAGAAAGCCTTTCAGAGCTCTCCTCACTCCCTGCTGGGGAAGAGTGTGGACCCCTTCTTGGGGCCTCCTACCATGCTCATCTCGTTGTATGAAATGTTCTGCTCTTTGGCCTGCCTTCCCTAAAGAACTGCAAGTTTCTTTAGGAGGAGGTGGTTCCACGTCAGCCCGATGCCTAATCCAGGACTACTGTGAGTCCTTCATAAAGGTGTGTTCTGTGGGCACCTCCAACGCCTCCAGTGTTGAGAGGACTATCTGACCGGTGAGCAGGGCACTATGTTCCCTGGAATAAACACAGGGCCTAGTGGGGCTCACTCTATGCTCTCCCAGTCCTCCTCCATTTGGAGAGGGAAAAAAGGACAAAAGTGAAGGTTGGAGATGATGAAACATGAAAACAAAGATCACAGTAAATAATCCAATAAGCTCTGACTTTTAAGATCTCCTCAACTTCCATTTGAGGCTAAACCCTGCCTGAGGATCACTTTTGACTTGCGGGTGGCACAAGCTCTTCTCCTCACAAAACAGAGTCTTTGGGGCTATTCTACTTCTCACCACCAACAAGAGTACAGAGTGGCTGCTTTGAATACCGACCGGAATTGAAGGTAGAGAAATCCCCCAAAAAGGGAGCTGGCCCGGGGAATACCTTTCTAGGAAATCTGATTTTTCTGGAGAAAATGTGCTTATATGCCCGGTATTGGAGACATCAGAGCCGAGTAGAAATTAGGATTCGGTGTGTAAAGGAGTCACTGGAACAAAAAGACCACCCTTTCCCAAAAGCATTTCGCTACAGAAGCGGTTCTCCACCAGGCAGCATTTTGGAAATGGGAGGGAGTGTCTAGTTCCAGTGATCTTTGGGGGAGGAGATGCTACTTGGCATTTAGTGGGTACGGCCAAGGACACCAGAGGGCCTGCGGTTCATGGGACAGTCCTGCACAGTAAGAATTGTCCCAAATTGCACACAGTTTTCACAAGTCCTACCGGACCTTTATTGAGATGAAATTCTGCTTTGTGTGTGTGTGTGTGTGTGTGTGTTTTAATTTTATTTTATTATATTATGTTAGTCACCATACAATACATCACCAGTTTTCAATGCAGTGATCCACAATTCAATTGTTTTCATACAACACCCAGTGCTCCATGCAGTACGTGCCCTCCTTAATATCCATCACCAGGCTAACCCATCTCCCCCCCGCCCCGACAAAACCCTCAGTTTGTTTCTCAGAGTCCATAGTCTCTCATGGTTCATCTCTCCCTCCAATTCCCCCCCCCCCATTTTTCCCTTCCTTCTCCTAATGTCCTCCATGCTATTCCTTATGTTCCACAAATAAGTGAAACCATATGATAATTGACTTTCTCTGCTTGACTATTTCACTCAGCTCTTTATTCTAACAATCTCTCTATTTTACCTGTGCAGTCGATTCTCTTCATTTGTGGTAGTTACGTTCGATAAAGCCACCAAGGACACTGGGCTAGGGAAGCCAAACCATTGCTCCTAGGAAAAACACAGTCCGGTTCCTGTGAGCCTCTGGTCATAACAGTTTCATCAACCCATCAATACATACCCTTGTTTTATGTCCGTTTAAAGACATCTGATTTTATATTTATTGCTGACTTGTTAACATTAAACTCACCGCCAAAGGCACTACGGCTCACACTTGTACAAAGCTTACCTAACACACGCATTTTCTCTGTAAGACACACCGCAGCCTCCTCGTGCTTCGGAGAACAGACAGCATTTCAGTACTATGCCTGAGGGCCCTTGACAACAGCAAAATCAGCAACAAAAGCAAAAAACGTGGCACTAAATAGACCTGAAAAGGACACTTGCTTACAGTAGGAGAGCTGAAGCGAGACGGCAGAGCCTTGCCGTCTCACCTCAGCTGGGAATGTGCATATTGGCGACTCAACGTTTTCACTGCTCTGCACATACTCGGGAATGAGTGCAAAAAGCACCATAAATATCCATTTCGGGGTCGTAAATCAATTCTGGCAAGTAGCAAAGTCACAAACACGGAATCCACAAATAATGAGCAGTGGCTGTCTATGCAAAGTATTTTTGCACAGTTTTAAGTGAGACTGAATTTTTCAGAAACGCACAAACTAGGAAAACCAAGGGAAAGTTGTGCTTCGGCCGGGCTTTCACCAAAAGTTATGCAATATTTTGGAACTCATGTCCCTGAAGGCAACACTGCTAATGATGTTTGAGTCTCCAGAACAGCACATCAACATCACTCCGCATTTGCAGCAATGCCATTCGTGTGATTTGTTGTGCGGGTGCAAGCAGCTATCCGTTTCCTGATGTTGTCTAGCACGGCTGGGAGTGAGCACTTATAGGTAACAATGTGTAGGATTTCAGTGTATGTCCCTGTCTTTCAGCTTCATTTTATCTCTATTCTACACCCCCCACATCAACACAACAGAACACAATCCACCTGCCATCTTATATCTTATTTTTTATAGAACTCATTTCTACCCCTTTTTCAATATAAAAATTGGTAGCTGTTTTCACAGTTGAAATGTAATTTTCCTAAAATGTTGTGCTCCCAGGCTTTTTGTTTTGCTTTGCATCCCACTTCCTTTCTCTGAGTTACCTGATGCCCTCAATTAGTTCTTGCAGCGGAGAACTATGGCCGTCGCACTCCAGACGCTGGGGAATGTCTTCATTTAACCCTCAGGCATAAACCACATTTTAAAGGAGTGTGGTGGGGCGCCTGGGTGGCTCAGGCCGTTAAGCGGCTGCCCTTGGCTCAGGTCATGATCCCGGGGTCCTGGGATCAAGTCCTCTCATCAGGCTCCCTGCCCAGCTTCTCCCTCTGCCTGCCCCTCCCCCTACTCATTCTCGCTCTCTCAAACCAATAGATAAAATCTTAAAAAAAATAAAATAAAGGAGTGTGGTACTCCAGGTCAAAACATATTTTTCCTCACATTCTGAGTATACTATTCCACTATCTTTTATCGTCTATTTTTACTGTGGAGAAAACCGCCGCCAGTCTGTCTCCATGTGCAGGTAGTCTGCACTTCCTGTCCAGTAAGATTTGCAGATTGCTTGTTTTCCCTGGTTGCTCTGAAGATTTTCTCCTCATGTTTGCGGTATCATTTTGACGTGTTTGCGATGGATTGATTTTTATTCATCCTGCCCAGCACTCAGTTTATACTCTGAATCTGAGGCCCATATAAGTTTCCTAATTTCTGGAGATTTCTTTTGCCTTTTATCTTCAAGTAGTGATTTTTCAATCACTAGTGCAATATATTTATATAATAATTCATAAGTATATGCTATATATAATGTATGTTATGTAATAGTATGTGTAATCATTTTTTAAATAATATAATAAGTCTACCTGATTTATTTGAAGGAATCGGCTGAGACGATTATGGGGGCTGGCAGGTCTGAAATCTGGGCAGGCCCGTAGGCCAGCAACCCATCAGGGAAGAGTTGACGTCGGAGTCTTGAGTCAGAATTGCTTCTTCTGTTTGACTAGGAGTTTGTTGGCTTCTGTGTTTTCCTCTCTAGCTCTGTGCTCACCCTTTCCCCTAAAGCAATTTTGCTTCTACCCATCTACTCAAGGTCCTGTCCCAAGGTGACATTAAGGACATTATTGTCCCTGTCCCAGCGCCAGTGATGACTTGGCCCAAGTCCTGCTGGTGAGACAGAGTCTGCCTCTCCCTCCTTCCCTGGGATGTGGGCCACAGGCAGCCACCAGTCACAGCTCCCTCGCCTTCCTTCCCTTGGTTTTAAAGCAGGAAACTGGTCCCAGGCACCCCACCTCACACAGATGTTTATTTTCCATGAACACACAGGAGGAGAACACACAGGCACATAAGACACTTCCTCACCTGGAGTCAACAGCCCCGTCCCGTTTTAGTTCTGTGAGTACTGTGGGCTCACTTGAGTTCAGCTCAGCTTCTGGTCCAGAGATGTACAACCTGATTTTTGATTCTGGCTATGACTTGGATGTTTTTTTCTTTTTCAATGTTGAACTCTTGTTGATACATAGAACACGTATATGTAGTTGCTTTTGTTTGAAGAAGAAGAAAGAGCCTCAAATTACACACACATCTGCTGCGCCACCTTGATGAATGTGTTCACGACCAATTTATTAAAATGGCAGTTTGGTCATTGTCTATTTTTCCAGCAGAGCTGGTTTGATTAATATCTCTCATTATTAAGAAACAGAAACACATTTTCTTAAAGTAATGAGAGTTCGCTGGGACTATACATGAGCACGTTAAGGTTACAGTTGTAGGAAGCACAGAGCCCACAAGGACCTGAATGTGTCCCTGAAACTAAATCAAGACCAGCGTCCCCACCGCGGCACCATCACCCACACCCTCTTCTCTCAGCTCCCTGATTTCTCCGTTCGCTCATTGTCCTCTCTCCTTGCTGCTCTTCCACATGGTGTCTGCCCCTTCCCAGCTTCAACTGTCACACTGCCTTCTGCTTATATCCTGCCCCCTCTGCATCTCTTGAACTCTGTTTTATCCCATTATCTGTTCCAGTCTTTCTTATCCTACTTTCAGACTTCTCAGAAGAAATATCGCTGGCTTGTTAATGTTACCACAAACAGGAGCCGCATGGTCCTACTAGGTAGAGCTCTCCTCCAGAGCCACATTCTCAATCACTCCTCCTTCTCGCCCAGACATGATCCTGGTCCCAGCAGCAGTAACCAGATCTACAGGCTTTATGACCTAAAGCATGGACTCTAGATACAAAATGGCCTATTGCTTCTTTGCTCAGAAGGGGAGTGTGGATGTGGCAAGCACTTGGAAAAGAAAAAAACTTTGCTTTGCAGAGCTGGTCCCAGTCGCCTCTGTCCCCAGCCCAAAACATCTACAATTATGTTCATGATAATTGAGGGTCCTTTGCAAATGTCATTATAGGATTCCTTTTATCTATTAGTAAATCCCAATTTTGTGGGTAGTATTTTTTCTTGTGAAATTATACCCTTGGGAAATGTGCCTTTCATAAGACTGCAATATACACATAGGCGCTCCTCAAAATCATGAATGCTGACTCCAGGGTGAGATGCACGATTATGAGAAAAGATTGAAAAAACCTAAGATAAAAATTGTACCTATATATTTCTTCAAGTGCTCTTTGAGCATTTATGTTCTAAAGCAAATGTCATTTTCTTTACAGTATTTTAAGTTATCATTGACTTTTCTTATCTGTGGACAATTTCTTATGGGTTTAAATTTAGTGGATAACATTCATCTAACAAGGTATTTGTAGTTTTAATGAGCCACCCTACCACAAACAAACAGTTGTCCAAGATAGCATTTAGAAACCTTATGCTAGTTTCATTCTTCTACATGTGGCTGTCCAAGTTTCCAGCACCGTTTATTGAAGAGACTGTCTTTTTCCATTGGATATTCTTTCCTGCTTTGTTGAAGATTGGTTGACCACAGAGTAGAGAGTCCATTTCTGGGCTCTCTATTCTGTTCCATTGATCTATGTGTCTGTTTTTGTGCCAGTACCATGCTGTCTTGATGATTACCACTTTGTAATAGAGCTTAAAGTCTGGCATTGTGATGCCAGCCATTTTGGTTTTCTTTTTCAACATTCCTTTGGCTATTTGGGGTCTTTTCTAGTTCCAAACAAATTTTAAGATTATTTGTTCTAGCTTTGTGAAAAATGTCGATGGTATTTTGATAAGGATTGCACCAAATATATAGATTGCTCTGGGTAGCATAGACTTTTTAACAGTATTTATTTTTCCAATCCATGAGCATGGAATGTTTTTCCATTTCTTTGCGTCTTCCTCAATTTCTTTCATAAGTGTTCTGTAGATTTGGAGTACAGATCCTTTACCTCTTTGGTTAGGTTTATTCCTAGGTATCTTATGGTTTTGTGTGCAATTGTAAATGGGATCGATTCCTTAATTTCTCTTTCTTCTGTCTCATTGTTAGTGTATAGTAATGCAACTGATATCTGTGCATTGATTTTATATCCTGCCAAGTTGCTGAATTCCTGTATGAGTGCTAACAATTTTGGGGTGGAGTCTTTTGGATTTTCCACATAAAGTACCATGTCATCTGTGAAGAGTGAGAGTTTGACTTCTTCTTTGCCAATTTCAATGCCTTTTATTTCTTTTTGTTGTCTGATTGCTGAGACTAGGACTTCTAGTGCTATGTTGAACAACAGTGGTGAAAGTGGGCATCCCTGTTGTGTTCCTGACCTTAGGGGGAAAGTTCTCAGTTTTTTCCCATTGAGAATGATATTCACTGTGGGCTTTTCATAGATGCCTTTTTACGATATTGAGGTATATTCCCTCTATCCCTACACTGTGGACAGTTTTAATCAAGAAAGTTTGCTGTATTTTGTCAAATGCTTTTTCTGCATCAACTGAGAGGATCATATGGTTCTTGTCCTTTCTTTTATTAATGTGATGTATCACTTTGATTGATTAACAAATGTTGAAATACCCTTGCAGGGGAATGGAGGGAAAACAGAATAGGAAGTCATCAGAAAGGGAGAAAAACCATGAGAGACTCTTAGCTCTAGGAAACAACAAACTGAGGCTTGCTGAAGGGGAGGTGGGTGGGGGGATGGGGTAATTGGGTGATGGGCATTAAGGAGGGCACGTGATGTGATGAACACTGGTGTTATAGGCAACTGATGAATTATTGAACACTACATCTGAAACTAATGATGTCTATAAGTTGACTAGTTGAATTTAAATTTTTTTAAAAAGTAACCTTATGCCAACAAATGGCCATAATTGGAGACCTACTTTTCCAATCCCTACTCAAAAGCTAAAGACTATTGACGACCATTCATAAGGCATTTAAATTCTCCTTTTTCCTTAAACATACCACGTGTGTAAAAGAAGTCATCATAATGTTGGTGACTCTGCTAAGAACTCCCTCAATTTCCAATATGATTTTTGCTAATTCCATCCCCTCTGTGGTGAGGTGGTGATAGAAGAGGTTCCCATCTGTTCTCTCTAATGAGATGAGGGAATCTTAGTCCATATCCTCTATCTGGCCTTTGGCTTAAATTCATGTTTGTAAAATCCATATGGAACAAGTCCCAAGGGACCTAAATAGTGCCTGAAAGTGCTTAGAAGGCCTGAGTGTGCCACACAGGGCAAGAATTCCTGGTAATATGGTGGGCTGAGCACTGGACTAAGTTTCCCCATGAAAAATAACTTAAAATGCTGGTGAAAATAACAACGACAAAAAAAAAAAAAAACACCACAACAAACAAAAACAAACACTGATGAGCTGCAAGAGAGTAAGGAAGTCTGCAGCCAAAATCTAAGTGAAAGCTGGAAGCTGTAACAGGAGGCCTGTGCTTTAGCCCCTTCTGCCTGAGGGCATTTGCCAAAATAGGAACTTGAGAGGTGATTTTTAAGTTTTCATTCAGGCATGTGGAACAGAGACAAAGTGGGTGGTCTAATAACAAACCTTCCCCTCATAAAGCTGGGACCCCAACGGGTTCCACTTTTGGTTTAAGGATTAACTGGAAGAAAATTTATCACCTTCCTCACTGAAGACTGCAGGGAAAGTTGCTGTGTTGCTTTGGCAATAAGCAAAGCAGAGGAAAAGAGAAGAAAAAGGAAGAAAGGAAAAGAAATGGTAATGTCAAGCTGACTTTTGCAGATTTTTTGCCCAAATTCACAAATTCAAACAGTGCATTTAGTTTATAGAGTATCCAGATTGGGATGGTTCCCAGGACCTGGCAAAGCCTATCTGAAAGAACTTGCCTTCATTCTAGATCTTTAAAAAGTTCCCATGATTAACTCTTCAAGAATAAGGAACCATGAACAATAATCAACAGTTCAGAGTAAAAATTAAAAGCCAAGTTTGAAAGTATGCAAAGTAAAGGAAACTACAAAGAATTACAATGTATACTTGTCAGGAAGCAAATAAAGCTTTTAGATAGAAATGGAAAATATAATTGGAAATAAAAAATCAATGGACAGGTTTAATAGCATATTAGATACAGCTGAAGAGACGTGGAGATTAGCATGAGTATATGTGGAAAAATTTCAGCCATTATCAGTTGAAATACTGCCCACACTCCATCCTCTCTTCTTTCCTAGAACTCTTAGTATTTGATTTTTATAACTAACAAATACTCACTAACATCCCAATATTCAGAGTTCCCAAGGGAGAAGACAGAGGATGGAACACAGGGAATATCTGAAGTTTTCCAGATATGGTGAAAGATCAAAGTGTAGTTTCAAGATTCCAAATGAATCCCAAGCAAGATAAAAATAAATAAATAAATTGATACCTAGATAAAACAGCATGCAACTAAAAAACACAAAAGACAAGGTATACTCTTAATAGAAGCACAAAGCCAAAGTTCGAGTACAAGAACATCATTTAGACTGACAGGTGACTTCTGAACAGCAACAATGGAAGCTAGAATAGAGTATAGAATCAAGTTTTAGTTATTTATTGCTGGAAAACAAACCACCTCAAAACCTACTGGCTTGAAACAACAATGATCACTGTACTCAAGAATCTGTGATTTGGGCAAAGTGTGGCAGGAAAGTCTCCTCTCTGTCCCATGAAGCATCAGACAAGGAGTCTCAACTTGGAGCTGAAGGATCTCTCCACAGTGTGGCTCACTCACATGGCAGGTGAGTTCTTGTAATGTGGGACTCCCCACAGGCAGCTTGGGTTTCCTTACAGTATGGTGCTTGGGTTCTAAAAGTTAGCATCCTGGGGCACCTGGGTGGCTCAATAGATTAAGCGTCTGCCTTCAGCTCAGGTCATGATCTCAGGATCCTGAGATCAAGCCACATGTCAGGCTTCCCTGCTCAGCAGGGAGTCTGCTTCTCCCTCTCTCTCTGCCCCTCCTCCCCGCTTGTGCTCTCTCTCAAATAAATAAATAAAATCTTAAAAATAAATAAATAAAATAAAAGCTAGCATCCCAAGAGAATAAAGTAGAAGTATATGGCATTTTTATGACCTGTTCTGAAAAGTCATATGGCATCACTTTTACCATGCTCTATCGATCAAGCAAATCACAAACATGTACAGATCCAAGGAAAAGGGACAGACTTTACCCCCAGTGGAAGAGTGGCAATGTTTCATAAGAGCATATAGGATAAGAGATCATTTTCCAGCCATCTTTAGAGCATGCGATTTGTCACAGCCTTCATTTGACACAACAATTCACATCCTTCTCAGGTACAAAATATTTTCATGTCCTCACCTAGGACCTCTAGCTCACCTTACAGGATAAGGCTTAGGCTTGAGGTTCAGAATATTCTCCTAAATCACATCCAGGGGTACATGAGGCTCCTCAAGTGCAGTTCCTCCGGGATGGTTCTTTAAGAATCATTCTGTTCACTCTGAAAACATATGAATTAAAGAGGAAAAGGTATGTCACTACACACATGCCCAGCATAAAATGATGAGACAGGCATAGGATAACCACTTTAGATATTCTGGTTCAAAAATGGTAAAATAGAAGGTACATAGCTGTCACTGACCCACAGTAATTCTGAAATCCAGCTAGGCGCATGTTGCCACTTGCTTGATTAGTGCTGAATCCTAGTCCTCGGGGTTATACTCCAAAGTTCTTGGCTCCTTTTCCTGGGTCATCTTTCTTTTTTTATTAAAGGTAGCCCATGTTTGAAGCTGGGTGGTTTTCTCAGCCCCATTAATAGAAGTGTTGTTGTTAAAAAGCCTCTTTTTATTTTGTACTATGTCTGGGTTTCTTTAATCCATTCTGGTAGTATTTATTTTAGAAAATTAACTTTAAAAAATATTGTGGGTTTTCTATCAATCTTATTGGGGTTTTCTCTGCCCCAATACAAAAGCCATTACCACACAATTCTTCAGCATAGCCTTCTCGAGGTCTCTTTGGGGCTGCTGCTGGACAATGCCCCTAAGATTCTTTTAAGTCCTGTTGTTTAATGGAGAAAATCTGTAAGACAGGCATGCCCTTAAGATCCTTAGGGGCCCTAAGAATCACAGAAAGATTCTAAAAGGTATGGAGTTAGATTTTTATGATGTTTGCTTAAAAGAACTTTCAACTCCACCTTGGATTTACCTTTAGCCTAAGGTTCTTTCTTACATTACAAATTGTTTGAAGTCTGGAGAAGCTTGAAAAGTCTTGGCTCCTTTTTATTTAACAGCTCAGATCTTTAGCTCATGTCTCTTTTGCATTTTGTCATAGGCAACAAGAGGAAAAAGTTTCAAAATTGGGCCTGGAGATCTCCTTATCTAAATCTTTGAGTTCATTAGGTGTATTTAGTATTTTCCATACTCCTACAGATGACAGTACTGCAAAGCTTTCCACCACTCACTACTTCTCAAGGATTTCCTTCCCTCCAACTTCCAATGACATTTTTCTCAGTCTTTCTAGCCTCACTGACAGCCTCTCTTCAGACTTCCAACATTCTCCTTGAGCTCTTTCAGGCTCTCCTTAACACTCTGCGTAAAGCCTCTCCAGCTTCTACCTGTTACTCCGTCTCAAAGCCAATGTCAAACGTTTTCAGGGTGGTTTGGTTTTTTTTTTTTTTAGTATTCCACACCTAGGTACTAAATCTGTTTCAGTTTTCCGTTGTATAACCACCCCAAAACTTAGTGTCTTAAAACAACAATTATCATTTATTTTACTCATGAATCTGGTATTTGATTATGGCTTGGCAGGGATGACTTGTCTTTGTTCCACACAGAACCAGCTAGACAGGCTCAACTGGAGGGTGTAGGATCCACTTTCAAGATGATTTATCCAAAGAGGGGACTGGTCCACTTTTCATCTCAGAATCACTGCATCATGCTTCAAGCTCAGCTGCCACCAAGAAGCACAATAATCACTGGATAAAGTATCAGAGAAATGTATTCTCTCACAAGTAACAGTCCAGTTTGGTGGAGTGTCGCTGCCTCATATGGTCATCCAGACCCACAGCTACCTTCCATTGTGTTGTTCTGACGCCGCCTAGGGTATTCTTGTTGTCTGTGTGAACAAAGCCGGGAAGCTTCTTGTCAACAGTCCAGCCAGACAACAGGGGAAAAGAGCATAAAAGAGGCCTTGTCCAATGCTTCAGGCTCAGACTTAGCTGTGGTACATAGTTCTTCTCATGGTTTGTTCTTAAGAATTTAGTAAAATAGGGACACCGGGGTGGCCCCGTAGGTTAAACATCTGACTCTTGATTTTGGCTCAGGTCATGATCTCGGGTCATGAGATCGAGTCCTGTATTGGGTTCTGAGCTCAGTGGCAAGTCTGTCTGAGGATTCTCTCTCTCTCCCTCTCCCTCTGCCTCTCACCACACTTGAGCTCTTTAAATAAACAAATAAATAGGGGGCACCTGGGTGGCTCAGTTGGTTAAGCAACTGCCTTCAGCTCAGGTCATGATCCTGGAGTCCCAGGATCAAGTCCCGAATTGAGCTCCCTGCTCAGTGGGGAGTCTGCTTCTCCCTCTGACCCTCCCCCTTCTCATGTGCTCTTTCTCTCTCTCCCAAATAAATAAATAAAATCTTTTTTAAAAAATAAATAAATAGGGGCGCCTGGGTGGCTCAGTCGTTAAGTGTCTACCTTCAGCTCAGGTCATGATCCCAGGGTCCTGGGATCGAGCCCTGCATCGGGCTCCCTGCTCCACAGGAAGCCTGCTTCTCCCTCTCAGACTCCCTCTGCTTGTGTTCCCTCACTCTCTGTGTCTCTCTCTGTCAAATAAATAATAATAATAAAAAAAAAGAGTCTGTTAAAAAAAATTTAAAAATAAATAAATAAATAAAAAACAAATAAATAAATAAATCTTTTTTAAAAAAGCCACAAAATAGCCACCTAAAACTACAAAGGAAGCATGAATGCAAAACTGGCTGGGTAGCTAGGTGCCCGGGTAAAACTCTATGACTGTGGAGGAAACTGAGAAAGGGTTTTTGTTGACACTTTTCAGTCCTTGTCACAATCATTAACCTCGAATGGGTCCTCAGTGCCGCCCCATAATCCTGCTATGCATCCTTGGCCCATTTTGTCTCCCACTCTTTTGGATCATTTGTCATACCTTCATCCTCTCCTCACACATGGCCAGCTCCTCCCTCATCATCGAGAATAGGCTTGTTTCTTACTTGTTGAGAAATTTGAAGTAACCAAAAGGAACTTCCTCAGGCCGCCACCATTGCACCTGCACACCTATCTTCATGTCCGTCCTGGACCAGTAGCATGCATCCTGCATGAAAGATCTGTAGTCCCATTTGGTAAAGACTGTTCCACTTGTCCACCAGACCCCGTGCTTTATCACCTACTCAAGGACATCAATCCAACAATGGTCCCTTTCCTGTCCCCCCACAGATCAACTTTTCCCTCTTCTTGATTGTCACCAAGCATACTGTTTTTTCTCCCAGAATATCAATCCTCTTTTGACACCCACTTTCCTCTTCCAACTACCATCAGATTTCTATCTTTCCTCTTATTTTTTATTATTTATAAATAAAGTATAGTTGATATACAATGCTATATAAGTTCTATGTATACAACATAGTGATTCAACAGTGCCATACATTTTATAGCAAAAAAAAAGGGGGTTAACTGTACTTACTACCACCAATTTCTCTCTTGCTATTCTCATTCAAATCAAGGCCTGTCAAGGCCTATCACCTACACTCCACAGAAACTCTCTTCTCAGGATCACTAAGCAATTCCACACTACAAAATTCTACAGTTGTTCTCATCCCTCATCTTCTGTGACCATCAATATTCTATGATCTACCTGCTAACTCTTCCCTCCCCCAAACTTCCCTCACTGGATTTCTAGGTCTCTGCACTAATCTGATTTTCCTAACCTCTCAGACCACACCTCAGTCTTCCTTACTGGTTCTTCCCTTTCATGTGGCATCCAAATATTTCAATGTCCCAGATTTCAGTCCTTCACCTTTCTCATTTCTCTCTATTTTCAATCTCTTCCAACCTCCTAGAAGTAAATATCATCTATATGCAAAAATCTTTCAGATTTCTATCTATAGTCTACGTCCCTCCTTTGAAGCCCAGATTCATATATCTACCTGTTTACCGGAACTCCACTTAAAGATCAATATGCATCTCAATCTTCACCTGTTCAAACCAAGTTTCTAATATTTCCCCTGAATCTGCTCTTTGCTTACTCTCTACTGTCTCAGAAAATGACGACTGCATTCCTTTACTTGTTCTGACCAAACTATTTTGAGTTATCATTGATTACTAAGAATACTGCTGAATCTACCTTCAACATAAACAATGGATCTGTTCAGTTTTCATTGTCTCATTTGCTACCAGTTAAGTTCGAGCCACCATGATTTCTTGATAGGATTATTGTAGTAGCATTGGACATCTTGTTTTTACTCTTGAACAACTACAATCTCTTTTCAACACTATGGCCAGAATATTCCTGCTGAAATGACAGTCAAATCATGCCATACCTTTGCTCAAAACCTGCCCCTGCCTCCCTGTCCCCAAATATATTTGCATGGCTGCTCCCTTTCTTTAGCTCTTACTAAATTATTATTTTATTTGTGAGAACTTAGCCTAGACTTAGTGAGGACATTCTCTAGATACCATATCTAAAATTAGATAAGACAAAACTTGGATGTCACATCTTCTTTCCCTGCTTTGTTCTTCACCTTAGCACCTAACCATTGCATACTATAGATTGGTGTTTCTCAAACATTATTATGCCTACAAATTACCTGGGGATCTTGTTAAACTGAAGATTCTGATTCAGCAGATTTTGGTGGGACCAGAGATTCTGCACTTGTAACAAGCTTCCAGCTAATGCTAATGTTGCTGGAATGTAGGCCACAGGTTGAATAGCCAGATTCCTTAGAAATAAAATGTGAGTCACATATGTCAGTTTAAGTTTTCTAGTAGCCACATTTAAACCTAAATAAGTGAGGGGGCGCCTGGGTGGCTCAGATGGTTGAGCGTCTGCCTTCGGCTCAGGTCATGATCCCAGGGTCCTGGGATCGAGCCCCGCGTCGGGCTCCCTGCTTGGCGGGGAGCCTGCTTCTCCCTCTCCCTCTGCTGTTCCCCCTGCTTGTGCTCTCTCACTCTCTCTGTCAAATAAATAAATAAAAGCTTTAAAAAAAAAAAAAAAACCTAAATAAGTGAGGTATTCATGATCTATAGTAATATATTTTAATTTTAGTAACATATTGTAGTTAACCCTATATATCTTTATTATTAGCATTTTACCATGTTACCAACAAAAAAAGTGTTAATAAGATATTTTACATAATTGCTAATAGTATGTCTCCAGAACTCAGTGTACTCACAACCTGATTTGGACTGGCCATGTTTCAAGTGCTCAGTAGCCACATGTAGCTAGAAGCTACCATATTGGACAGACCTAGACTTCACTTATTTATACTACTTTTATCTTTCTTTCCTTCCAGAATGAAAGCTACCTAAGGACATAAGTTTTTGTTTTGCTCACTAATGTATCCCCCCTGTGCCAGAAAAGTGTCTGGCTTTAGTGGCCCTCAAAAATATTTGTTGAATAAATGGATTAATAAGTATCTAGTGTGCTGACAGAAAACGCTGGGTTAGCTGTTTTATTTCCCAGAATCTCCCAGAGAGAGTAAATGCTAGCCACCCACAGTGATAGTTTGCCTTTATTGGCCACCATCACTTCTCTGACCCATGTCCTTATTCCCTCCCCAGGTAAATTACTTTCAATAGAAGACTTATCTCAGCATTGGCTTTGGGGGAAACCCAAGCCAATACATTGGCTTCAACCTATCAGTTCACTCCTTCTGGATCAGCTGGACATGGGTCCCTCTTTCTTAGATTCCCTCACACTGATGGATGAGGGCCATGACTCATTTGCAAAAGAGACATGAGACCAAGTTTAATGTTCAACATAGCTCCTCATCCAGTTGACATTTTCCCATTCTCCTTTTCCACCCACTACCAGATTCAAAGAAAGCAATTTGTTAGATAGAAATTACCAAAATATTACCCAAGGCCCATTAACATGCCTGGAAAAGTTAAAAGTGAGTAACATCCCAGGAATTCCTGAGGAGTGACAAGACTGCCTTTATGTTTTGCTTTGGTGTTGACAACTGGGAGAAAATGCACACAAAACAGTCCTTGCGATAATTCAGCCGAAGGCTAGCTAGGGCTGGACAGTGCCATTTCGTCTTAAGTGACAGAAACAAAAAGGCTTTTATTTCGGATTACTTCTCCAAAATCAACATTTTTGAAATGGTGCCCATTCTCATAGCCTCCTTCTCTGAAGCATAAACATTGTAACCACCTCTTTGAATCTTGGGAGTTAGGCCACCGGGTCTGGGTACAAATACTATAGTCCAGTATTAAACGCTAGATCAGATATCGGCTGGAATCCCAGGGGTCTTTTAGTACAGTATAGCTGTCTGAAGGGGAAGCATTTTTTTCCAACATAGCGAATTCTGTAGCTCTGAAATTCTGAGTTCTGGATCGGGTTTGTTTTGATAATGCATACCTCAGCTTCTCCAGAGAAAGTTCCTCTCAGTAGTGAAATGATGGCTTCAATTAGACTTGGCTCCACCAGTCAAAGCCTGCAATTGTGATTCAATGGGCTGTCGATGTTTTATTCTGCCACCTTTGACATAAATTGTTTTCTGTCTGTGGCTAAGCCCCAGGTCTGTTCCATGGAAGCCATGCATAAGGGAAAAATGTGCCCCTTGCACAATAGAACCATTGATGCCTCCTGAATGGAATGGTGCCCATAGCCCTCTTTGTACCTGCAGATCCCTCTCTTAAAGGAGAGCCCTTCATTTCACTTTCTCCCTACAAAAGTAAGTCTGCATGTCATTGCAGGGTCCCAGGATAAGCCAGGTGCCCCGGGAATCCTAGGAAAAGACATTGCAAGCTGACTTATTATGATGGTGCCTGAAATATTAGAAAAGCTCAGAAACAGAGAAGAAACTGAACCTTAAAATTGTAAGCAATGGGTATCACTTCCCTGCTCTTCTTCCAGGAACAGAAAAGCCATTATCTACAGAAAGTATTTTAGATAAAAATAAGTTTCAATTCTCAGGAATGATTCCTCAATTCATTTTCTCATTTCTCAAACCGTCTCCCTTACCTCCCTCAAGTCTTTTCTCAAATAGTCAAATGTTATTTTCTCAATGATGTCTATACAGACCATTTGATTTAAAATTACAAAACCAATTCCTCCCTCTCCCCATGCTCTCTCTTTTGCTATACTATTTATCACCTTCTAATATTCTATATAATTTACTTATTATGCCTATTATCTATTATATCTAGAGCAAGCTCCATGAGGAAAGGAATCCTTGTCAGTTCGGTTCAAGGACCTGAAATAGTGTCTGTCCAAATTAGCACTCCTAGATATCCTTGAATGAACATGTAAATGCAGTAGTGAGTCGAAGAGTTGCAATGTAGCAGCCATCCATCGAGGCCCTATGGATGCAAGGATAACATCAAATTAGATGATTCTGGATCAGGGCTTGCAAACTCAGATACCTTCAGGGGCCAAGGAGATGCAATCCATGAGTGATGTGAGCCAGGTATAAAACAATAGAAAGGCGGTGGGATTGGGAGGGCTTGGAGAATACCCACCCTTACTAAAGGCATCAAATTCAATTTAGAAAAATTCTCTGCCAAGCAAAACACATCTGCAGAGTGTATGAGCTTCCACATTATGATCTCTATAATTCTACCTATTTTCCAGTGTACTCACATTTTCTCCCTCCTGCTTTTAATTCTTTCCAAACTTCCTATCTCAGAAAGTCAAAATACTATAAAATCAGACTCAACTTTAATAAAATTGATGTTTCATTTTAAAGTGATCCCATTTCTGGTTCTAATTAAAAAGAGTTATGAATAAGAGTTAAGTAAAAGACTTAAAATCTATTTCGTGTGTATGAAGCACCTCCCAATATCTGTATTATTGTCCATAGAGGTATATATGGAGGCCCAGACTAGTCTAACTTATTTTTTTATTTCTCTCTAAATTGTTGTGTGAACTGGAATCTTTCATGTAACCTCTCTGGATCCCATTTTACTCATCTGTAGAAGAAATACTGTGTACTTCTAATTTTAGGATTCTATTTAGATTTTACTTCCCCTCCTTGCCCTAAGAATATAAAACCTAACATTTTTTAGGTTTTGATGCTGAAGAATGCTGTGTAAGGTAGTTTGTACTAGGCCATTGTATCATTGAGCTCTCACTGTGTAAGAAATAGACACAAAACCTCAGAGGTGTATACTCGACTCTACAAGATGGCTCTGCTCCACATGTCTCATGCTGGTTACCAGGGGGGATGACAGTGACAGCAATATCAGATGGCAAGTCCACCAAGCAAGCATTTTGCAAGTCTCTGTCCACATCGCAATGAGATGGATTGTCCTGTTGGTCTTGAAGAGTAGGCTGCCTTGTGGGAAAAGGCCACGTAGCAATGGCCTGAGAGTGGTTCCATCCAACAGGCAGCAAGAAAACCAGGACCTCAGCCCTACAACTGCAAGGAACTGAATTTTGCCATCAACCCATGAGCTTAGAAGAAAAATTTGTGGCTCATGTGAGAATGCAGGTCCAACCAGCACCTTGATTTTAGCCTGTTCACGCACTGAGCGGAGGACCCAGTTAACCTCTACCCAGACTCCTGACACATGTGTGTTGTTTCAAGCTGCTAAGTTTGTAAGAATCCATTATTCAACAATAATGGACATTAATACAAAAGAATATTATGAACTCAATGGGGGTAGCATGGCAACATTTTAGGTCTACCAAAATTAAAGAATTGTAATTAAAGAATTTGAATCCAATTCAAAATTGCTTCAAAAATCAGTGACTAGTAATTCAAAGTACCTTGACACAAAAGGAAACAAAAGTTGATAAGTCATACCCCCGATCTCCTTCCACTGGGCCCTCCTATTAGCTATGACTCTTTTCCTTAGCTGCTCTCCTTCCCTCGTCTCTAGCAGCCCACCCTCCCAAGCTCACCCCATGCCCCCTCTCAAACATAGAGTCTCACCAGGTCCCCTTTACTTTCAGATGATGTCACCACCTAATTTCAGCCACATGGAATAATAAAATTCCATTTGTGTTTATGCCACTTTGATTTAGGGTTTCTGTTGTTTAGAATAAGAGATTCCTAGTGAACAAATCTCTTCCAGCAATCATCCTTCCTCTCCCTATTTCCCTTCACAGCCAATGTCTTAAAAACTTTGCTCCATTTTCATACCCATTCTTAGCTCATGGGTATGAAAATCACTTCCCATCACTCCAAAGGAATCACTGTTGTCAAATTCCCTAAAGAACTTTGCTCTTCATTGCTCAAAGCTTATTTTACTTGGTGTTTCAGTAATATTTAGCATTGTTGGCCACCCTCTTCTCTGGAAATATTCTCCATAGGCTTCTATTTTTCCTTATTTTTCTCCTTTAATAATTCCCTTCTTGCTTTCTGCTCTTCCCTGAAATGATGATATTCTGGCTTGGATCAGAAACTGGAGAGTTACGCTTGATTCCATCCTTTTCCTCATTCCTTGAAACTAACAATTTATCAAGTTCTATGAAATCCACTTTCAAAATATCTCCTGAATTTGCCTTTAGGTCAATGATTCATAACCTGGGGTCTGCTGATATATAGAATTCAGGGATTCTGTGACTTTAAATGGGAAAAAAATTTTTATTTTCACAAACCTCTAACTGGACTCTAACAATTCCCGCAGTATCAATGCAGGCAACAAACCATAGTAGAATTTGGAGAACTTCTGACATTATTACCCAAAAAATCACATATAGCTTCATATCACATTACAGATGTTGCAGATACCTCAAAATATCACCTGTGCTTATCCCTACTTTGAAATAACAATGTCACCAGACCCTCCACTAAATCCTGCCATCTGATGCATTAATAAAGAAGCATATATATTATTCTATGAGATACTTGTCATTCCTTACTCTTTTGCCAACTGTATCTCAAAAAAGTTATAAATTTATAATCATGTATTATATTTTATACTTATAAAAATATTCTCAGAAGTGGTCCACAGGCTTTTCCAGACTGCCAAGGAGGTTCCTGTAATAAAAAAGGTTAAATATCTCTACTTTATTTTCTAAGTAAAGTGGCCACCAGAGGTACACCCCAGCCACCTTCACAGCAGAACTCAGTCTATAAATGACCACACTTCTGCCATGGGCAGTAACCTAGAAACTCTACCTGAGATGAGAGATGTCCCCTTCCTACCTTCACTGTCCTGCCAGCCACTTCCCAAAGCCCAACAGACTCACTGATGGCCATGACCACAGCAGTTAAGTGGGTTTCGCTCCAGCATCAGATTCACCATGCCACGCCCCACCCTTCTGCCTCTGCTTGACTAAAGAGAGAAAATCAGTGGTTAGTTGAGGTTTTTGTAGGAGGTACCTGAGAAGCCAGAGTACAATGCCCCTCGAATCCATTTTACTTTTCAATTTTCTCTGTTTGTATTATTTCCATTCAGACATCTGCAGTCATCCTAGAAACTCATGAATTTATGATGCCATTAGTGTTTTGAAAAGCAAGTACATCTCTTCCCAGATGTCATTTTGTATAAAGATTTTTTTCTTTTTCAATACCAGTTCAAATAAACCAAGTCATGGCTCTAATTTGAATGAAGGCCCAGACTTCACTTTCTGTCACACGCCAGCTGTCGTAAATAAATATTATGACAGCCTGGACACACGATGTGTCTTGATGCTGGGAGGAACGAGGCAGGCTTCCACCCAAGAAGGCAGCAGAAACCATACTGTTGGTCTACTGCCTTGCTCTTCTCCCCAGACCTCTGTCAAACCATTTAGAAAAGACACCACAATTTAACTTACAATCTATCACAGGACCTTAGAATCAAAGAGGAGTCTGTAAATACCCATGATTATGTATAATCATTTAATTCAAAACCCTGAGATGTACAAAAGCATATGCAGCACACCCTGGGGGTTTTCATTTTACCTAGGAAGCCTGAATATGTTATTCTGTCCCCTGAAATCATAGATGGGGTAGCTTGGCCATAAGCACTCATCTTAGAAGTAGAAAAACCTTAGCATAAAGAAATAAATTGTCAAGATAGACTTAAGAGGGTGGCGCCTGGGTGGCTCAGTCATTAAGCGTCTGCCTTCAGCTCAGGTCATGATCCCAGGGTCCTGGGATCGAGCCCCACATCGGGCTCCCTGCTCTGCAGGAGGCCTGCTTCTCCCTCAGCTGCTCCCCTTGCTTGTGTTCCCTCTCTCCCTACCTCTCTCTGTGTCAAATAAATAAATAAAATCTTTAAAAAAAAAAAAGATAGACTTAAGAGGTCACAGGGTAGGCATTTTCCTTCAGAACATCCCTGTCACTCCTTATATTACAAAATGTAGTCCAAAGTCTATTTCTACTTTTTAAAAAAAAGAGCTATTTTGGCCTGTGACAAAAATGTGAGCCAGGTTGTGTCAGTTACTCAGCACCTGCCCGGCCAAGATTGGACTTCAGCATCCTTCTCAACACCATGCTCCTGGAAGCTGCTACTCTGATTCAGAGCCAGCAAGGAAGAGAAGACTTAGCTTGTCTTCTCTGCCTTTGGAGTTTGTAAGGGAGAGGAAACTGAAAGTGAGAAAAGATCAAAGAAAGAAGCCTTTTCCCCATCACCATCTATCAAAGTCCTGACGGTCCAAAGACCATCTCAATATTTATCTCTTCCTTAAAATTTTTCTTGAGGTCCCCAGCCTAAAAACTAGTCCCAGATTCTGTAATGTTCTATAATGTTTGGTTCATTCCATTCAATGGCACATATACAACATACTACTCTGTAGAGCCATTATGTGAGCATTTCTATTATCTTTACTTATTTTATTCATGCAACCATTTTTTGGAGCATTTATTGTGTTCCAATTTATTGTATGGGGATGCAAAATGCAATGACAAAATCCCTGTCGAGTTGCTCACAGATATAGCTAATTATTTAAAAAGTGGCTGAAGTATAATTTTTTAAAGTAATCTATATTTGATACTATCATAACTATATATAATGATAGATAAATGATAAAAATTTAAAATCAGGACTAGAGAGGGAGGCAAAATTGGAACCTCATTTCATCTGGTCCCTTGAATTTAACTAGATATCTATCAAATCATTCTGAACACCTATGAATTCAACCTGAGATGTAAGAAAAGAATTGCTGGAATTCTGCAAATAGAAAAGTGATCACTTTTTACAAGGTTGGAAATGCAGAGACATGAATCTGAGGGGATATACTGGAAGATAAAGCATGGGGGGAGAGCCCCTTTGTAAGCCAACTCCTGGAAAGTAATACAACAGCAGATCACAAAATCAGAATATTTAGAAGTCTGCTCCAGTGAGAGATGTCCCTGCCTGAAAGGTGCTCAGGTGACAAAGCAGGGCAGAATCCTAAGTGGGACAGTGTGGTCTCAGGTACCCCAGGGTCACAGAAAGAATGGGGGTGCCTAAGCCGGCAGAGTTCCCAAGCATTGGAGCAGGGAAACTAGCTATGGTCAGTGAGCCCAGGAGCGGGATCTCAGCTTGGTTTGACATAAACCATGAACTGCAGCATGATTAGTGACCACTTTCCATGCAGGGGTCCTGCAAAGGGCAGAAACGCCATGACCCTCCACCTTCCCCTGGCAGGATTGGCATGGTGAGCACTGCAGGAGTCTGAAGAGTTTGGTGCACACAGAAGTGAAAACTGCTTTTCCCTGAGGGTTTACTGAAGAGAGGAGGCCCCAATCTTTTAGCTCTGAGGCTGGAGATCGGGGCACCATCATTTTCATTCTCATCCTCTAAAGCAGCCCGGAAAGTCTTCAAGGAACAAAAGCCACATAGAGCAACCAGAAGTAGCTTACACTGAGCCTGGCCCCCTGGCAAAGGTTGGTGCAACTCCCCCCAGGCAAAGACACCTGAGAATCAGCCCAGCAGGCCCCTCCCCCAGAAGACCAGCTGGAATATCAGGTGAGTACCAAGTTTACCAAGCACACGGAACTGCAAAACTCCAGTGCTAGGGGAAAATAGCATATAGAATTTGAGGTTTTCTTCTCATGCTTCTTTTACCTTTCAGTTTAAAATTTCCTTTTCTTTCTCTCTTTTTCTCCTTTTCAACTAGTTTCTTATTTTATCAACTCTTTGTTTTTAATTCTTTTTTTAACTTTCATTTTTACATTTACATTTTATAGATATATTCTTCATTTTTTACTTCTTTTCACAGTATTCAATTTTATTTTGATATATATGTATATTTTTTTACTTCATTTTTTACTTCCTTTCACTGTATTCAATTTTATTTTGGTATATATATATATATATATATATATATATATATATATAAATATATAATTTTACTTCATTTTTTTTTAAAGATTTTATTTATTTATTTGACAGAGAGAGACACAGTGAGAGAGGGAACACAGGCAGGGGGAGTGGGAGAAGGAGAAGCAGGCTTCCAGCTGAGCAGGGAGCCCAATGCGGGGCTCGATCCCAGGACTCTGGGATCATGACCTGAGCCGAAGGCAGACACTTAATGACTGAGCCACCCAGGTGCCCCCAATTTTACTTCATTTTTTACTTCCTTTCACTGTATTCAATTTTATTTTGGTATATATATATATATATTTTTTTTTTGCTTTCTTTACAATTTTGGGATTTAGTGTCTTCTAACAGACCAAAATACACCTAGGACCAAGTGGATCACCTTGTTTTATCCACCTGGGAGATTATATTCTCTTTTGGCCCCCCCCCCTTTTTTTTCTTCTTCTTTTCTTTTTTGGTTTCTGACCTATTCAGATTTGTCTAGTGCGTATTTCACTTGGGTCATGGTTGATATTTTTTACTTTGTTCTCTTGTTCCTCCATTCTTCTCTGGACAAAATGATGAGAAGGAGGAATTCACAACAAAAGAAAGAACCAGAGGTAATACTCTCTAACTCTCTAATACTCTCTAAACAGATCTAAGCTAACCTTACACCTAAAGGACCTGGAGAAAGAAAAGCAGATCTAATCGATATGGATATAAGTAAACTGTCAGAGCTGGGATTCAGGATAATGATTATAAAGTTACTAGCTGGACTTGAAAAAAGCATGGAAGACACTAGAGAATCCCTTAGTGCAGAAATAAAATCTAATCAGGCCAAAATTAAAAATGCTTTAACTGAGATGCAGTCTAACATGGATGGTCTAACTGCTAGGGTAAATGAAGCAGAAGAGAGAGTCAGTGGCATAGAAGACAAGACGATGGAAAGGAAGTAAGCTGAGGAAAACAGAGGAAAAACAACTAATGGACCATGAGGGAAGGCTTCAAGAAATCAGCAATACCATAAAGCAAAACAATATTAGAATTATTGGGGTCCCAGAGGAACAAGAAAGAGAGAAGGACAGAAGGTATATTTGAGCAAATCATAGCTGAAAACTTCCCTAATTTGGGGAAGGAAACAAGGATTCAAGTCCAGGAGGTAGAGAAAACCCCCATCATAATCAATAAAAATAGATCAATACCCTGACATATAATAATGAAGCTTGCAAATTTCAGAGATGAAGAGAAAATCCTGAAAGCAGCTCAAGACAAGAACTCCTTAACCTATAGGGGTAGAACATTAGACTGGCAGCAGACCTATCCACAGAGACCTGGAAAGCCAGAAAGGGCTGGCATGATATAGTCAGGGTACTAAATGAGAAAAACATGCAGCCAAGAATCTTTATCCAGCAAGGCTGCCATTCAGCATGGAAGGAGATATAAAGAGCTTCCAGGACAAACAGAAACTAAAAGAATTTGCAATCACTAAACCAGGCCTGCAAGAAATATTAAAAGGGATTCTTTAAGCAAAGAGAGAGCCCAGAAGTAACATAGACCAGAAAGAAACAGAGACAATCTACAGAAACAGGGACTTTATAGGTAATACAATGGCACTTAGTTCATATCTTTTGATAGTTACTCTGAATGTAAGTGGGCTAAATGCTCCAATCAAAAGGCACAGAATATCAGATTGGATAAAAAAGCAAGACCCATATGCTGTCTACAAGAGACTCATTTTAGACCTAAAGACACCTGCAGATTAAAAGTGAGGGGATGGAGAACCATTTATCATGCTAATGGACATCAAAAGAAAGCTGGGGTAGCAATCTTCATATTGGAAATATTAGATTGTAAAAGTTTGTAGTAAGGGATGAAGAGGGACACTATATCATACTTAAAAGGTCTATCCAACAAGATCTAACAATTATAAATATTTATGCTCCTAACTTGGTAGCAGCCAATTATATAAACCAATTAATAACAAAATTAAATAAACACATTGATAATAATACAATAGTAGTAGGGGACTTCAACACCTCACTCACAGCAATGGACAGATCATCTAAGCAGAAGATCAACAAGAAAACAAGGGCTTTGAATGACACACTGGACCAGATGGACGTCAGAGATATATACAGAGCATCCCATCCTAAAGCAAAAGAATACACATTCTTCTCAAGTGCACATGGAACATTCTCCAGAATAGATCACATGCTGGGTCACAAATCAGGTATCAACTGGTACCAAAAGATTGGGATCATTCCTTGCATATTTTCAGACCACAATGCTTTGAAGCTTGATCTTAACCACAAGAGAAACTTTGGAAGGGACTCAAACACTTGGAGGTTAAAGAACATCCTACTAAAGAATGAATGGGTCAAACAGGAAATTAAAGAAGAATTTTAAAAATTCATGAAAACAAAATGAAAACACAACTTTGGGATATAGCAAAGGTGGTCCTAAGAGGGAAATACACAGCAATAAAAGCCTTTCTCCAAAAATTAGAAAAATCTCAAATATACAAGCTAACCTTACACCTAAAGGACCTGGAGAAAGAACAGCAGATAAAGCCTAAACCAAGCAGGAGAAAAGAAATAATAAAGATCAGAGCAGAAATCAATGAAACAGAAACCAAAATAGTAGAACAGATCAATGAAACTAGAAGCTGGTTCTTTGAAAGAATTAATAAAATCAATAAATCCCTAGCCAGACTTATCAAAAAGAAAAGAGAAAGGACCCAAATTAATAAAATCATGAATGAAAGAAGAGAGATCATGACCAACACCAAGGAAATACAATTTTAAGAACATATTATGAGCAACTATATGCCAACATTAGGCAATCTGGAAAAAATGGATGCATTCCTGGAAACTTATAAACTGCCAAAACTGAAACAGGAAGAAATAGAAAAACTGAACAGATACATAACCAGCAAGGAAATTGAAGCAGTAACCAATAATCTGCCAACAAAGAAGAGTCCAGGGCCAAATGGCTTCCCAGGGGAATTCTACAAACATTTACATAAGAACTAATACCTATTCTTCTGAAGCTGCTTCAAAAAATAGAAATGGAAGGAAAACTTCCAAACTCATTCTATGAGGCCAGCATTACCTTGATCCCCAAACGAGACAAAGACCGCACCAAAAAGGAGAATTATAGACCAATATTCCCTGATGAAAATGGATGCCAAAATTCTCACCACGATACTGGCCAATAGAACCCAACAGTACTTTGAAAGGATTGTTCCACCATGACCAAGTGGGATTTATTACTGGGCTGCAAGGGTGGTTCAACATTCACAAATCAATCAGTGTGATACATCACATTAATAAAAGAAAGGACAAGAACCATATGATCCTCTCAACTGATGCAGAAAAAGCATTTGACAAAATAGAGCATCCTTTCTTGATTAAAACTCTTCAGAGTGTAGGGATAGAGAGTACATACTTCAATATCATAAAAGCCATCTATGAAAAACCCTCAGTGAATATCATTATCAATGGGGAAACCTGAGAACTTTTCCCCGAAGGTCAGGAACACAACAGGGATGCTCACTCTCACCACTGCTATTCAACATAGTACTAGAAGTCCTGGCCTCAGCAATCAGACAACAAAAAGAAATAAAAGGCATTGAAATTGGCAAAGAAGAAGTCAAACTCTCACTCCTCACAGATGACATGGTACTTTACGTGGAAAACCCAAAAGACTCTACCCCAAAATTGTTAGCACTCATACAGGAATTCAGCAACTTGGCAGGATATAAAATCAATGCACAGATATCAGTTGCATTTCTATACACTAACAATGAGACAGAAGAAAGAGAAATTAAGGAATCGATCCCATTTACAATTGCACACAAAACCATAAGATACTTAGGAATAAACCTAACCAAAGAAGTAAAAGATCTGTAATCCAAATCTACAGACCACTTATGAAAGAAATTGAGGAAGACACAAAGAAATGGAAAAACATTCCATGCTCATGGATTGGAAGAATTAATGTTGTTAAAATGTCTATGCTACCCAGAGCAATCTACACATTCAATGCCATCCTTATCAAAATACCATTGACATTTTTCACAAAGCTAGAACAAATAATCCTAAAATTTGCATGGAACTAGAAAAGACCCCGAATAGCCAAAGGAATGTTGAAAAAGAAAACCAAAATGGGTGGCATCACAATGCCAGACTTCAAGCTCTATTACAAAGTTGTAATCATCAAGACAATATGGTACTGACACAAAAACAGACACATAGATCAATGGAACAGAATAGAAAACCCAGAAATGGACTCTCTATGGTCAACTGATCTTCAACAAAGCAGGAAAGAATATCCAATGGATGAGCTCGAAGAGGTTGCTGCCTGTGTTCTCCTTTAGGATTTTGATGGACTCCTGTCTCACATTTAGGTCTTTCAACCATTTGGAGTCTATTTTTGTATGTGGTGTAAGGAAATGGTCCAGTTTCATTCTTCTGCATGTGGCTGTCGCAGCTACTTCTTCCTAGAAACATTGCCAAAGGCAAGGGAAGCAAGGGCAAAAATGAACTATTGGGACTCCATCAAGATAAAAAGCTTTTGCACAGCAAAAGAAACAGTCAACAAAACCAAAAGACAACCAACAGAATGGGAGAAGATATTTGCAAATGACATATCAGATAAAGGGCTAGTATCCAAAATCTATAAAGAACTTATCAAACTCAACACCCAAAGAACAAATAATCCAATCAAGAAATGGGCAGAAGACATGAACAGATATTTTTCCAAAGAAGACATCCAAATGGCCAACAGACACATGAAAAAGTGCTCAACATCGCTCGGCATCAGGAAAATCCAAATCAAAACCTCAATGAGATACCACCTCACACCAGTCAGAATGGCTAAAATCAACAAGTCAGGAAATGACAGATGTTGGCAGGGATGTGGAGAAAGGGGAACCCTCCTACACTGTTGGTGGGAATGCAAGCTGGTGCAAGCACTCTGGAAAACAGTATGGAGGTTCCTCAAAAAGTTGAAAATAGAGCTACCATATGATCCAGCAATTGCACTACTGGGTATTTACCCCAAAGATACAAAGGTAGGGATCCAAAGGGGTACATGCACCCCAATGTTTATAGCAACAATGTCCACAATAGCCAAACTGTGGAAAGAGCCAAGATGTCCATCGACAGATGAATGGATAAAGAAGAAGTGGTATATATATACAATGGAATATTATGCAGCCATCAAAAGGAATGAGATCTTGCCATTTGCAATGACGTGGATGGAACTGGAGGGTGTTATGCTGAGCTAAATAAATCAATCAGAGAAAGACATGTATCATATGACCTCACTGATATGAGGAATTCTTAATCTCAGGAAACAAACTGAGGGTTGCTGGAGTGGGGGGGTGGGAGGGATGGGGTGGCTGGGTGATAGACACTGGGGAGGGTATGTGCTATGGTGAGTGCTGTGAATTGTGCAAGACTGTTGAATCACAGATATGTACCTCTGAAACAAATAATGCGATATATGTTAAGAAAAAAAAAAAAGATAGCAGGAGGGAAAGAATGAAGGGGGGGAATCAGAGGGGGAGACGAACCATGAGAGACGATGGACTCTGAAAAACAAACTGAGGGTTCTAGAGGGGAGGGGGGTGGGAGGAAGGGTTAGCCTGGTGATGGGTATTGAGGAGGGCACGTTCTGCATGGAGCACTGGGTGTTATGCACAAACAATGAACCATGGAACACTATATCTAAAACTAATGATGTAATGTACGGGGATTAACATAACAATAAAAAATTTTAAATAAAGTAAAGATAATAGAATAAGAAAAAAAAACGAAAAAAAAACTAATGATGTAATGTATGGTGATTAACATAACAATAAAAAAATTTTTAAAAAGAGTAATAAAAGTGAGAAACTAAAAAAAAAAAACTTAGCCATCGAAGTTTCAAAAAAAAAAGAGAATATCCAATGGAAAAAAGACAGTCTCTTCAACAAATGGTGTTGGGAAAATTGGACAGACACATCTAGAAGAATGAAACTGGACCATTTTCTTACACCATACACAAAGATAAACTCAAAATGGATGATAAACCTAAATGTGAGACAGGAATCCATCAAAATCCTAGAGGAGAACACAGGCAGCAACTTCTATGACCTCAGCCACAGCAACTTCTTGCTAGACACATCTCTAAAGTCAAGGGAAAAAAAGCAAAAATGAACTATTGGGACTTCATCAAGATAAAAAGCTTCTGCACAACAAAGGAAACGGTCAAAAAAACTAAAAGGCTATCTATGGAATAGGAGAAGTTATTTGCAAATGACATATCAGATAAAGGGCTAGTATCCATGATCTATAAAGAATTTATGAAACTCAACACCCAAAAAACAAATAATCCAGTCAAGAAATGGGCAGAAGATATGAACAGACATTTCTCCAAAGAAGACATACAAATGGCCAGCAGGCACATGAAAAAATGCTCCACATCACTAGGCATCAGGGAAATACAAATCAAAACCACAATGAGATACAACCTCACACCAGTCAAAATGGCTAAAATTAACAAGACAGGAAACACCAAATGTTGGCAAGGCTGTGGAGAAAGGGGAATCCTCTTACACTTGGTGGGAATGCAAGCTGGTATAGCCACTCTGAAAAACACTATGGAGTTTCCGCAAGAAGTTAAAAATAGAGTTACATTATGACCCAGCAATTGCACTACTAGGTATTTACCCCAAAGATACAAATGTAGTGATCTGAAGGAGCACCTGCACTCCAATGTTCATAGCAGCAATGTCCACAATAGCTATACCATGGAAAGAGCTGAGATGTCCATTGAAAGATGAATGGATAAAGAAGATGTGGCATATATATATACAATGGAATATTACTCCACCATCAGAAAGGATGAATACTTACCATTTACATCAACGTGGATGGAACTGGAGGGAATTTTGCTGAGCAAAATGTCAGAGAAAGATAATTATCATATGGTTTCACTCATATGTGGAATATAAGAAACAGCACAGAGGATCATATGGGAAGCGAGAGAAAACAGAAAGGGAAGTCATCAGAGAGGGAGAAAAACCATGAAAGACTCTTAACTATAGGAAACAAACTGAGGGTTGCTGGAGGGGAGGTGGGTGAGGGGATGGGGTAATTGGGTGATGGACATTAAGGAGGGCACGTGATGTGATGAGCCCTGGGTGTTATGTGCAACTGATGAATTATTGAACACTACATCCGAAACTAATGATGTACTATATGTTGGAAAATTGAGTTTAAATTAAAAAATACATAGATAAATAAATAAATAGGGTTCCTGGGTGGCTCAGTCATTAAGCGTCTGCCTTCAGCTCAGGTCCTGATCCCAGGGTCCTGGGATCGAGCCCCGCATTGGGCTCCCTGCTCTGTGGGAAGCCTGCTTCCTCCTCTCTCACTCCCCTTGCTTGTGTTCCCTCTCTCACTGTGTCTCTCTGTCAAATAAATAAATAAAATCTTTAAAATAAATAAATAAAATCAGGACTAGAGAAAAATACATATGAAAATGGGGCAATCAACACCTGAGGGATAGGGAAGAAGGAAAATAAAACAAATATATAACTCCACATTAAAATCATGCAGGTCAGGATGAGAGTGAAATTGCATTTGAACAGCAAGATAATGTGTAAAGATTATATTCTGAGGGCAATGAGGTATCATAGAATTTTTGATGTATGGAATTAGCAAGATCACTTTTTATTTCCCAGACAATTTTTGTAACATATTATAAATTCTGACTTACTCATGTCCCATCTACCTGCCACAATGGCTGACACATAATAGGTGTTCAATACACACACAATGAAGTCATCTGAATGTTAATTGACTGTGAAGGATGTGTGAGTGTTAATAAAAAGTAAGAATGTGGTTTCTGGAAACCAAAAGTTCACTTTACACTTTTGTCTCTGGTCAATCCTTTGGGGAACACTGTGAGATAAAGAGGTAGAAATGTAAATCAATTATTAAAAACTTCTCAAACTGGGAGATTTGAGTCCTTAGACAATGCTGCCCATATGATATTTTACAGAGCTCATGGATACAAATTTATGATTTCTTAAAGATAAATTGCATCAAACCTCAAGGAAAAGTAAGTACATCTCTCCCCAGATGCCTTGAAGTTATAAAGTCATAAAAAAGCCAATATTAGAATTTCAAATTAAGAAGAATGTAATACATAAAATTCATTAGAATCATTCAAATCCATCTTCTTGCGTGTCCACTCTTAGGAATAACTGTCCTTCTAAGGCCTCAAAGTAAAGAACCATAAAACTCTTGAAGCACCCACATTGAAGCATTCAGGTAGGGAAATTTAAGATCTAATGCAAGATTACAGGAGGAGGACCAAGTCACCAATGTCCTCAAAGTATTTATCAATATGTTTTTAAATCACTAAAATTAAATACAAGCACTACAATAAGCAATTATTCATGGTGTTTTATCTACCTCAACCTAATAATAAGAACTGATTTCTATTTAACATTCTCTGCTCTTTATACATTTGGGTAATTCCTTTCTCCTACACTTTTAAATTTTTTGGTAGCAAATTTGTCTGCTTCTATTGCAATCAAATGGCTGTGAAAGCATTCTTTTTTCTTTGGTTTGCTCATGCAATGATCAATCCTTTCTAACGCCATGACACTGAACTCTTGGCATGGTTTTCTAGGCCCCATTATGGTCCCAGAGGAACCTTAGATACTTGAAGAGAAAAACTGATTGAATGATGCAAGCTAGCTTGTTAAATAGGTTTTTCTGAAATTCCCCAATACAGGTCGTTTTAGTCCCTTCTAGAATGGCTACATCCACAGCCCAGAACATATGATAGAGGTCCTCTTATGCTGGCTTCACCTCCTTCCTCCCAGCAGCACAGCACTAAGCCTTTATCCTAGAAAGGCTCTGTTCTAGGACACAAGCCTCTGCAACATTCCTTTGCTTTCTCCTCCTGGGAGCACAACTCTAAGGCCACAACTCACTGTCCTTCAGCTACCTTCAGCATACCATATATCATATCAATCATATCATATCAATCATGTCATATCAATCATATCCTATCATGGTAACACTTCAGCTCTCATTCTAACTTGAGATTTACCCACCTCACCTATTCCCAGCATTGCATCCCTTTGTATTCAGTTATACCCCATGGAAGTAAATGGTAATTTAACATTCAGAATAAATAAACTCATAGTTGAAGAAAATTAGGAGTTTAAGATAATAAACATGAGGAGGTTAGAATCTCATGTAAAGAGAGCTCTGTTAGATAGTCCATTTGTCCTTTCACACCTGCTCTCTGCCTTCTCCAACCTGCTACGTGCCTCTGTGTCATCCTGCATGGAATGCCACAGTAGGGCCTTCTTGCCCTCTGGTTTCTGGATGGTTCAGTCCAATGTGAGGCATTAGCTAAAGATCAGAGAGCAGGAAATCAGAGATATTGATGTGTTTATTTCTCCAGCTCCTCCCTCATAAGCAGTGGCTTGTTCTTTCGCCCTCCTACAGCCAAAGCTCTTGCCAATCTCATAACCTGCTCTTCCCTTCGCCTCTCCCTACCTGTGGAGGTAAGGCCTCCCCTTGTTGCTCAACCAAGGGTGCTTCCTCACCCCTTCTCCATTTGTCAGCACTCTTACCACATCTTGCAAAGACCCCCTTTATTAATCTCTCCTCAATCAAAAGGAGTCAAAAGACTCCCCCCTTTTGAGTACTCCAACTATTTCCCACCAGGACACTGAGATAACTGACATTTGGGAAAAGTGCTTCCAAACTCAAGTACATTTGTGGATTTTTACTGAGTTGACCCTCTACCCCACAGGGAAGCACACAACCGTCCAGCAGTTCAGCCTGGAAGCACCATGCACGCTGCACGTCCTCCTGACTCCAGCCTTAATGGTTCAATTATACAATCTCAGAAATGATTTGTCTTCATGGTGGTAAATGAAAGCATGTTCTATTTCAGCGTTTGAATTTAAACAAACCAAGGGTACGCTCTAATCTCTCTGCGTCTGATCCAACTTTAATTAGATTCCAGAATAGATGTGCAAGCAGAAGCATGACTCAAGAATATGTTAACTGTCCTCTGCTACAGAAATTTGCTAGAATTGTATATGTAACTGCATTGCTTAGACTACACCTTATACTTTTCTTTATATACTTTTCTTCTAGTTTGTAATCAGACTGAGAATACATAATGACAAAAAAAAATGTTTTCTTCTATCGCCCTATTTTCTCACCTCAAGTTCAAATTGATTCAGATTATTCAGAAATTCAAATTGAATTTCCTTGTGAACAAGATAAGCATGTAGATCCTTCTTTCAAACTTTTTTACCATGACCCACATCACAATCTAGACACAGAAATCTATGCACAAAGACACATGCATGATTTACTACACGAAGTTTCATTAGGCAATAATTTTACTATGCATAATGAATCCTAATATTTTATATACTCTTCTATTTAGAAAATATGGTAGTTATTGCCCATGAAAATGACTGTATGACCCACTAGTGGCTGTGACATTTGGTTTGAAATGCATAGCTTTAAGCCAGTTGAGAGAGGAACAGGACAATGAAACAGACATCAATTAAAGCAAATGAAGAGAGCACAAACTCTGGAGTTAGCCAAGTAAAAATTAAACAAAGTGAAAGTTTAATTAGACTTTTGAAAGCTCATTTAGAGCAAATTCTCAATCACTTAAATCATTAATCTTTTAAATAATCATTGATAAATATTAATATTTAATATTTGAAATAAATTAATAACAACTAATAATTTAAATAAAATTTTAAGTGAAATTTATTTAGAGCAAACCAGTATTTTCTTGGTAATATCTAAGCATAAATAGTTTCATGGACACTAAAGTCATATTCTCTTCATTCACGAGAATAATTGTCACAATTATTACTTTCATTTCAACCTACATAACAAAACACATTTTAATATTGAAGCTCCAAACTTGCCCATAGACTATTTTGCCTCTTTAAAGAAAATGGCAGTGCACTCAGCCAAGTTCCTAAGTATCTACATGAAGTGGAGCTCTTCCAGGTAAGGAAACGGCTTCCTCTGGTCAGTTACTATATTAATTTGTGACAAGCCATGGTTCTCCACCTGTATTATGAAAGAACAATGCATACTCTCCGAGGGTCTCAAATCTCTCACTTCTAGTAATAAAGTGTTCTCAAGAAATACACAAATGAATAAAAACCTTGGTGAGAATTAAATTGATTTTTATGGATTGTAAGTATGCAAAATACTGTGATAGCCCCTGGGGCTTCTCACCATTAGCCTGGCTCTCTCTTTCTGGGCACATGTAGAACTACACCAGCTCCACTTGAAGTATGGCCTCGAGACTTGAAGTCTGAGCAGAAGAATCAGTATGTGGAAGTCCAGCTGGAGGAAGGACAGTGTCAGTGTGGGGGCAGAACCCTCAGACAGCTCTCAATGGGGCAGAAAATAAACCTTTGTTCTTTTTGTATGAAAACTTCTTCTGTCTCTGCCCAGATCCTCCAAATAAATTTTCTCTTCTGAAGTGTTTGAAGCCATAAGAATTTAATAAAGGAGTTTTTAAAAGAAGTGATTTCACTTAGCCCATCAAAAAACATACAGAAATCCTCTTGGAAAGAACATACCTCGGGGCGCCTTGGTGGCTCAGTCAGTTAAGCATCCGGCTCTTGACTTCAGTTCAGGTCATGATCTCAGGGTCCTGGAATCAAGCCCTGCATCTGGCTCCCTGCTGCGAGGAGTCTGCTCGTCTCCCTCTCCCTCTGTCCCTCCCCTAGCTCACAGGCATGCACTCTTTTTCCCTAAAATAAATAAATAAATCTTAAAAAAGAAAAGAACATATCTCATCTAAAGTTTAATTTCCAATGAGAAAGAAAATGTTTATCAGAACATTTCATTTAGGTTTCATAAAGCAAGATTTTCTACCCTTAAGCCATTAAGCTGATAAACTTTTAGTTGTCTATATTAAAGAAAAAAGATCGGACCACTTGATTCATTTGGAAATGTTTCTGGGCCTTGTCCACTGACCAGCCAGAAGTCAGCAGGCAGAGCTCACAAATCACTCTTCTGCTCAGGAAAGCTGAGATTCCTTTGTTTGTCTGGTGTCCTACCAGCTTTAATATGTGTCATGCCATATCACATTCAAACATTTTTTTGAAATGCATTATTTAAATGTTTCCACACCAAACCAGATATCAACTTTCAAGCAAAGTTTACAGAGTCAAAACAATTGCAAAGTACCACCACATTAAAAGTTTCACTTAAATAAATGATTTCATCTCAAAGCTAGGAAATGTAATTAGGATTTTCCCTTTCCTAACAATGAAGAAACCACCCTCCAGATTCCAAAGAATGTAAAACCTCCAATAACTGTATATAAAAAAAAAAATTATTGACAGTCTATGCTGGATATTCCTTTCCATCAATTCAAAGATGTACTGACAATGGCTAAAAAAGGTGATGAGTTGCTCAAATCACTAACCAAAATTTGTCTCAATATCTTACACATGTATTATTGAGGAGAAATCTGTCATAGACACTCCTAATCAGAGACTTAGGTGGTACCTGGGGTCTGGGAAAACAGAAGACATTATACATGCTCCCTCTTCAAAAGAGAACGGTATAAATGGCATGGCAACTCACAAAGTTGTCTAAACTCGGAATACGTATCACCTACATTAAATTTACTTACTGGGGGTCATAATTTTGTTATGCTTGTAGCATCCAAGACTAAGCTCTTTTCATCTTAGAGATAAAAGGCAATGAGTGATGTATGTTGATGTCTTTATAAAAAGGAAGCAAATTATCTTGATTATATAATGTGCCATATGCCCTTGGTCTTTGTACAACCTCCGTGGGAACATTTAAAGCTATGTACATGCATCATTTGTAATTACAAGGAGCTCCTTCCAAATTGGAAAACCTGGTTGACTCTGAGGATATAGAAAAGCATCTCAAGCGCCTTTCTGAAGGTCTTGGCTCCCACAAAACCCCAAATGCAATTGGCCAACCACTTTCACCCTTAACTTTCAAGCTCATGTGTATTTTAAGGGAAATTCAATCCGTATGTTTCTGAATCATGGACACTGAACCCATTAAGATTTTTGTTTGGTAAGAGCTTTCTAAATCCCAAGATGACTTATGAGACTTTTTATAGCCTGTTTACTTTGAAGCAAAGAAGTCACGTTTTGCTGAAAGTAAATAAGACTTAAAAGTAAGAAACTTTGAGACTTAGATAAAACAAGAGTTCAAGAAAGTTTATTCACATCCAACCTTTACAAAACTCATTAGGTGATTCCTCCAGTTTACTCCACCCAAAGCAGAAATAATGGTACCTTGGGCCAATAAGTTTTTATGTCCATAAACATAGTCTACAGTATTTTAGAACAGCATAGTTCTTTTACTTGGGGCAATAGTTCGTCACTCAACAGAATCACATATTTATTCCTTCTTTAGTGGAAACATTTTCAAAAGTGAGTGTCACTGATTTTGAGTTATGTTTGTGTGACTTGATTTCAATTTGTGTGTGTGAACTCTTAAGGGCTCCTGGCAAAATCTTCATTATTTCACATGCTGGTAATTTGGAATTTATGATGGGGAGTAAAGTTTACCCATAATTCAACTATGGAAAAGAGTTTGGAAACAAATTTACATATGAGCAAGAATTGGATAGGCTCTTATTTCACCTATTTATGATTAGAACTTCTTTAAAGTATTCAATGAGCACTCCTTTTTTCACACGAACAATATATACTTATTATAAATAACTATCTTTATTGAAGGAAGTTACTAAAATGCATTAGTTGTCAAAATTTCATATACCTAGATCTATTAGTTGTGTATATTTGGCAGTAACAAAGTGTAATTTATTTAATTAATTTATCATTTGGGTTGGCCATTCCTGTCTTATTTGCCTGAATTAGTGATGTGTATTTCCTTGCATCAAATTTTTTTAATTCAAACAGATTATCAGCGTCAAGGCTGCACCACTTTGTGATTCAGCTATATTAGTTCCAAATATCCTGGTTCATAATCCCTTTAACAGACACCCTAGAATCCACCTCAGTCATGTTCCCTCAAAAGGTTACAGCTTTGAAGGTATCAATCACACATACCTCATTAATTTAGAAGTCTTGAGATAAATTAGTAAATGCTATGTGCAAGTCACCATGCTAGATACTAAGACATTACCAACGCCAATAAGAGACTGCAATTTTGTGGTAGAAGTAACTGATTATTTTTAATTCAATTAATCCAAACACAGGCTGAGTGGTAAAGGCTTTAAAAAGGCACTAAGCTGTGCTAAGATGATGGAGTAAGGCTGGGGATGTGAATTGGCCCCAAAGAAGGAATCTTTATATTTTCTTCATTCCTTCCTTCGTTCCTTTCTTCTTTCCTTCCTTCCTTTCTCTTTCTTTCTTTCTTTCTTTCTTCCTTCCTTCCTTCCTTCCTTCTTTCCTTCCTTCCTTTATTTTTATGTTCAATTAGCCAACATATAGTACATCATTAGTTTTTGATGTAGTGTTCAATGATTCATCTGTTGCATATAACACCCAATGTTTATCACATCATGTGCCCTCCTTAATACCCGTCACCTGGTTACCCCATCCCCCCACCCCCTCCCTTCTGTAACCCTCAGTTTGTTTCCCAGAGTCCAGAGTCTCTCATGGTTTGTTTCCCTCTCTGATTTCTTCCCATTCAGTTTTCCCTCCCTTCCCCTATGGTCCTCTACACTATTCCTATATTCCACATATGAGTGAAACCATATGATAATTGTCTTTCTCTGCTTGACTTATTACACTTAGCATAATACCCTCCAGTTCCATCCATGTCGATGCAAATGGTAGGTAGTCATCCTTTCTGAGGGTTGAGTAATATTCCATTATGTATATGAACCACATCTTCTTTATCCATTCATCTGTTGAAGGACATCTTGGGGAAGGAATCTACTTACAGCCAGTGGAAGGGAGGGATGCCTGGAGCCATTCCCAGCCAAGGAAGGAATCAGGATAAACAAAGTCAACAAAATCAGAGGAGGTGGGGAAACCAAGGAGGTTTGGGGCATCCCAAGCCATTTGACATGACTAAAGCACAGGTGGTGGGAAAAGATTCTCCTAAAGCTAAGCTGGAATTGGATTAAATACATACTGGGATATTGCAGGAAAATCCAGTCATTAGTATGGGGTAGGAGAACATAATATTTACTGTGAAAGGATAAGTGCAAAGGAAGGAATAAATGTTTTAACAAGAAAGATAACCTACTGGATAGGATACAAGATTATTTTTCTCCCTCCAGTCATGTGGGTTAAGAGAGAAGTCAAAAAAGGGAGGGTGAGGGAGGGGGGAGGAAGAAAAAGAATATTCTCTCATGAAGAATTCTAACCATGTATATGACATAAATAAATAAATACAAGTACAATTATTTATTCTTATTAAAATACCTTTGAAGTGGGCATTGAAAGAATAAGATATCAAATGAATGTGTCATTGATCTCAACAAAAGGGATAAAATAGATTCTTTTGGGGGCACCTGGGTGGCTCAGTCATTAAGCGTCTGCCTTCGGCTCAGGTCGTGATCCCAGGGTCCTGGGATCGAGCCCCACATCGGGCTCCTTGCTCTGTGGAGAGCCTGCTTCTCCTTCTCCTCCCTGCTTGTACTCTCTCACTGTCTCTCCTCTCTCTCTCTCAAATAAATAAATAAAATATTTAAAATAAAATAAAATAGATTCTTTTGTCAACTTTAAATCTCTGACAGAGAACAAACTTTAATAATTTCAGGGTTCGGTTGCTCCATGGATTTAAAGAAAACACATTCTTCCATTTACCATTTCAGAGGAAACTTAACTGAAATATTCATGGCGGGTGTGGATTCCGCGACGGTTGCTGGATGTTTTTATCTGTTAAAATAAAAGAGGCTTACCACCATCTAACTTACTATCCCTGACAAAAGATGAGATCACACGGATAATTGGAAGAGCCTATAAGCTTTCAACACTCCACACAAAAGCCAACACTTGGCATTTTCATTCTTTGTTCATTGTAGTTATTCTAATAGGTGTGCTGTAACATCTCATTGTGATTTTACTTTGCATCTCCTCAATGACTATGAGGTTGAGTGCCTTTTCATTGGCCATTCAAATGTCCTCTTTTGTGATGTTTCTTACCCAGTTTTCTACTGATTGTCTGTTTTTCTTTATTATTTGTTGCATTCTTTGTATACTCTGAATTATGTATTGCAAATATCTTTTCCCACTCTGGGTTGAATATTTACCCTCTCAGTGATGACCTTTGTAAACAGAAGTTTCTGATTTTCATACGGTCCAATTTACCACTTTTTATTTGATGGTGAATATCTTGGGGGTTTTTTTGAAAGAAATGTTTACCAATGCCAAGGTCGTGAAAATGCACTTAAATGTTTTTCCTTTAAAGATTTTATTGTTTTGCCTTTAATGTGTAGATCTACAAGCCATCTGGAATTTACTTTTTTGTATGGTGCAAGGTTGAGGTCAAGAATACATTTGTTTTCCGTATCAATATCCAATTGACTCATCCTTTCCTGCTGCACTGCACTGTTTAATTTGCCATAAATCAGATGAAAGTATACATCATGGTCTGTTTCTGGACTCTTTTTCTCTTCTGTTGGTTGGCTTGTCTCCTTGAATCCAACACCATGGTTTTAATTTCCATAACTGTAGCTCAAGTGGTCCAGTTTTGTTATTCTTTTTCAAGATCTCTCTGCATGTTCTTGGCCCTTTGCATTTCCAAATAAATTTTTGTAATCAACTTGTCAAGTTACACACACACAGAAGTTCTTACTTGGAGTAGAATAGCATGATGTTAACTTAAGAATCAATTTGGAGATAGTTGGTGTCTTAATAATTTTGAGTCTCCCAGTCCATGCCTTTCTATTTATAAAGTCTTCTTTAGTTTCTCTTTGTTTGTTGCTGATGTACAGAAATATAACTGAGAAGACGATAAATTCACTTGTGAATTCTAACAGCTTCTCTGTATATTCTTAAGGATTTTCTACATTCACAATTGGGTCATTTGGGAATGACACCTTCACCTCCTCCCTTCCAATGGTAGGATTAGAACAAATAAGCAATAAAGGTAACAGAAAAACTTATATAAGATAACAGATAACAGGAAATCCCAAACATATTCAAAAGTAACATGTCTTTATGTTCATTTTAGTGTTAGCCTCCTGAAGTGACAAATAACCTATTGCTTCCTGAAGGCAAAGTGGGTGTTTGTTTGTTTTTTTTTTGTATAGCCAAATGTCACCTGTGTCTAATTCTGGAGTCCCCCTCCCATTATCAAAGCCTCCTGCATGGTCACAGGATTGCCATACTAGACTTTGGCTTAGAAATTCTTGCTCTTAACAAATTTGCTGTCAATTAATACAAATAATCAACAGACCAAGAAGTGAATAGAAGCAGAGCAGGACAACATGTACATTGAAGTTGGAGGAGCACCAAGGTTGGGGGTAGGGAGCAACCAGACATGTTTGAAGCCCACATGCCCCGCACCTGCACTTTGTGGGCTCTCCTTTCCCTCAGGGCCAGTGGGGGGTGGACATCCTTCTGTACAGTGAACATCAGTCCTAAGAAAGTAAGGAATTGAGAAATGGACGGTTTGAACAAGGTACTATGTCTTTCTTAATGAGTAGACTGTTTTAGTCTTTTGAAAAATACCTTTCTTTGAATATGCAATCACTATTTCTATTTCATTTTATGTTTTTATTTCCCTATAAGAGATGAATCTGATCTACAGCAGAAGCCCAAGGGATAAATGATTTTATGTCTATGCATTTCTGTGGTAATAAAACAAGAGTCAGAAGGAATAAAGAAAATTATTTCTTCTGTATTTCTTCTGGAGTATACAGCAGAGTCTCAAGAGGCAGCCTTCAAGAATGTAAGCAAACATTTAAGGCTTCTTTTCACTTACCACAGCATTGTATTTATGCCTATGTTGTGCGTGAAAAAATCCCACATGGACACCCAAGTATGGTTCAACGCAGTGGGTTGCAGGAACACAGAGGCAGAGGTGTAGAGAGAAGTCAGAGACACCAGCAGAGAAACAGAGTGGGATGTGGGGAGGCTGAGACCAAATGCTTCTTAGGTTGGGATCCCTGCGAGGAAAAAAATTTTAAGCAGTTATTTGGGGAGATGTACTAGTCAGGGTTCTTTAGAAAAATAAAAGTGATAGGATATATATAGATATAGATATATAGAAAGAAGTTTATCATATTATGAGGAATTAGCTCATGTGATTGTGGAGGCTGAGAAGCCCGATGATCTGCTATCCACAAGCTGGAGCTCCAGGAAAGCCAGTGGTGGAGTTCCAGTCCAAACCGAAGGCCTGGGAACCAGGGGAAGAGACAGTGTAATCCCAGCCATGTCTAAAGGTCCAAGGGAGAAGACGGATGTCCCCACTCAAGCCGCAAACAAGTTCCCCCTTCTTCCACTATTGGTTCTATTCAGGCCCTCAGTAAGTTGGAGGATGCCTACTCCAGGTGTGAAAGCAATCTTCTTAGTCTACCAACTCAAATGCTTATCTCCTCTGGAAACACTCTCACAGACACATCCAGAAATAATGTTTTACCAGCTATCTGGCATCCTTTAGCCCAGTCAAAGTGACACATAGAACCAATCATCACAGGAGGTAATCCCAGAAAGTGTGGAGGAGTGGGGACGTAAGGCAGGAAAGGAGCAAAGCCAATGCGGGGTATGTTCATGAGTGGGGACCACAATGGGCAACTGAAACTAAATCCTGCCCAAAACCCTCTGAGAGACTGTATGTGTGCACTGTCCCACATGGTAGCCACTAGCCACATGTGGCTATTTAAATTTGAATTTAAATTAACTAAAATTTAAAATCAGTTCCTATTCTCATTAGCCACATTTTAAGTGCTCAATATCCACTTGTGACTGATGGCTACCATACTGGACATGGCAGATGACAGAATATTTCCACCATCACCGTCCTGTTGGGTAAGGCTGATAAAGACCCCAGCACAGAATTGTCTCATCCAATGGGCAAGGAAGGTGGGGTAATTATCTACCAGCTTTCATCCCTTATTGGATAATGGTCATTTCTGGAGCCTTAACTACCTCACCTTCTGGCTTGTGCCATCCACCAGAGAACACCTTCAGGCAGAGAGATGCATAGAGCAACCTAAGTGTGTAAGTATTACTGGCAGGTAACCTCTAGAACGGCTGCAGGAATATGTGTGGGGCACGAGGTATCTGCTACAGTTACATACAAAACAGATGGGAGGCAGAAATCATGAAAGACACAAAAAAGATTAGAAAACGAAACCTGCTAAACAAAAAAGAAGAGGAAAAGGAGTAGGAGAAGGAAGGAAGAAAGGAAGGAAGGGAGCGAGGAAGGGAGGAAGGGAGCGAGGAAGGGAGGGAGGAAGAATTAAGAGCAACTATCTCAGAACCAGCCACAGGCCAAGTCAAGGCTGCATTACACAGCTGTCCTGCTGGGAAACCCAACCCTGCACCCACACACCCCAAGCCTGTTCCTCTCACAGTCGGAAAGTTGACCTCACTTAGACCTAGCCCCAGGCCATGGTTTCCTACTTCTTTTTAAAGAGTATTACAAATGAGGCAGAACTTACTGCTTAGAAGGGAAGGCAGCCGATTAACTAGAACAGTGTCAAAGGTTCTGGAAAGAGAACACAATCCTCCCAGGCCCTCCCTCCGCCCCTGGGCCTGCCTGATGGCCCAGGAAAATATTAAACCCTTGCCAAGTTGCCTATCAGACCCCTCGATGGCCACAATAATTTTCACAGCAAATAAAGCCTTCTTTTTCACGACCATCATCAGAGATAAAGCTGAGGACCTACGCATCCCTGGGGAGGGAACAACATTTAGCTGTTTTCTTGGTTGTATAAAATTCTCTCAAAAATTTTCCTGAGAGATCTATGTTAACTTGAGAAAGGGAATTATTCTCTGCCCTGTGTGAGAAGAGGGGGTTACGGTGTGGGTAGTGGGCCGTAGGAAGTGAAGATTAAACAAGAGGCTGCCTGGCAGATAGGACCTGGGGTAAGGGGGCAAGGTCAACTTCACCAGTAGTGATGAAGTCACTATCAGGCACCCCAATAAGAGGGAACAAGAGGGGGACTTCAGCTGTGCAATATTCTTCTCAAAAATCCATAACCCTGTCTGGCCACGAGAGAAACATCAGGCACACCCAAGTTGAAGGACATTCTACAAAATCCCTGAACTGACAAGGTCGTGAAAAACAAAGACCAAGAAGCTGCCCCAGTGTCTTGTAACAACTAAACGCAATAGGATATCCTGAGTGGGATCCTGGAAGAGAAAAGAGACATTCGCGGAAAAACTAGTGAAATCCTAGTAAAGTCTTGAGTTTGGTTAATAGTTATATACTAGGGTTAGCTTCCTAGTTGTGATACATATATCACAGTCATGTCAAAAGTCCACAACAGGAAAAAGTGGGGGAAGACTATATGGGAACTCTCTGCCCCTTTTCTGTAAATCTAAAATTGTTCAAAAATCAAAAGCTCATTTAAAAAAAAAAGGCTGCATTGTCCAAGACCAACTGCATAATTCCACTTCAGGCTAGCCCTGAGATGGGAGATGGTCTAGTGAGGGAAACAAAGTGAAAATTATGGTACTTAGAGTGGCAACATTGCAGGCGTGGGTCAGTGGGTACAGAGCAGGGAAATATAAAGAAGGGACGAAAAAAAATCCCTCTTTGCTTACCTTAAGCTTCCTCAACTATTAAAAATTCACATGAAGGTAAAGGTTTTATCTGCCAGAAGAAAAAGTTAATATATCAAAACAAGTTTACCTCAACAAAGTCCAATACAAACGGTGGCGCTCAGGTGAGTGATGGAGAAATTAATGGCGCCCTGCGTGCCTGAGCCAAACAGAATGGCCCCGCATCCAGTGGTAACAGATGGTGCACAGAAATTAAGTCCAGCCTAAAGCTTTTCAGATAAGTCAGTTAAAATGAAAGGAGACAAAAATGTTGAAATGCGTATGCTTTTAATGTGTAAGTAGTGCCCTCTGGCTCACTGACAAAATGACAAATTGCAGTTTTATTTAAGCCTCAACAACAAAAATTTTAATTCAGGGAATTTCTTGGTAATTATTTTAACTGACTCTCGTTAATCACACACACACACACACACACAAACAAACACACACACCATAGTTTTATGACACATAACCGAATAGTTAACAATTGCAAGACTCAACAACTTCAACAAGGGTTCTATAAATGGAAAAATTCTCCAAACCCACTAACAGTATAACTGGAAATATGGAAAAGTTTACCGAGTTTACAAAAAGAAATCCCTGAATCATAGGAACTAAACAAATAGAGAACCCAAACTGCTGACTTAGCATCGGGGGTTTAGGAGGGTGAAAATTAAGACATGCTAGGAAAAGCAATTAAGAAAAGATGGGGGGGACCAACAACATGCAACCAGAACACAACTGAAAATCAAGCTCTACACGTGCCACTGTGATAGCATCAGCTGGAACTCTTGCTAATCCTAAAACATATTCCATGGGACCTAATTACTGTTAAAAATGTGCCACCTCTTCTTTTCTTTCCATTCACTTTTCATCCATTGCCCGTCTTGGTATTTCATTACTTAGAACCTTATGAAGCATGTAGAGGTACCCAGGGTGTTCAATGTGACTTTTCCTGATCTCAGCAGAGGATCCTGAGCACTTTTGTAGGCACTGTCCATGCTGAGTTCTTGATCATTGCCTCTCAAATTTTAATATGCATAAAAAATCACCTAGTATCTTGGTATAATGCACATCCCATGGATTGGGAGTGGAGCCTAGTGTTTGCATGGCTAATAAGCTCCTGGCCAAAGTCAATGCCTGTGGTCCAAGAACTACACTTCAAATATAAGACGCTAGAGCACCCAGGAGGGACAGGCTAAGATATTAAAGCAGATTTGCAGGAATGGGCCCTTCACTTCCCTCCAGCCTGCATAGATGAAAACAGAGCATTCCCTGGGTTTTTGAAGAATCCAGCCGTGACCTTCTTTGCAAATAGTGCTCTGATTTGCTCCACTTGTTTTGGCTTTCCTGTAAGCCAATTGAGGAGCGTTTTATGAAAATCCATAGACAGCTTGACCCTATCCTCTAGAGCTTGAGATCCAAGGGGATGGCTACTTGATCCCCACCTGCCAAAAGGTGAGAAGGTGGGGGCTAGGAGGTAATGAACTTGGACTGAACTTTCAGAGTTTGCAAGGACAAGGATGCATGCAAAAAGAAAAAGAAGCAGCATTTGGAAGCTACCACACCAGATGAAAGCAACACCATACTCTAATTCCATCAGGAAAGTTGAACCTTCTTTACATTTCCTTCTAATCCCTGTTCCTCCAGGGCTCCAAACAGCAGCTTGCGAGTGGGAAGGGGCTAGAAACTAGAAAGAGAGAAACAGCCCATGACAATGACAGCATTTCCCTCCATTATACCCACTACAGGGATCTCAGTTGGAGCCTGGACTGAACCAGAAGAGAGGAGAAGCTCTCAAGTAATGAACATGGCATCATGTGATTTTTCAACTGGAGTGGATTTTCATTATCTAGGAGAGAAAGATCTGCCGAGATGCCCAAAACTTTACCCAAAGTTGAGAAAGAGCAATCCCATAGATGAAGTTTAATGAGAATTGGTGAGAAAGAATAAAGTTGCTTTGTCTTTGTACCCTAGGACCCTAGTTGGTTCCATATTTGAGATTCTCAGTTGTGCTCATTAGAGGAAAGGATTTCCTAGATCACGTACATATGAATGGGCAGACCATTGTGCATGTGCCATAATAAACAAGAATATAAGAATCTGCTGTAATTAGACTTGGAGTTGGAGGGCTAAAAGAGACCCTAAGGCTTATCTTGTCAAACCTTGACATTTTTATGGAGAGGGAAACTAAGAACTTTATCAAGTGACTCGTCTGAAGACACAATTGCTTATTGGTAGCAGACTTAGATCTGAAAGCCCAATACCCTGACTCCTAATGCAGCATTCTTTCCAAGAAGCCATGAGGACAAGCAAATAATTTCAAAGGAGCAAAGCACCTAAATTGGCCAACAGATTTATGGTTATTTCTTGCCAAAATAAAAGCTATTTCAGTGGGAAATTACCTTTGGTGAGTAGGGCATGGAAAACCACCGTGATATAAACATTATAAATTTAGTATAAATTTGCTCAAAAAATAGGTTTTAGCCAAAACAATCTTGAATAAGAAGAACAAAGTTGGAGGGCTCACAATTCCTGATTTCAAAGCTTATTAAAAAGCAATAGTAATCAAAACAGTGTGATACTGGCATAAAGACAGATACATGTATTGGGCAATGGGATAGACTAGAAAGCCCAAAAGAAACCCCTGCATGTGTGTTAAATTGACTTTTGACAAGGGTGCCAAAACTATTCACTGGGACAGGACAATCTTTTCAACAAATGGTTCTGGGAGAACTGGCTACCCACCTGCAAAAGAATGAAGATGGACCCTTATTTTATATCATATGCAAAAATTAACTCAAAGTTGATCAAAGATCTAAATGTAAGCGCTCACACTATAAAAACTCTTAGAGAAAACACAGGGTGGGGGAAGCTTCATGACAACAGATTTGGTGATTGTTTCTTGGATATGACATCAAAAGCTCAGACAAATAGGGCTCCTGGGTGGCTCAGTTGGTTAAATGTCCCACTCTTAATTTCAGCTCAGGTCATGATCTCAGGGTCATGAGATTGGTGCCCTGCGTGAGATTCTCTCTCCCTCTGCTCCTCCCCTTGCTCATGCTCTCTCTCTCTAAAATAAATAAATAAAATCTTAAAAAAAAAAAAAGCTCAAGCAACAAAAGCAAAAATAGACAGACGAGACTAACTTAAACTTAAAAACTTCTGCTCATCAAAGGAAACGATGAACAGAGTGAAAAGGCAACCTGTTATATTGGAGAAAATATTTGCAAGTCATGAATCTGATAAGGGACTAATATCCAGAATAGAGCTCAACAACAGCAACCACCACTGTGAGACAACCAAATTCAAAAATGGCAAAGGGTTCGAATAGATTTTTCTGCAAAGAAGATATACAAATAGCCAATAAGCAATGAAAAAATGCTTCACATCATTAATCATGAGGGAAATAGAAATAAAACTACGAATGAGATACCACCTCACACCCTTTAGGGTGGCTACTATAAAAAATAAGAATAACAACAGGTGTTCTCGAAGGGGTGGCAAAACTGGGACCCTCGTACACTGTTGGTGGGAGTGCAAAGTGGGATAGCAACTGTGGAAGACAGGATGGCAGCTCCTCAAAAAACTGAAAATAGAATTGGCGTATGATCTAGTTTTTTTACTTCTGAGTATATATCCAAAATAATTGAAAGTAGGGTCTCTAAAAGATATTTGTACATTCATGTTCATAGCAGCATTATCCACAAGAGCCAAAAGTGCTCATTGGTAGATGAATGGATAAACAAAATTTAAAAATTAAAAAATAGTATTGTAAGCCATTTGAAAAGCTTCCGTGAGGGTTTTGTCAACCATGTCTTTCCGTCCAAAGCTGGTATATCCATGGTTGAAGGGAAGAATGGCAAACAGAAACCAATTCAAGGGCTGTCTCTAAGGGCTGTTAATAATTTTCTTTTGCTGTACTCATATTTTGCATGCTGCACCAAATCACTCTAATTTATATAATCAGAAATATATATGTATGTGTTTTAAGTAATATAAAAGGACAGATTGTATAATGTTCAGTTCAAATACTTACACCCAAAGAGTGGCAGTCACAGCAATCCCCGCCTCCCTATTCAGTACAATTCAACCTTCTAAACAATGGGAGCTAAACCATGTCCAGGAAGCTACAAGGGAAAATAAGACATTGTCCCTGCCCCTGCCAAAAGATCCCTGGGTTCATTACAATTTAGCATGTCAGTGAGAAATTTTAAAGGCATCCTAAAGTTTTACCACACTCCCTCAACCATAAAAGTCTGAAAAGCAAATGGAAAACAAGCCAACAATTTCATTAGGGGAAAAAACTCTTTTGCTACAGTTTTGTGGGTCAGGAGTGGACATGCGAGTTCTAATAAAAATCAGGCACCATAACTTCCCTGACTAAATTGAGAATTGTGGAGGATAAACACTGGGTCTGGGAGATAGATATCAAATTGTCAGCTTTAATACTGATTAAAAAAGGAGCATGTCCAGTTACTTCCCCCCAAATTCATGAGATACCTTTACAATAAGGGCCAAAGTTCTAGGCCAGGAATGTTGCTCTAACAGAGGTCCCTTCAAAAGGAACAAAGCAAAGAGAAAGGGAGTTACTCCGTGCGCACCGGCAACTGGCTGCTGGGATCAGGGGAGCAGAAAATACTATATAAAAATGAGAAAACGGGTTAAGAACGCGAATTGAAGTAGAGTGTCTTCTCCAAACTCCGCTTCAGCCCTTGAGAAGCCCTAGAGCTGCTGTGTGAATGGCAGGCCAGCCCCCTCACCCCCAGGAACCTCGGTGGCACATTTATGTAAAGAAACAATAGTCCCCACTCTCCTTGCCTCACAGAGCTATTTTGAGGGCCCCCAAAATTACGCGCCTGGAAGGGCCTGACACACTGCAACAGTGCTAAGCAAATTGCATTTTTCCAGTTTTCAAACATAAACTGCCAACGCTTCTCAAGTCTGCTAAGCACATCGTGTGGAAGACTATGATGACATTTTAGTTCCCTTATTCAGACAAAGTAAGCCACTAATTTGCTCTTAGATCTCTGCGCTTGAAACTGCTTATGTGAGGCGCCTGCTTCTCCCTCTCCCACTCCCCCTGCTTGTGTTCCCTCTCTCGCTGTGTCTCTCTGTCAAATAAATAAATAAAATCTTTAAAAAAAAAAAACAAAAACTGCTTATGTTACAGAATCTGCCTTTACAAGGACATTTCCTTCTGGAATGGCAGCCAGGAAACTTCTAAGCAAATTGGATGGTCCGAGTCCAGGTGACCCGAAAACCAAGGCACAAAGCGACGTGGGCAATTGTGAGTCACAGTCCGCAGGCTGCTCACGTCAGACCGGGAGTGCTACTGTAGCTTAAGTGATAAATCATCACCTAGAGAAATATAAACCCTGGTTACACAAACAAATTCAATTTAAGAGTCCCTTAATGAACCTTTAATGAGTTGCATGTGGGCCGCGAATGCCCTGCAGGCTGCCTCAATGTGTTTGCTTTTGAAAAAAAAAAATTAAAAAACATGAGTTACCCTGATCTTATGACTCATCTCGTTAGCAAAATGCAATTCAAACAACCGACTTTTAAATTAAAACGCTATTTCCAGAGGAAGGGAGGGTGCATCTGCCGTTGATAAAGACATAAACAAACTGAGAAAATGTAGTCTCCTCCGTGAGGGCGGAAAGCAACAAAGGAACAGTGATGTTTCTTCCGAAGAGTGAAAATTTATGAAAAATTCAAGACTTTCTGCACATGGCATCAGAATTAAAGTGCCCCTTTGCTTTTTATCATGGTTGGAACTTCTAAATGATAGGGTTTTCGTCCTCCAACTCCTTCTTTATTGGCTGAGACTTAAACACATGCTCACATACACACACGAAACATTTTACTTGGGAGGACAAAGGTAAGGGTTTCAATTTGTATAATGAAGACTAGACAAGAAGGCGGTACCAACTAGGAGTTTTCCCACAATGACCCAAATCTGCCCATAGTGTTTCCACTGACGGATAAGGGGAAGCATGGAGCCCATGAGCAGTGAGGAATGAGCTTTGTTAAAAAGACAATGCTTGCTCCTATCACTTCAGGTACCACACGTTGTCAACATGGTACGTCGTTATTCATTTATCTTGTGAATGTCCTTCCTTACACAGGACTTTTTTGCTCCTCACAAACCAAGGATTCTGACTTGACAGAGAAGTAGTTACAGGCCAGGTCCCCTGGGACGGGACCAAGTAGCCAGCAACTCACCGATCACCCAGCCATGATGAAAGGGGCGGCCAGGATGGAGACAGCTGGTCAACAGAAGTACGTTGACCTGAGGACAGCCCTACATCCTGTATGTCAGGGCACGTCAAGCACTGCAAATAGTTCCACTTGCTGACTTGACTTTGATTTGTGGAAAACCTTAAGATAATTTGTGTGAGGAAGCGGGGAGAAAGGACCTCGGTAGAAGGTCTAGAAAGTGCTTAGAACCACGTCTCCCACTGTCCCCCAGGCAATTCAAGCCCCTGTCTGACTTTGAGGCTTTGAACAAAACTTCCCACCCACCCTGGTGCCTCTTTTCTCTACACCCTCGTTTGAATCTCCCCTATGAAATTCTCCCACTGTGCTAATCAGTATGGGTTTATCGTCTCCAGAAGCTAATTATAAAAGTAAGCCTGTGTATGTAGGCACAACAGTAGAGGTCCTTCCTCGGGCAGTTCTGAGTCTTTGTTGCCCCAGTGTCCTCACCTCTAAAATGCCTTAATAGTATTACCTATGTTGTAAGGCTATTAAGGAGACTGAATTTGTTAACATAAGAGGTGTAGTTAGAGTAATGCCTCACAAAGAGAAAGCATTGTATAAGAATATGGGGGCGCCTGGGTGGCTCAGTCAGATGAGCGACTGACTATTGATCTCAGCTCAGGTCTTGATCTCAGGGTTGTGAGTTCAAGCCCTGTGTTGGGCTCCACTCTGAGCATGGAGCATACTGAAGAAGAAGAAGAAGAAGAAGAAGAAGAAGAAGAAGAAGAAGAAGA
>NW_022589720.1:11870773-11984793 GCF_004348235.1 Phoca vitulina | reverse complement strand
GAAGAAGAAGAAGAAGAAGAAGAAGAAGAAGAAGAAGAAGAAGAAGAAGGAGAAGAAGAAGAAGAAGGAAAAGAAGAAGAAGGAGGAGGAGGAGGAGGAGGAGGAGTGGGAGGAGGAGGAGGAGGAGTGGGAGGAGGAGGAGGAGGAGAAAGAGGAGGAGGAGGAAAGAAAGCATTGTATAAGAATCACACATTTATTCACTCATAGAAAGAAAATTTCAGCATATATTATCATCTGCTAGGCAATGCTGTTGGAGCCAAAATACAATAATAGCTGACATTTATTGAGCACCTACTATATACTGAGTCCTGTGCTAAACACTACATTTGCCATATTTAATGGTAGAGGAGGAAAGAGAGAAATAGCTTGTGTTATTGGCTACCATGTGCCAGGAAACTCTTATTATCCACATCATAGCGGAGACAGAACCAGTACCTTACCTACAGTCACAGCTGGTATGTGGCCCAGTCAGAAATGAAATCAGGTATACATCATGTTTATGTTCTTTCCACTAGGCTCTCTTCCATATACTTATCATATATGCATGAAGAATTGCTTTTCTGCAGGATAAAAGCCTAAGCAGACCAATGCTTTTCTGGAAAAAGAAATGTCTAATATAGAATATTAGAATTTTTGGAAGGGAAAATGTGTCTGTGCATCTAAGGGAGAGGGCTCAGACTGGCCACTTGCTGGCATTGACGCCTGCTGAGGGAGTTTCTTCAGCTATTCTTTTTTTTTTTTAATTGTTATGCTAATCACCATACATCACATCATTAGTTTTTGATGTAGTGTTCCATGATTCATTGTTTGTGCATAACACCCAGTGCTCCATGCAGAACCTGCCCTCTTTAATACCCATCACCAGGCTAACCCATCCTCCCACCCCCCTCCCCTCTAGAACCCTGTTTGTTTTTCAGAGTCCATCGTCTCTCATGGTTCGTCTCCCCCTCCGATTTCCCCCCCTTCATTCTTCCCCTCCTGCTATCTTCTTTTTTTTTTTTTAACATATATTGTATTATTTGTTTCAGAGGTACAGATCTGTGATTCAACAGTCTTGCACAATTCACAGCACTCACCATAGCACATACCCTCCCCAGTGTCTATCACCCAGCCACCCCATCCCTCCCACCCCCCACCACTCCAGCAACCCTCAGTTTGTTTCCTGAGATTAAGAATTCCTCATATCAGTGAGGTCATATGATACATGTCTTTCTCTGATTGACTTATTTCACTCAGTGTAAGGGAAGCAAGGGCAAAAATGAACTATTGGGACTTCATCAAGATAAAAAGCTTTTGCACAGTCAACAAAACCAAAAGACAACCAACAGAATGGGAGAAGATATTTGCAAATGACATATCAGATAAAGGGCTAGTATCCAAAATCTGTAAAGAACTTATCAAACTCAACACCCAAAGAACAAATGATCCAATCAAGAAATGGGCAGAAGACATGAACAGACATTTTTCCGAAGAAGACATCCAAATGGCCAACAGACACATGAAAAAGTGCTCAACATTGCTCAGCATCAGGGAAATCCGAATCAAAACCTCAATGAGATATCACCTCACACCAGTCAGAATGGCTAAAATTAACAAGTCAGGAAACAACAGGTGTTGGCGGGGATGTGAAGAAAGGGGAACCCTCTTCAGCTATTCTTAAATTCATCTGCACAGTATTTTAAAAGGCAAAGCACCTAGTTGCCATTGTTGGTCATAGTTCCAAAAGCTCAGCATTTTAGGACAGGCCCACTCTTAACATTTGTCTTAACTGCAGACCTGGCACAGACATTTGAATTTAGTCCCCTGAGAATCTGATAAAAATCAGTGGGGAAAGGTTCCAATTATATTGGGAAATTTTTTCCATCTTGTTCAGATACAACCTAAATGCTTTATAGGTTTCCAGAATAGTTTATGTGATCCTCTGGTTTGTTTTTTATCTTTGTTTTGGGCATCACCTGAGCTAGAGAGATGGGTCGAAGTTTTAAATCATAGAAATAAGCAAACTCACCTCCAGACAACTTGATCTTTCTCATTTGGGAACCAGCATCAACTCTGGCCACTGAGCCTTGGATAGAAGTGCAATCATTATAGCTGCCTTGGATCATCAGAAAGAAGAACTTTATTAGCTGTTCTCTGCCTTCACTCATCTTCACTCATGTTCTCATCTTCACTCACCCAGAAGTGATTGCAGCTGCAGGAAAGAAGTTAGGGGATCTGAAATGAAACTAGGCAACCTGGTTTCATTTCTCTATCCATTTCTCGTTGCCAGGATTATTGGGTTTCCCATTCATTCCCAAACAATCACTCCTGCCTCACCAGGGATTGTGAGCCAGAAAATGGCACCTTTTCTAGGAATTCTCCATTCTCATTTCCCTTTAGAGCCTTCCCTTCTTGTCTTTACCAAGCAGAGGTCACACAGATTTCTAATAGAAAGAACTGATAAAAAGTACCAGGTCAACCTCTACTAGCTCCTCATAAGATACCTTATAACCACAGCTGCACATTGGAGTCACCTGGAGAGTTTTGTGAAAATGGAGATGTATAGCTCACCTCAGAGACTCTGATTTCATGGGTCTGAGGAAGTGCCTGGGCACCAGTATTCTGTAAAGCCTGACAGGAGAATCTAACACACAGCCGATGGAGATCCGCTGCCTGATCCCAGGGTCCCTGTTTCTTGGAGAGAGTGCCTTGGTCAGTCTCTCTCTTTCACTTTGAAGTTAAACTCCATTTGGAGTTTCCTTCTGATGCTGCTTCTCAGGAGTCACCCAAGGCATGGCTTCTCTGCAGAGCCCCTCTGCAGAGCAAGATGTTGTTGGGATCAGGTGTCTATTTCTCACCACTGACTCTACCCATCGTTGTTTTGCCAGTTACACCCTCCAATACGGGATCTATGCAGAGCTGGTAAGGGGTTAATGGGGCACTTGCCGTAAACCCCACATAGATGGAGGGTCTCAAACATAGACCCTTGGCCTAATAACAAACAACTAGATGCATACAGCCAGAAACATACACTGGCAGGTTTGAAAGAATACTTTAAATGTGACGGCTTTAAACATAAATCCAATTAGTAAACTGTACCACTTAGAGTGTGCGATGAATTCATATTTTTATAAATCATACAATTACTTTTGAAAAACACAATTATAATACATTGTATTTTGGGGGTGTATTTGAAGCACTGGTGAGTTAAATTACAAGCATTTTAAACTCACCACAAATTTTGCAGCTCTGCTTTGGCTTCTTTCATTTTCAATATCTTGGGAGAGGTGAGTGCCCTGCCACAGCTACCGGGTCTCACAGACCTCACCCGGGGGTGTGTCACAGGCCTCACTATACACCAGGGGACAGACAACTAAGCCAGCATTTCCTCCACCCTGCTCCCCTTTCTTCAGAGAATCCACAGCAAGGGCAGGACTAGGGTGTGGTAAGAGAGACACAGGGGACCGGTATTTTAAGGGGGCCCTCACTGTCATGTACAAATCATGCCTGTGCAACCGGGAAAGTGAGGGCCTCCATAAATATTGTATTGTGGGTGGTCAGGTACTTTCTGAAACTTGACATTCATGCACACTTATGCCTGCACATGCATGTGCGTACACACACACACACACACACACACAGATCCAGCCATCTTAAGACCAAAGTGATAACAAAACTTCTGATGTAAAGTATCCCATTAAAATGCCTCCTACTCAGGGCACCTGGGTGGCTCAGTCAGTTAAGTGTCTAACTCTTGGTTTCAGCTCAGGTCATCATTTCAAGGTCCTGGGATTGAGCCCCACATTAGGCTCCTTGATCAGCAGGGAGTCTGCTTGAGATTGTCTCCCTCCCTCTCTCTCTGCCCCTCCCTACACTCTCACTCTCTCTCTCTCTCTCTCAAAAAATAAATAAATCTTTTTAAAAAATGGCTCTTATTCAAAAGTATGTTTCACCTTTAACAGACATATTTGATCCATTGATCTTCTATTATAATAATGAAAAAAAATTAAACCTTGCCACTGGACATTAATAATCCTGAACCAATGATAAGGTACTTGAAGGAGAGAAAACAGAAAATGTGTTGAAAAGACACGTTTGTATGTGACGCCTATTCCTAGGGATATATAAGCAGGAAAGAGCCACAGGGACTCTTGGCAACAGATCTACTGAGACTGTTAATTATTACTCTTGTTTTTATTAAAGGGAGTTTTCACAAAAGCTAAAATATACGGTGTTCTTTGAAATGGTAGAGACAATGAGAAAAAGACCAAATCGAATCCAGCCAAGTTGAAAACTGTGTTTGTAAAGACCTTGGTGATATGCCTGTGATTAATCCTGAGGCATTTTTCAGTGAAAAATAAGAACTTGAAGAGATCGTCATTCTGTTCTTCCTTAAAAAAAAAAAAGTCAATAGGTTAATATTGTTTACATCAGTTTACTTTATTGTTTCAGTTCATTGCAAGTTCAAGTTACTTTTCCATTTTGAAAGGACTCCTACATCAGTATGTGTATATACAGAAACACACCCCTAATGAGACAGCCCACTTGAACTCAAGAACACTTACTCACTGTAGCAGCTCTCTGAAGAAAGAACTCTTTCTTCTGCCATGAAAAGGCTGTTGTTCCTTTAAGAGGACAGCTGAGGAGAACAGCTTGTCTCTCCACTGAATCCCGTCAGCTCTTGATTCTGTCTCATCATTGAATGAGCCTTGCCCAGTACACAGCTTAAAGGATAAGTCAGTGCAAAGGAGAGGATAGGAAAGAAGTGAGAACGTTATGTTTCCTACGAGCTGGTCAATGTCACCTCCAGTCCTACGTCAACCACCTTGCTGAGGATTGATACTATTGAAGCTACCACAAAAATAAATAATGTTCTAGAGTTCACTCCTCTACCCTTTCATGAAGAAGAGCAGCCCCCTCCGAAAAAAATCAGACTCATTTCTTTTACAATTGACACAGTGAGGAAAAGAAGTCCATTGTGGGAAAATTTTGCTTATCCAGTGGAATTTCTTACTCTTCAGTTCTTTAATTATCCATTTTTTAAAAATTTGACTTTCATGGATGAATAACCAAAGGGATCAAGATTAGGAGGAAAGATAGCCTCACCGCTGATGTTATCCACCACTTTCGTGTCTGATTCCCACTTTACTGCCTACATGTCCTGGGGCAGGCTGTTGAGTCTCTCTGCTACTTAAGTTCTTCATCTGTAAAATGCAAACAATAAAAACACCTATCTATAGCCACTGTAGTAATTAACAATTCACCTTCAGCCTTTTAATGCTTACCAAGCCCTTAGTGCAGGGCCTACCCTAAAGCAAGGGCTCAAAATTTAGCTGTAATTAGGCTTAATATTTTTAAGAATCCTTAAATAATTTGTCAGGATACAAGATCCCTTAAAGAGGTTCCTAAATAGATCCTTTACAGTTTGTAAGGATGCAAGATCTTTCAAGAAGTCTTTTTATAAGACCCTTCGCTCCATCATTTGCCAGTTTTGTGGGATTACAGACAATTGCTCTGTCTCTCTGAGGTGAAAATACCTAGCTCTTAGGGCATGGTTAGATTTCACACTATTGGAATAGGCATGGCTGTCAATGGACACTAAATAAAAATTAATTTTCTTCATACTAGAATCAACCCCAAAGAGGCCACTCTAGTGCCACATGCCACAAACCCCAAACCTATGGTTTCTTCTCAATTTTCCATGACAGGGTTCCCAGCCAGACATTCTTGAAACCATTCTTCTTAGACTATTGCTTCTACATGCCTGGTGAGCTACAGCCCCTTTTTAGCTCATTGTGCAATAACTATATTAATATCGTGGCATCTTCTATTTTTTTTACATGGTTGACTCGAGATAAGTATAGAAATTCCTTGTGTCAAATTTATTTAAATTATTGGCTTTCTTGTCTTCCTCTGGTGGTTCCCAATGAGTTAGTAGTAGAAAGTCCTTTATAAATCCAGGACATGCCATCATCAATGTTGTTATGATAATATCAATTCCCTTAATAAGGCAAATTTGATAAATTGAGACACCACACATCATGCTTCAACATTCTCAGCAAGAAGCTCTGTAATAATCATTTCTAGCTTGAGAGAGGCCTTTTCTAGCCAAGTGTCCCATGAAAGCCAGACTTGGCAGGGAAACAAGATGGATTGCTCTTAGTGATTAATAAACCACATATTGCAAATTGATAGTCCAAAGTTGATGTAGAAAGTTCCCAAACTGAATGAGATGCCATTTTCATTCTATTCTGGTCTTTAGGTCTTTTCTAGAAACATCAAATGTCTGGGATAAATATAAGGTCGGTCTTTTGGCTTAAAAAGAATGACAAGTGTGTCTCTCTAGACATGTCACAGTCATCATGGGAACAGACTTAGAAACTTTATCAAACAAGGTGATGCAGCTTCCAGAACAGTGATCCATCAACTCAGATGTCACGTGGTTAGAAAGTAGCGTCCTTCCTTGACTCTGCCCAGGTGAGATCTTACCTGGAGCATGGAGTGAAGCAGTAAAGCACCCATGAGTAGTGTTGGGGGAGGGGTTAAAAGGACAGTGCAGAGATTTGAAGCCATGATGAGTGGATAGTTGACTTTCACTTCTCTACCAAGGCCAAGGTTCCCTCTGCAAGGTCTTTTGCATCTGCCCCTCATCTCTACCTCTGCCTCTTGCACTCCCCTGTGTTAGTCCAAGTCCCTCTTGTCTCTTGCTGTTATTGCAACACCTTTTCCTTCCCTCCGCGCTCTCTCCATGCCAATCCTGCCCCCAAGAGTGTAACTGTGTAGAGCCCAGGCTCAGCAGCCAGGCTACTTGGGTGTGGATCTGGCTCTGCTACTTGCAGCTATGTCACCTTGAGGAAATTTCTCAAATTCTCTGTTTCCACCTAAATGGGGGTGATTATCTTTATTCCACAGGCATAGTGAGAAAATGCAGTGTATTCATACATGAGGAGTAGTAGGGCAGTGCCCGCACACAGCAGACGCCTTAGTACTGACTCTTCAAGTAGCCTTCTGGCACTCACTTTTCCAATGATGACAGTGGCTCTTATTGCCTACAGATTGGAAACCAAAGCCCTCAGTAGCATTCTGGGCCACCCTTGCTCTACCCCCGAGCTTTCCAGGTTTGTCTTCTATTCTAGACTCCAGACACATGCACACTTTAATCCACGTGCATCCAGCTACCCCACATCAATCAAAAGCTGCCACCCATTTTTCCCATCTCCTCATTGAGGCTCTCACCACCTCTCCCCACTAACAGTCCCCTTTGCCCAAAGTGCCTTTTAAAATACTGCATCCCCTTCAAGGTCTGGATCGAATGAACTGTCATCCAGAAATAGAGTCTCAGTAACCCCATTTGGAAAAATTATCTCAACCATGATGTTTCTCTGGCCCTGTGTCACTGTATTACACACATCGTCACATTCCCTCTTGTATTCTCAGAGTTGTGAAGGGAGGCATAGGTGTACAGGGGCAGGTCACCAAAAATTTTCCCAAATCACACTCTGTGATGTTTCTGCTCTGATCGGGGAATGTGCCAAGGATTTGCTTCTTTAGCTTTGAGGAGTAAAAGAAGGAAACAGAAGATGTCCTGTGGAGCTGTTCCATGAGCTAAAATCTGAAATAGCTCACATCTTAAAAAGAGAAGAAGATGGTAACATATCTGATAGCATGGGAACCTAAGGATTAAAAGAAGTAGTCAGGTGGTTATCATCCAATCTCCAACACGGAACTAATCTCTGTTGCGAGAATTCGTGTTGAATATACACTCCAAAGGAGACAACTCTGATTCATCTAATATTTGCACTATCTTGTATTTTACATTCTTTGAATCATAATAAAGGATGTTTTCTCACCTAAGCTATTATCTTGAAATCTTTCTTTCTGAAAGCATAGTTATCACCAGCAATTGTTAAATGTTGGAATCCTGAAATCTTGCAGACTCTGGAGCCACTTTAAAGGCAAAATAGGATGCCCTGGACAGTTTCTACCCTAATGATCCACAACATTGCAATTTGCTAACATATCAAAAGGAACAGATGTTAGAAATGGAGGTAACTTCAAGCAACTGGTCAAGAAAGAGCTGCCTTAAAGCATTTCTAAATTATTCTGGTCCTTTCCTGACCTTAAGGTTTTACAAAACAATTGGAAAAGATAAGATCTGTTATGAAAACTTTAGTTCCAATCATCACTTTACGGAAGGATAACGTGAGTTCCAACTTGGGGAACAGCTAACCTATAATCAATGCAAGTCTTGGGAACCAAGTCTTGGTAACAATAGTGTATCCTGATGCTGGAAGCAGAGTACTGACTTTGAGTATTTATAAGCAAAATAATAGACTCCATGATAATTCATCCACAGTCCACAATTAATCCACAGAGATTTTAGAAAACCAGAAACCAAAGGTAATCTATAATCTTGAAATAGAAAAAGGTACCCTAATCTCTAAGGCAGACTATAGTGGTTCATGGATACCAGTCCAGGCATGAGCTTGTCTATGCACATCTCTGTAGCCTTACACAGTGGGAAGTCAATTTTGTCAGTTGACGTGATAAACGAGCTGGGGCTTAATTCAGTTTGTGGGTTCATCTTGTGAAAGACAAACGTTTGCACTTCATTCAGCCTTGGATAATTCAAAAGTTATGTTGTTCTAACAAGATAATCCATTAAGCATAGTTGTTCAAATGTCTGTCCATTTGGGGGGAGAATTTATCAGGGGGTTGTCAGAGGAAAAGAACCCAAGTGATGCTTCTCCAGACATTGAGCTTACCCTGCAGATTTGAGAAGGGCCCCTGCCAAAGAGCCCACACCAGAGACAAGCCTACAAGCAGATTTATGGAGCAAGGAGACCACACTCGCAGAAAGGGTCCCATGGCAGCTTCCTCACCTCTTCATAAGCTTTGGGTTTGGCTTCACCAACACTGAACTCTCCTAGACATTTACAATGATCTACAGCCTCAGTTTGAAGCTCATCCAAAGGTAACTGCAGAGCCATCAAGTTTTATTTCTATTAGGATCCTCTGGAATTTACTGAGTCTGCACTGGACCTTGGACAAAAATGACCTTGGTTTGCTTTGTCACAGGCACATAAGAATCATACATTTCAATCATTAGCTCCTCATGGACTATGAAAGCCTGATATTAAAGATTGAGCCTTTTAAAGATCATATCCTATATAAAGGTTGTAAGTGAGAAATGTTTTCTTCTTTGATTTTGAAGGTTAATGGAAATGTCATGGAAACACTCACACATCCATAATTCTGTGGATACCCAGAGGAAGGCAGCGTACTCCCTGGTAGCTGTGTTTAGAATCCATGCCACAAATAGAGAGCTGAATGTACTCTACGTTGCTTAAGAAGTAAATGTAATGGGTCACGGGTTAACAGAGAGAAATGCTAGGTGAAGCCCTTGCATTAATACATGACAACATAAAAATCTAGAAGAAAATGATAGAAAGTGTTTGGGGCAGACAAGAAAACACTTTGTGGAGTCCATGGGATTACTGCTATATAAACTGGTTGAGCTCTAAGCAAAGGACAACTCATATCGTCATTTCCCCAATACACCTTCCAAGTCTTTGTTTCAAACCTTTTGGATGAACACGGCATCAGACCTGCCACCCTTCTGCCATTGATGCCCCTTCTTCAGCCCTTCAGCCACGCGCACATCCTCCTTCCAAGCAAAACAATGTTCTGAAACACTGCCATCTTGTGGCCGCTCCCGGAGAAAGCATGAGCGCTAGGCACCTGAAACACCAATCACCCAAGAGAGGAAACTTTTGAAGATCAAGTTTTCACAAACGGGCACTTTGGGGATGAGGATGTTAATACCCTCCAAAATGTAAAGTAACGTGCCCAATGTGATTCATATAATAAGTGACATTTATGTAAAATAGAATTCAGTTTTTTTTAAATTATAACTATTTCCAGACTGCTGGATGTGTACACAACCAAGGCATCATTGTGGGAAAAACAAAATAGAATTAAAAAAAAAAAAAACACTAAAAGAAGAAAAGGAAGGAGGAAAAGAAGGAGAAGAAAAAGGAGGAGGAGGAGGAAGAAGAGGAGGAGGATGGGAGAAGAAGAATCTGAGCAATGTCAGCACTGCCCAATAGAATTTTCTGCAATGATTAAAAAAAGAGAGAGAGAGAGAGAAACAGTAAAACATATCTCAAGAAGATATCTGCACATGCAGCTCACTCAGAAGGTGATTATTTGTGATCTGTATGATGAGTTCTGCAAAGGGCATTCCAGAAAAGAGATTGGGATCACGTTTTCCCAAATTTTTGTTTTTGGAAAATTGTCAAACCTTCCAAAAAGCCAAAAAAAAAAAAAAAATGGCATCATGAAATGCCTGTATTCCCATTCTTTCGATTCACTAACTGATAACATTTTCCTATTGTCTTTATCTCTGTATTTCAATTAGAATGACTGACAGCAAGTTGCAGTCATCATTAGCTCTCACCTTGAAATACTTTAGCATTTATTGTCCCAAGAAAAAGGACCTTCTTCTCTGTAGCCACAAAATCAATGTCACACTTAAGAAATTTAACGAGTCAGTAACATTATGTAATATAGAGCCCATATTTCAATTATTTTCATTCGTCCTCCAAAATATCTTGTATACCCTATCTTTTTCCTGATCCAAGGGCCACTCAAAGTTCACATGATGTATTTGATTATTATGTGTCTTCAGTCTCTTTGCAGGTTGGACAACGTCTCCCCATCACCATTGTCATTGTTCATGACCTTGATGTGTCTGGAGAGCCGAGACAGTTGACTATTCCATTTCTGACATTCTGGATATGTTCGTGTATTTTTCACTTCAGAGAACGAAGTTAGCTGATGCCAGCCTTTCTCCTATCTGCCCTCATTTTCATTAAATATAAACGTATTGATTTTTTCTGTGGCCTCCTAGGATGATAAGCACTGGAGTCCTTCTGGACCCCAAGGAATATCTCATTAGACCACGAAATATCTCATTAAACAACTTGCCTATATAAAATCTCAAGGGAGAGACACAGAGTCCTGGGCTTTTCAGGGGGTCGAGGACAGGAGAACAGTTCTGCTCATGACTGACAGTTACTCTCAGGCTCCATTTTCTTGGGACCCTCATCCACGCAAGCGGAAATTAAAAGTTCATGTTTTCATTTTCATGCCCATGTTCACAGATACTTTTATCAAAACTTATTTTTGAGGAAAAGAATAATGATATGGTCAAAGCATGAGAAAATATTCTAAGACCTATCAGATTTCAAAAATGATCCCACCCAGTTTTATATCCTTTCCTACTTCTCAGTCACGATCATTTGCAGCTGAGAGGGAGCGTTCTTCGCTGCAGAAGTAGGTTCGTATTTTCCATCATTGTTCAACCGTACATCTGCCATCCGCCTGGTACACAGTACACCCCGATTGAACTCTTTCAGGTTTGGCTCCGTGTTCATTTGCCTAACAGTTTGAAGTCTTATAGAAACTGAGAACCTGGTAGGTTTCTTCAGTTATTTTATGAGCACCTTAATCTGTAATATAGAATTTACCAACGTCAAGAGACCATCTAATCCCAGTCCTCTCTGGGTTCCTCCTTCTCCTTGAAGCTGTCGCATTTCCAACACACCGCTGCCCAGTCCTCCTTGCCTGCTACTGCGAAAATCTGATACCCAGTTCTGGGAGGAAGGCCTTGCTGGTCCAAGGGGCACCCTGCTTAAACCAGGAGCAGTAGCACCTGCTTGTCCAGTGCGACCCAGGTGAAGAGTTGGTCTCTCCCAGCCTTAGCACTCAGGTCCTTCACAGTGTCTGATTGCCAGCTAATTATAACCTGGCCATTCTGATAGCTGATCGCCTCTCTTTTCCATGGAACTAAATTTCACAAGGGTACTAAACCATTCCCTCACATCAAGAGAAGGAGTGCCTACAAACTAATCAGGGAGAAACACACACACACACACACACACACACACACACACACACACACACACACTGAGCAGCTCTGCTTCTGGAGTCAGATATGCCTGAAATTCCAGCCCAAAGCACCCCTAGGAGGTTAATCTGGGAAAAGTTACTTGTATCTCTAAATTTCAACTTTCTCATGTGTAAAATACTGATGAAATACGCCCTATAGGAAGCTTCTAAATCTTAGCGAGATAATGTATATAAAATGCTTTACTTTTCAGGCTTCTTCAAGTATCCCAACCCCACATTTGATATGTGATATCAGTGTACTAACCATTGCTAAGATGATTCATAGGACTCACAGATTCCACTGATTCGTGAATTACTGTCAGGGAGAATAAATTGTAGAACTAGATAAGACCCTTTGGGAATTTGAAGGTAGTGGTGCAAAAATTCTTTATGGATGATAAAAATTGCTACTTAGCGTTAAAAATTAAAAGCCCATAATAAAGGGCATTGCATACGCATTGTCCAGGGGCATTTAACAGAGGCCTTTGCCAAGGAAGGGGAAATTTTAGTCAACTGGTTCCACCTCACAGGATAAAGGACTACTTGGCTAGCAGTGGCAGGATTTCCTGACTGTGCTTGGCTGAACATTTGGCCTCAGCTGATAGAAGCACGTAGACCTATGTCCTGGCCAAAATGGAGAGATAAATTCTCTCTCTCTGTCTCTCTTTCTGGGTCTCTTTGGATTCTTCCAGAAGAAGTGAATTTCACTCAATCAGCAGGCCTGGGTGCATGACCTCGCACTAGGTGGGGAAGGCAATGCGGCACACACAGCTCCTGAACACTTGGCCAGCTCGCCCAGTCCCATCTTGCTCCTCCCTTCAGTTCACACTGGCCTCATCACCTTCTCAACCCGTCGCTTCAAGTCATCACAACGAACTGGCGGGAGTGTGGACATGCAACATGATGTTTAGTGTTCTGCTCACAGGCCACTCTCATTCTGGGTGTGGGATACTTTCATTAATTCCTTGGGGTTGGACCCCTTTCCTAAGTTTCTCCTTGGGATGTTTTAGTGTTTTGCATCATTTCAATATAGATTCATCCTATTATTATGAATTTCATCTTCATTCCTTCCAGAATGAGAATGAAAACCAATCCTATAACAAGAGCTAACGCCTATAAGCTTACTATATGCCAGAAACTGTCTAAATATTTGTATAGTAAATTATGAATCCACATGACAATGCTATGAGGTAGGTACCATTATGATCCATAGTATACATATAAGCAAAACACTGAAGGGCCCCTGGGTGGCTCAGCCGGTTTTAAGCATCCAACTCTTGATTTCGGCTCAGGTCATGATATCAGGGTCATGGGATCGAGCCCTGAGTCAAGCTCGGCACTCAACAGGGAGTCTGCTTGAGATTCTCTCTCCCTCTCCCTCTGCCCCTCCTCCCTCTCAAATAAATAAACAAATAAATCTTAAAAAAAAAAAGGAAAGGAAAAAAAGAAAAGAGAAAAGAAGAGAAGAAAGGAAAAGAAAAAGAAAAACGCCCAGAGAAGTTAAGCTGTTTGCTAAGGTCACAGAGCTGTGAAGGCAAAGCTAGGAATTGACTCCAAGTAGTGAAGTCTGCGAAGAAACATAATCCCGTGCTCTCTCCAAGGTTCATGTATTCACTCCATGAGCAGTTATCACTGAAGACTGTGTGCACAGGTATATAAATTCTACTTCTACAACTTTAAAGTTGTAAGTTACCAAAATGGCGGTGTACTAGAAAAACAATCACATGTTTGGGGCTGAGGAGGAAGCAGATAGCCCACCTTTCCCCAGATAGGCCCTAGAGACATGCCTTATCCTAAAAGAGAGAACAGAATGCTTACTGAGCATCACTGGCACCCTGTTGAGGCCGGACACCATGAGCCTGTTATAATGAATGACCAAGATAAGAGGTGAGAATGAAGAGAGAGGTAAATGTCATAGTGAAAAGTTAGCAGTAAATACAAGAACCTTAAACATCCTCCAAAGAGAAGAAAGACTTGAAAGGAAGAGAGAAAGAGGGAAGGGGGAGAGAGGGAAGGAGGGAGGCAGGAGGGACAGAGGGAAGGAAGGAGGGAGGGAGGCAAGGAGGGAGGGAGGCAAGGAGGGAGGGAGGGAAAGAAATACCAGGTGTAATTCTGTTTTCCTTTTAAGCTACTTTCTCAGGACTGAAAGCAGCTAGAAGACTTTATCTTCATAGAAAAAGCCAAGCTGACATTCTTCCATGTCTGGAATTCACCCACATGTTCCTTAATGCCAACAAGAATCCAGTTTGCAGAGACAACTGTGAAGTTTCAGCAAACTGATTCAGCAACCACCACAGGCCATTTTTTTCTTTTTCAGTTGCCTTTACAATGAACAATGTTTCTTTCCAATGTAACTGCTGAGTGGATGATGTTTCTAAGAGCAATCTATCTCTAGTTGAGTCTCTCCTGGCTCAAGCAAAGATTTCAGTCCTAGATCTAAGAGCCAGCTGACAAGTATCTACATATACCTTATTCCAGACACATCAAGACTGCTTTCTCCCTAAAGAAAATAATATAAGGGGAAAATATACATATATGTATGCATACTCACACATACATATGTAGAGGGAAAAAGGATGTAGGTATGAAGGATATATATAGGGATCATTTTTATATATTCTTTCATATCTATATCCTTTAATGTATATGTGTATATATATCATGTATGTATATATGTGTGTGGATATGCATATATACATGTATAAATAGATACACCCACAGTTTATTATATATCAGGTCACTGGAACTTAAACTAAACTTCTATTTTTTATTTTATTTATTTATTTACTTATTTACTTATTTATTAGAGCAGGGAAGAGTGGGAGGGGCAGGGAGGGGCAGAGAGAGAGGAAGGAGAGAGAGAATCTCAAACAGACTCCCTGCTGAGCACAGAGCCGGACACGGCTCGATCTCACAACCTCGAGATCGTGACCTGAGCCAAAATCAGGAGTCAGACGCTTCACCAACTGAGCCACCCACGTGCCCCACTTAGACTAAACTTTTAAATGAAACTACATACAATTTTTGAAACAGGCACCAAGATTGTAACATATTTATGGCCCAAATTCTAATCTAGAAGTTTTGATTTTTAAATATCACCGGCCCATACATTTCTGTCCTGAGGCTCTCCGCCACGTCGAATTATCATTTATATAAGCATTTGCTAAACACTCATTAACTGTCTGACTCTCAAAAAAAACGGTGTCTATTTCAGTTCATTCCCGTTCGAATTTCTGATCTGGATAGCACAGGAAATTGCAGAGTTGCACAACCACTAATCAGATAGGTTTCTTTTCAGAGATTGCCAGGGGCTTTAGAAGAACAAGCTCCCTGAGTGTGTGTTACATGAGGGTGAGGCCATGCTGGTAGATTTCCTTCATTGTGATTGCATGCCAAAATGTTACACAGTTCTTGACTTAGCAAAGGGCGCCAAGGCTAATAAACTGGTCTCTTTGTAGGCTCTGGAAGGATACAGCTGCCGGCATTTTAAATGCCCCGTAAAAGCCATTTCACTTGAGATAACAAATAGAAGAAGCAGTCTTCAACCAGAAACTTGTCCTCTTCCCTAATTACTGTCCCAGAAATTCAAATCAGCCACCGTAGAGAATCATATTAAAATTCCTACATTACTCCTGACCTCAAGGAGACAGGGAGGTCGAAAGTGCTCAAGGCCAACAATAGTCAAGCTTTAATGCAACTTAATAAAATCATGACCTGCTTTGGCACTTGGCACATCCTCTCATTAAACCTAACATGTAGGGTTCTTAATGCTTCCAAGGGGTGTAAAATTTTTAGGTTAGAAGGTAAGGGTGGCAACAGCAATCGAAGCAGAAATATGATGAGAGAGGAAGGGTTGGAATTCCGAGTAGTCAACCTAACAATTGTATTCTGTGCATGTCGTGCAGAGTTAAATATGTCACACATGCCTAATGCAAAGCCACCCACCTGCCGATCAAGCCACCCCTTTCAAGAGTTGGAAACCAATACCACTCCTACTCACAATGCCCACATTTCTTAATTCCAGACTAACTGCAGCTTTTCACAGTGACCCAGTGTCTCATTGATTTTGCTCACCAAGACAACCTGGTCATATATTACTCAGAGATTATTATTATTATTTGGCTCCCAATTGCTATGGAGATTGTGCATTTCTTATCTTCGGGGCTAACATCACCATTTCCACTACTGCCAGTTCCTTTTTTCTTTACGGATAGATAAACTGGATTTACAATTCTTATCAAAAGTTTCATGACATACTTACACTGTCTCTTCCTCTTTACTTTTTTCTTCCTACTATAATTTATTATTTTTGTGAGTTAATCCAACTCACTCTTTCTCAATAGCTAGACCAACTATTGACAAGCTAAAATTCATCAAGAGGTGATAAAATATCATGCTTTTATAAAATAATTATCTGGAAGGGTGCCTGGGGGGCTCAGTCGGTTAAGTGGCCAACTCTTGATTTTGGCTCAAGTCATGACCTCAGGGTCCTGGAATCGAGCCTCACACTGGGCTCCTTGCTCAGCGGGGAGTCTGCTTGAGGATTCCTTCTCTCCCTCTGTCCCCCTCCCCCCGCTCATGTGCCCTCTGTCTCTCTCTTTTTCTCTCTCTCTCTAAAATAAATAAATAAATTTTTAAAAAATAATATTAATTCTCTGGAGAGCCCTTCATTGGCTGTGGTAAATGTCTGGATCAGTATTTACAGGTGCAATATCTTTCAATAGGGCCTAAACCACAAAATTTAGATTAAACTGTATCTCTTCTTTCACGTAGCTGCACACCCTTTGGAGGAACCTCCATCATAGAGGTAATAGGGCTCCACCTGGCTCAGAGTCGCAAAAGATTTCACTGGCTTTGCAATGCCTGGGACACCTTGGGACAGGACTGGGATGCACCCTATGCCTGGATTTACGGGGTTTGGGGGGAGGTCACAAACATTCTATAGATGAGATTGCCCACCCCAGCCCAAGATTACACTATATTTTCCTGATTGTTCTCAATTCATTCCTTCCCCTAAACGTAACCATTCATACCCACGAGAAAAAGTGTATAAAAGACTTTTGATATTCATATTTTTGTGGCCTATTTCCTTTCTTTGTCATGGGCTTAAATGCACCTATTAGCCATTCTGCATTTCCACAATTTAGTTCAAGTTTGTGCTTTGAAGTTCCTGATTTATCTGAAATTTACGTTTCACATAGGGGGGATTTGGGACCTAAGAGGGGGATATTTGAAGAGCTGCCCAAGAGACTGTCTTTTGACTGCACAAAAGCTTTGAAAAGTCCCAGTACTCCAGCTGCACTGGAGATGAATCACATCAGAATCTCTGGGGGTGAGATGCAAGCATTCTCAGTATTTAGTAAAACTCCATGTGCAGAAGAGATTGAAAACTCCTGCTGTAAAGTAACCAGGAGATCCTTGTCCTACTTCTTCTTCAGCCTCAGACACCCCCAGCCAGGGGTCACCCAAATCCTCTTGCTCTCGGAGAAAAGCAGAAGAACAAGCCCAATCCTGACCCCAAAGAGCACACGGCTTCGTTTCCGCCGCAGGGAGCTAGTCTTATGGGAAGACGGTCCTGGGTCAGCAGATGTTAAGCTTTTGGGGTCTTTATTTATGTATCTTTTCTCTAAGGCGCACGTGAAGCAGGGTTTTCCTTTGCTGGAAGGCTCATCTTTAAGGGCTCACGAGTCACTTCACAAAATTCAAATCTGATGGCAGCAGTGGGTTTCATGCCTAACTTATCAGCTGTGACCCCCTCGACCTAAAGAGATGAACACAAAGGGAAACCTGCAAACATTTTGGTAACCAGGGCGCCTGCGCATCACAGGCAGGCCCGGGGGCTTGCTCCCAGCCCTGGGGCTCACAGAAGGGTGACCCACGGCTGGGGTCACATGTAACAGTATAACACTGTGGTCACGAGGGCTGCAGGATCCCAGACAGCCAGGGTAAGTCAGAGAAAAACAGTGAACTCCACAGGGGAGCCAAAAGGACCAGTTTTTGAGCAGTCCTCAAAGCCTTCTTGGGCTGGATGGAAGAAATGATAAAATTGTGGGAGACTGGGGATATTGTAACATTAGGAGCAAAAGCTAGAAAAAGATACTGTTGTCCCTCCTCGCTGCTTCTCCTGGCTGATGTCTGAAAACCAGAGGCAGTATCAGGGGCTGATATCCTCTGGACACAGTCTCTTCCTATTTGGACTAAGTGTCAGAGAAGAAGGCAGATTCATATTCTCCTCCCACATACCCACTTTTCCTATGGTGATAACTCTTAGCTGTATGTGTTTGGCCCAGACCTCTCTTCTGAGCCTGAGTCATGTCTCCACGTATCTACCTGATATTTCATCTCTTCTGTGAGTCAATGGGGTGGTGAAGACATCGTTGTAGGACTAAGAACTGAGGATTACCTCCCCCCACCTGCCCCAGACCCCCCCATTCACTGGATGGAAGGATGGGTGACCTGCAGCTTCAAGCATGGGGAGGGAACTTTGGTAGGGTGGCGTCACAGATGGATATGAGCGAAAAGAGGGCAGGGCTGCCGAAGGTCAGACTCGGGAGCAGGATTTCTAGGGTGAGAAACCTGGGTGATGACAGGCTGGGCAACATATCCAAGAGGCAAGGCAGGAGATGTGTGGCGACTGGGTCTCCCCAGTGAAATGCCGAGGGAAAATCCTTCAAACCAGGTCCTCTGTTTCCAGCTTTCTGCCCTAGCTCACTATGGAAGAGAACGCTTTCTCACAAGTTCCCCCCATGCTTCTGGTAATTTCTTCTCTAAATTAAGTACGTGGTTCTCTTGAGATTTTCTAAGACTTTGGTACTTATTCATTTATTCAACAGAATAACTAATTGAGGACAATTAAGCGAGCATCTTGTATGTGTCAGGCACTATGGAAAGTGCCAAGGACATATGGTGAATATGAAATAGAAATGGACCAGGAGCTTGTGGTGTTTAAAGGATACTATGAAGAGCTAGACAATAATTTTAAATATAAAAACACACACTCACAAAATGATTACAGTGGTTACAAACACTATGGTGAACAAATAGGATGTGGTGATTGAGGATACCAGGGGAAACTACTTTAGATGGGGCAATCATGAGAGACCTCCCTGACATTGGAGGAGAATGTGAAGCGCAGATGGGAGTGGTCCAGGCAGAGGACAATCATTGCCAAGGTGCCTAGGTGAGAAAGAGCTTGTGTGCCAGAACCAAGCAAGGGAGAGGGACAGGAGATGTGGTTGTAGAAGATCAGGTAGGACAACTCTAGTCACATCATGTGGTTTGGGTTGTACTCAAATGCCTTAGCAAGCCACTCGAGTGTTCATGCAAAGGCATTGGAAGATCCAACTAACATTTTTAAAACAATGCTGTAGCTGGTAAGTGGAGAATAAACATAAGGGTGGCAGGAAAGGAGGCATGAAGCTGCTCAGAAGGCTGTTGGAAAAGGTGACAATGCAGAGAATGGAGGAGAAGAAAACTGGGTGGAAAGGGAGGTACGTTGGTGGATGCAGAATCACTAGCATCTGTGGACGGATTGGTCGTGGGTTTCAAAAGAAGGCAAAATGAAGGCTGACCCTTAGATTTTGGCTAAAGCATTAGGGGGAATGCCAGAATCAATTCCCAAGATGAGAAATGGGAAAAGAGAGAGATCTCTGGGGTGCCAGAAAACAAGTGTTCTTCTCAAACATTAACACCGTGATGCTCATGGAACGGGACTTCAAGCAGAGTCGCGAAGTCGACATGTGGGTACATGATGCTGAGACTCAGAGGAGAGGTCTGGGCCAAATGTACATATGTAGAGCTGTCATAATAAATGAAGCAGTGAGAAAGGATGCTCCTGGTTGGGCTTCCCCACAACATGGCAGTCTCAGGATAGTCTCCTGACATGGCAGCTAGCTTCCCCTGCAAAATGGGTTCTAGGAGACTCAGGCAGAAGCCAGAGGTTTCTTCTGCCCTCATGTCAGAAGTTACAACCCTTCCCTTCCACCATGAACTGTAACACTGCACTTTGATCAGATTATTTCCCCTAATTCTTCTCTGTAGACTACTTAACTATGTCTGATTCTTCCAGACTCCAGGTTGAAGCTGGGATTTTCATACAGGGTCCATATTGAACCCACATTCTGCAGTGTGAAGTTTTTACTTGAAAACATGCTAACAAACTAAAATATGAATGAAAGGGCATAACTACAGGGATCTCCTTTTTGGAAGGCCAGCGGAAAGGGCAACACTGAAATCATGAGACAATGAACAGGAAAGAGAAAAGCCATTTTTCAAAGCATCGATGCTATTTACCACCAAACACACAAAAACTAACATGGACCCAGTTCACAACTGGAGCTGCAGAAGAATCCCCCCAAAGTGCTTTCACAAATACAGCAGCTTCCAGCCACGTCCCTTCTCCCTCTCTTTTGCCCAAAATCTCATTTCTAAAACTGACATTCTCTTTCCCTCTTCATATGCCTGTTCTTCTCCAAGCCACATCTTCAAAAACAATACACCAAAGCTATACAGTGTTTCTCTTTCAGAGGTTTTTTTAAATCTCTATTTAATTAAATTCCAGATTGAGATATCTTACTAGTCTGTCTAGATAGTCACTACAATTTGATTAAAATAGTGGTGCACATACTTATATCAGGAATGCATTAGGGTTATGGAGATGACAGTACTTAATTATGGCAACTTTTTTATAATTACCATTTTTTCATAGGGAACTTCTGGCCCTGGTCCTAATGATGCCTTAGGAAATGTGTCTCACTAGTTCTATATTAATTTTTATTCTAAGGAATCTTTTTAATGCTACACTGACTGGAGTGAAGTTGTTTTTGTTTTTTTTCCTTTTTGAATTGTATCAAAGTACCAAATACCATGAAGATAAACACTGGGCACACAGCAGTGACTCCGAGGACTAGCTTGAGGTGACTCCCTCTTCATAGCTTCTGGTCCTCCTCCAAGGGCAGCTTGGTGTTATGAGTCAATAACAGATGAAAGATATGCCTGAGAAAGAGCAAAGCACTCAAAGCCACAACTAGAGAGCTATCAAGGCACATTGCCATTTTTTTTTAAAAACAGGAAGAATGGTTTTTAATTCAAAAGAAGATATAATAAAACAATTCTTTCAGTTTGGGAAAGAAATGTTTGGAATCTAATCTGAACTATTGAAATGTCAAAGTTTCACCAGCATCTATATTGCTCAAAATTAGACATACTATGGATGTTTACTGAGTCTTCTAGAGTTCTATAGAAGATTGATTAACACATGTCCGAAAAACTTCCTTGCTAAATTGTTGTGGTCATACTCTTTGGCAGACTTCACAAACAGGATGTCCACAGGCCAGATCCGGCCCTCACGGGTGTCTTATCTGGCCCGCACCGTGTTAGAGATAATTGAGAGATTTCATCCAAAATGATTCATTCATGTATTCAGCAAATACTTACTGAGGACCTTCATACGTGCCAAGCTCAGTACCAGAGTAAAAAATACTACAATGAAAAAATATGTGATTCTTGTTCTTGTAAGGTGTCCAGTCAAGACAGGAAGATGGATAATCAAACAAGCAGTAAGAGAAAGTATGGTCAACGTTATGACAAAGTAAAGGGCGCTGCTGTGTGTGCAAAATACCTAGTACTGACTGAGTGTTTACGATGCACTAGGAACTGTATCCTGCGCTTTACCACGTGCCGTCATCACGGCAATCCTGGGAAGGGCGATAATCCTACCATCTCCATACTTCAGATGAGCATTCTGAAGCACAGAAAGCTTTGGGAATTTGTCCAGTCTCATAAAAAGTTACCCTTTTGAATTCAGTATTTTGATTTATCTATTCTGGATTATATTCTCAAGTCATTTGTTTCAGGAAAGGACCACAGATAGTTTCATGGCAACAGCAACGAATTATTCATATCCTCGTGGGGATATTAAACTATTTTCTAATATGTTTTTCTTATTTTAATCCATGAATAGAGCATTCATAGTATAATGTAATGGGTGTAGACTTTGAAGCCAGTTAGACTTCAATTGGTATTTGAATTCTGTCACTTTCTAGTTTTGTGGCTGTGGCAGACAGAATTTTGGTCCATGTGACGTTCACGCTGTGTGTTATACCCATAAATATGTTATGCCACGTGGCAAAAAAGACTTTGCAGTTGTAATTAAAGTTCAAAGCCAGTTGACCTTAAGATACAGAAATTGTTTTAATGGGCTTGCCTCACTGGGTGCCTGATATTTGCCATGCAGTGTCTTAGGCATTTAGTAAACGGTAAATTTTGATGTCGATTAAATCTTAATGAGAAAGGCACTTTTATAATGTAAAATTACTTGCAAATATTACTACTAAAATTTGAGTTTTATGGCCTGATTCTCCATTCCCTGGCCAACACAGAGATGGACCCAGCCAAAGTCCACTCTCTATGTGCTAACTGGGCATCAATGTGCATGATCCCACCCAAACCCATCTTATTTCTCTGGATACAGAAAACTTTCTTTTAATGCTTCTTCTTACTCTGATGCCATTCATTTACACATCTCTGGTCTGGTGCCCTGGGTCTATAGTGTTGGAAGACAATATTATAAGCACCAAAAAACACCTCATGGTTATGAGCCACGTGTATTTATATTTTGCGTTATAATTTAGCAGTAAATAGCTTCTAATCCTTTTGGGGAAAGGCAGGATATATATTAATTGTCAATTAACTTTCCATTCCAAGCCAAAAAAAAATGAGTTATACGTGTAGAAATAGACAAAATACAATAGATTTGTTAAAATAGGACATCTACCAAGTTCGAAAATAGTCTCTGTCTTAAGTTCCGTTATTTTGAGTAAACCAATATGGCATTGTTTTTTCTTTTCAGTATGTCATTGTTCACTGTAAAACTTCATCAATAGGTCAGTTACTGAAAAGTTGATTATAAAATGAATTTTTGAAACTGAACTTTGTTCTTATGGCAATTTTTATATAAAGTAATATGCCTATTTTGAACTCACCTGTTTTGTAAATTTGAAATACACATAAGATTTTGTTTTCTTATTTCAATGTACATCTAACAGGGCAACTTGGGAGGGATATTCAAGGTGCTTTATAGTTTTATGCATCCATCCTTCACTTTTAATTATCAGTAGCATTAGGATATATCGAGCTATGATCTAGGCAAGGCAGTGTTCCTATTTTTCTCCAAGAGTTTCCAATCCATTAGGGAGATAAGAGAGACATGAATAATAATGGTACAAGGAATACAACATAGATCTTGTATAGGTCACCTCCCAGGACTGAGTAAAGAACCATCCCACCCTTGAGTAAGACTCGGAGGCAAATTCTCTATATAGCAGTGGAAAGATAACCAGACCATGATGCCCTGTCATTCATTCTTCAAGTGACTTCAGGCAGGCGAGTTCCCCTCTGTGGGCTCTGGTGTTTTAGGAAATGAAGGGAACCCTCCAGGTAAAACAGGAATGGTCACTTGCTGCCCCTTGGCCCCCACCCAACTGAAGGGTCAGGAACAAGAAAGAACTGAGAAACTGAGGAGGAACCTGGCTTTGGGCATCTTTCTCTCTCCAACCGAGAGGCAAGAAACGGGGAGATTTGCAAAGGAGAAGGGAAAAACAGTGTGGGAACTTCCCCAGGAGACTTCAGCAATGATACAGGGAGTAAAACTGAAGCTTTCTTGATTTTCAGATCCGTGGTCACGTGAATTCAGAACAAAAATAATCTCATCGAGTCTTATTTTTACTTCTAAAGAAATCACTCAACACCTAACATAGCTAGAATTGTGCTTACTGGAATTCATAAAACTTTACACTTGCACTGTGCTCTGCTATCTCATCAGCATACGTTTAATGAGTAGAAACTCATATCTACACAGAATTTGAACTCGAATCTCTTCCTCTATGTGGAAGGTCAGTCACTTCTTTACCCATTGCCTAAATCTAGGAGCCACCTCTCACATCTACACTCTGCAATCTGAGATTCTAGGAAATATAAATGCCAGATGGCTTCTAAGACATATAAACGTTATTTTTAACTTCAAATAAAATGATTTTTCAGAAGGCTTTAACACTTCTGGCTAATTCTTCATTTTAATCCCTCTGAAATTATCCACCAATCCTGAAATTTGGGGCCACTTAACAGGAAAACTAGGAATTTCAAATACAGGAGGCAGGGCACCAGCACTCATCACATCATGACTACGTACAACAGGGGCTGAGAACATGAGCTCAGAAGGCAGGCTGTGTGCGTCCGCAGCCCATACTCAAGAAGAGGGGCATTAGAGCTCACTTGTTGCAGGGAGGCATCTCAAAGAGTTCGTGGACATGTTTTTTAAAAGTACCACATTACCTGACAGGATTATAGTCAAGAGTAAATGAATCAATACGCATAAAACATTTAGAACACATAATGAGAGCTTGATAAATGCCAGCATTTATCATGATCTTTATTATTCATGGGGTGTTCACTGTGTTCCTGGCACTGTGATCTGTCAAGGAAAGGCAGAAGCAGAATAAAACTTATGACAGTCTGACTCTGGAGCCAGCGTCCAAACCAAGGATGGAGCAACACGTGGGGGGAGAAGAAAGAACACCAGGAAGCAAAGACCGAGGTCTGAGTTATGTCAACCCCAAATCCCACCTTCCTCCAGGACTTGCCTTACTGTTTACATCAGTTCAAATTGCTGTTGTTGATATTTACATCCAAAATCAGCCTCGCTGATAAATCCTTAAACACTGGCTGCCATATTTTACATATTTGCTTAATCGTTGATCTAAACAACTGTGACCAGGTGGCCACTTTTGGTTATGTAAATGGCCCCAGGGAAATCTATTTAATTAGTCCAAATTTCATAACACCTGAATTTAATGTATACATTCTAAGTGATGGTTCCTTTTCTTCCTGGAGATTAAATGGAAAGCACAAATGGGAGATTAGCCTACGGTGGCATGCCATTGTCACTTTGTAATATTAGTTGCACCATTTATAAAGAGTTAGACAATATTAGTAGGAAAATACAATATAGTAGCTCCTCGCTAAGTGTGCTCCTTAAGCATATTTTCATTTCTTCGAGAATATTTAGTTTGGAAAAGAAAAAGGACCACAGAAATTTTTAATAAATTAAGAAAAATTCCTATGTGGAGTTTGTTAATTATGGGAACTCACACACTGCTAATTCCTAGCCATCTATCTTTGGGCAGACTCTTTAAATTTCTTGTTGGAATCAGGATATTTTCTTTGGTTTTACATTAACGATATTTAAAAATTAATTTTTCACCCACAGGAAATATTAGTCTTTCATTTGAGAGTCAATAATATTATTTTTCTCCGATAAATCATCTGTGAGTCAGCCAGCTCTGAAACTCAAGATTCATAAATTATAAAATCATGAGGTTGAAGGCATCGTAGGATCTTCGAGCCCTGTCCTTATATGGATGAGGACGCTGAATCCTTGAGAGGTGAAAAGAATTGCCTAGAGTCACAACATGGAAAGGGCAGACTCAAACCCAGGTCTTCTCCTTCTCCTTATTTTTTGGCTACATTATTGCCAGGCCAAATTGGAAATGAATTCCAATTTTTATTTCAAATAAATAAAATTATGAATTGAATTTTAATTATTAATCAGTCATCAAAACGGAAAAGAAGCAGAAGCTGCTACGTTCTTTCCCTCTGTCTCTAATGTGTGACGTCTCCATTTGACCCGGGTGGACTTGACTTACCCTGTGTTTGTAGCCCTGAGGGAGGATTTCTCACTTTTTCTGTTCCTAAGCCTCGCAAGTTAGAAGTTAGGAAAGTTGTATATTCTCAAGTAAAGGTCTTTAGCTTGCAAGTCAGCCATTTAATTAACCGCCAGGTTGGCCTAAAAATGATTTGGGTTTTATAACTTTGCCCTCCACAATTTGTTTCCTCCTCACCAAAAGATGATCAGAGCTCCTCCTATGGTTGGCTGCCTCTCAAATACATCTGATTTCATAGCCTTATACCCATGCTCTTCACTCTGTTGACCTGCCCAGGGAACACCATGAATAGCATTTATTCATCTTGTTGAAAGAATTTTGGCTTTGAATGTACAATGTGCACTTCAGGGAAAATCAGCTTTCACCTCTGTGCGTCCTTCTTGGCATTTCATCGCAGTATCTTAAAAGGGGGGGAGGGTTTCTTATAAAGGAGAGCAATTTTCTTGTTTTACATCAGCTTATTGAGTTTCTCTCTGGAAATTTTTGCCCAAATGTTTTACATTAGTTGATTCCCATTTCTCAGTTAATCACCCCGTCAACAGAGCCTTAACAACAGTTTTTCATATTTCACTGTGTCTTAGACTTTCTAGAGCAGTGATTTCTTTGTATACCTTGGAGATAATTCCTGTAATTAAAAAATATTGCATTCCTACCAAGCCATAGTCAAATAGTATTTATTCAGACACGAGGCTATGTCTCTGCCCTGTGGCTATTTAAATGTTAAATTGATCATCACGGATTTAATAAGAAGCCTGCAGTAGATAGATTCTCCAAGAGAGGCATGAAGGGGAAATTCACAGAATTCAAATATTGGCTTAGAGAAGATAATAAATTAGGTTATGGGTAAAACAAAAGAAATGGCATCTAGTTGCAAAGCTCATAGGTATGGAAGCATCATTTAAAAAAAAATGAAGCCATTATAGTTGTTCTCCTCAGACACCATTTACCCCATTGTGCCCCAAACATGAGAAGTGGGCGAAGGCAGAATCAGGAGATCCCACTTGTAATCAAAGGTGATAGGAATGCATTATATTCGATGAGATAAAAGAAAACCAATGAAACCCTAATTTACTGGAGTGACTGGAATTCAACGTCATTTATGTTGACATTCATTCATGTCATATATGAGATTCTAGGGGGCTAATTATACCAGAATACACGGGGGAAAGGCTCCAGGCTTCAGCCTGCATGACCCACTCAAATGCCAAGTGTGGACATGTGAACACTTCACTGCAGTTTCTAAGGTTGTGGCCTTTACCCTTCATAAAACCATCTTTCTTAACACCCATGTGTCCTTCAGTAAATGCATCTCCTCTCTAGGAAACCCTGGTTCCAAATGGAACTTTTTTTTTATCAGATTTATTGAGATATAATTTATATATCATACAATTCATCCATTTAAAGTACACAATTCAAGGGTTTTTAGTGTATTCACAGATATGTGCAAACATCACCATGGCCAATTTTAATCACCCCAGTAAGAAACTCCATATCCATTGGCAGTAACTCCTATCACCCACCCCCAATCACTAGTCTACCCTCAGTCTCTGTAGATTTTTCTATTCTGGCCTTTTGCATAAATGGAATCAGACAGTAGATGGTGTTTATGACTAGCTCCTTTCACTTAGCTTACTATTTTCAAGGTCCATCCACGCTGTAGCATATATCAGAACTTTGTTCCTTTTCATTGCAGAATGCTATTCACTTGCAGGGACATACCACATTTTATTCATCCATTCATCCATCGATGGATAATTGCGTGGTTTCCACTTTTTGACTGTTGTGCTAATGCTGCTATGAACATCCACGTACAAGTTTTTGTGTGGACATATCTTTTCACTTTTCTTGGATATATCCAAAGCGTGGAATTGCTGGGTCAGATGACAGCTTCATGTGTAACATCTTAAGAAAGTGCCAGACTGTTCCAAAGTGGATGCACCACTTTACATTTCCACCATCAATGCATGAGGGGTCTAATTTCTGCACATCCTTGCCAACACTTCTTTATATATTGTCTTTTTTTTTTATTTTAGCCATCCTGGTGCATGTGAAGTAGTATGTCATTGTGGTTTTGGTTTTCATCTCCCTAATGACTAATGCTGAGCCTATTTTTAGGTTCCTACCACTTTTTAAAAGTCTCAATAACGTCCACTGTTTTCTTCCTAAGTGAATCTCTTCCCAGCACCAGCTTCCAAACCCCAGAGCCCTCTCCCCTTTCCGGGCACAAACGCTTCTTAACTCTGGTGTGAGAAAATTTGAATCTTAGGTCTGAAAGCACAGCTTATTGAAGAAAGAAGCATGGGAAAAAGCACCTTCAAGACAAAGAGAGCCTATGAGTGGCTGTGAAGTAGACCTTCAGAGCGGACACTGGAGCATGGGCTTAACTGGTCAGCCGGAAATAGCATGACCCATGCCTGAGAGGGACGTGGTGGGGGACCCTCGGGATTCTGTTTTCCCATGACCTGGCGCCTCGCTAAGAAAGGACAAGGGCAATACTGCTCAGCATCTCGCTTCACACTGTGTTTAAACTAGCCACATGGGTAAAAAAAAAAAAAAACCCTCCTAATAACAAGACAACCAGCATCAGAAAATACTTGTGCAAATTAGCAATAAAAATATCCCCGTTATAAAAGTCATATAGATGAAAAGTACAGCATAGGGAATACAATCAATAGTATTATAATAACATTGTATGGTGACAGATGGGGACAATACTTATTGTGGTGAGCATCGAGTAACATATAGAATTGTCAAATCACAATGTTGTGCACCTGAAAGTAATATAATGCCCCATGTCAACTGTACTTCAATAATAAAAATTTTTAAATATTTAAGAAATAAATGTATATATTTATACATAAAAATACATATAAAATAATACATATATAAATTTATATATATGCTCAAAACAGGATAAAAAGTCCTTGGTGATACAATAATTTGATTGAAACTTATTCAGAAAACCTTTAGGAAAAGAAAATAGAATCTCAGAGTGAATGAGGAGGGAAATGCTGGATCTTTCTTGTTTTTGCTTCTTTATATCTGTAAAGAGAACACCTATCTAGAATGGGCTCAGATGGAGGGAAAACCTTATAATGCCTTTGACCAGAATATCCTTCTAATAATCATTTTGCTCAAAAGCTTTTTTTAACAGGATTTTATTTATTTGAGAGAGAACAAGCATGAGCGGAGGGAAGGGCAGAGGGAGAAGCAGGGTCCCCGCTGAGCAGGGAGCCCAATGCGGGGCTCGAACCCAGGACCCTGGGATCATGACCTGAGCCAAAGACAGACACTTAACCAACTGAGCCACCCAGACATCCCTGCTCAAAAGCTTTTTGTCTTTAGCCAAATGTTTTCTGGGATGAACTAATTAAGAGGGCTGTATTCGTTTGCTCCGACTGCTATTACCAAGCATCACACACTGAGCAGCTCAGACAGCAGACATTTGTTTTCTTCTGTGGCCTCTCTCCTCGGGCTGTAGATGGCCATCCTGTGGCAACTTCACAGGGTCTTCTTCCCCTTGTGTGTGTGTCCTAATCTCCTCTCCTTATAAGGGTGCAAGTTGCTGTGGTCTGAATATGTCCCCCACACACACACAAATTCATATGTTGAATTCTAACCCCCAAGACGACGGTATTAGCAGGTGGGGCCTTGGGAGATCATTAGGTCATGCCTGTAGAGCTTTCATGGGATCAGTGTCCTCATAACAAGGTTCCAGAGAGGTCCTTCATCCCTTCCATCATGTGAGAACCCAGCAAGAAGACCATCTATGAAGCAGGACTTTCACCAGACACCGAATCTACCAGCACCTTGATTTTGGACTTCCCGGTCTCCAGAACTGTGAGAAATAGCTTTCTGATGTTTATAAGCCACCTGGTCTATGGTATATGGTTAAAGCAACCCACACGGACTAAAACACCAGTCATATTCAGTTAGGGCCCACCCATGTACCTCTTATTGCCTTAATAATCTCTTTAAAGGCCCTTACTTTAAATATGCTCTCATTCTGAGGTACTGAGGGCTAAGATTTCCGCATATGAATTTTGGAGGGACAGACATAATTCATCCCATAACAAGACTCACGCAATAAATTAATGAATTTACATAACACTATGGTATTATACAAACCGTGTGGACATTTATTATTTCATTCAATTCTCACAAAAAAGGCTATGATTTAGACACTATTATTTACATTTTTAATGGAAAAAAGATAACAATAGGTGCTCAGAGAGACTGAGAAATTTTCCAATTTTATTTAGCAAGCCAGATACTTGTTTTTTTTTAATATATCAAAATAGCCCAGTACTTAGGGAGTCCACTGTTTATTTTAAAATTACAAATTTTAAAATAAATTTATTTTATTTATTACATAAATCTATTATGTTTTCATTACATAGTAAAAAAACCTGGAAATATGCTGAATATTCATCAACAATAAAATAATTGGATATATAACGGTCATGCATACTATGAAATGTTATACAGTCATTTAAAAAGAAAAAGTTGGATATATATGCATTGACCTAGTCATAAGCCATGATATAAAGAAAAAATAAAGTTATTATAGTAAGCATGTGTTCCCTGAATAATTTTTATATCAAATAAAGGATAAAATTATATCCATAAAAATCTCATTAAATTATATTCTCAAAAAATTAAAAGCTTAACAAATATAGAATGAACATGTGTCCAAAATATATTAACTCATTCATGAGGAAACCAGAGATGATAAAGCTAGTTCAAACATTTGAGAAACCAAATTTTATATATTCAGTCAAAAATGCATTTTTTTTACAAAAATGACAATAAGTTGTTAATTTAGATACAAAAGTGCTTAATGTTTTACTGAGCAATAAATGATATTCTTTTGGTTATCTTTCTACCAAACAGAAATCACTGGCACTGTTGTCAGTTTGCTACAACTTAACCACAATCCTTACAGAGTTATAGAATATTCTAATCAATAATACATACAAGTCACACAAAGGTCTACATCTCTGAAATATAAACTACTTCCCAGGTGGACAGCTTGGACAACTCTCAGTAAGGACACCCAATAATTCCTTCTACCTATTTCCAATTTTTCAATCATTTTTTTATAGTCTTCCTGGTTCCATTAGATAACTATAAACATTATCCTCTGAAATTCCCAGGGATTAAACCTATAATACAAAACTGATAGAATAAAATTATCCCTATTCTCAACTATACAAATATAATTTACATATAAAGTGAAAAAAATTTATATACAAAGCCTACGCCCCTCAACAAAAAGTAAACAATGCCAAAAAATAATCAGAATTTTAATTGCTCAAAAGATAAATACATACTACTAAGTCTCCATGACTTCTATAAACTCAGTCAAGACATATGCCAGGCATCCTGTCTACCTAGTGTTATGCCCTCTTCTAAGAGACATGAACTAAAAATTATCTTCCAGCATGACTGCATTTGAAAGGAAGTCAGAAAAACCACAGAGACCATTATACTATAAATCCACAATGGTTTGCAAACTTGTACAAAGTTCTGATGCTCTTTAAAGAATACTTTTTGCATCAGTTAGGGGCTTCTGTTGACAGTTTCTGAAAATACATGAATCAGTTAGGAAGCTTTCAGATGAAGGTAGGAGAAAACCTAACTTAAGGTAGCCTAAAAAAACTTGTTGGATGATGTAAATCAAAGTCCAGAGGTAATGTGGAATCCAAATATAGTTTGATCAAGGCTCTCTTTCTCTGTGATTGCCTCAGCCCTCTCCCAGCCTTAAAGCCCTCTGCTTGTTGGCACTCTGCCCAGACTCTATTCCCTGAGATCTCTGCCTGACTGCCCCTTTCACATTAGTCGAGTCTTCAAATGACACCACCTCAAAGAATCTTCTATGAACCCCTAATCCAAAGAAGTTTCTTTCTGCTCAGCACTATTCAATTAAACTATGTTTTTTTCATCAAAGGATTTATCATTATCTGAACTTACCTTATTTACTTACTTGGCTATTGAACATCATCACAACTAGAATATAAGATCAACAAGAGCAGAGCTGCTCTCTTATTCACCCATTATCCCCAAAGCATAGAACAGTGCCTGACATTCAGTAAATGATCACTAAGGGTTTACTGAGAGATCAAGTGAAGGAACTATTATTCATCTTTCAGGAGTCAGTTCAGACATCTTGTCTCCAGAATCTCAAGACAAAATTTACATAGATTTGAGGAAATAAAAAGTATACCTTCCTCCATGTATGATAGTAAAACATCCATGTACTGCAGAGAATGGCACCCTCCTTGCCAGAAAGAGGTTGGGGGAGAGGCAGGGAAGAAGAAAGAAAGAAAGAAAGAAAGAAAGGAAAGAAAGAAAGAAAGAAAGAAAGAAAGAAAGAAAGAAAGAAAGAAAGAAAGAAAGAAAGAAAGAAAGAAAAGAAAGAAAGGAAGGAAGGAAGGAAGGAAGGAAGAGAGAGAAAAAGAAAGAAAGAGAGAGAGAGAAAGAAAGAGAAAGGGAGAGAGTGCGGGGGGGAGGGGGAGGAAGGAAGAAATCACTATAATGTATTTATGGTTTTTGTAATGGCATGCCACTTTACTTTTTTTTTTTTTTAAGAGAGAGAGAGAGCACAGTGGGAGAGAGTAAGAGGGAGAGGGAGAGAGAGAATCTTAAGCAGTTTCCATGCCCAGCATGGAGCCAGACATGGGGCTTGATCTCATGACCCTGAGATCATGAGCTGAGCTGAAATCAAGAGTCAGATGCTTAACCAACTCAGCCACGCAGACACCCCATGACATGCCACTTTAAAGAATAGTAGCTACAATATACAGTCAGTTGGTATTACTCTTTTTCTTTTTTATATAGAATGTTGAAGTTTTTCAAGGTATCCAGTAGAAGAATTTTAGTTCTTCTATGGTTGTTACTTTTTCTTATTATAAATCTCCCACATACCAGTTTCAATAGTTGTAGTTTTGGCAACTAGGAATAACTGTGGACTGTCATGGAAAGGCCAGCTTTCATTCAAAGCAGGATGAATACAATCAAAAGACCTTTTCTTAAAGATTTTAATCCTTGGGTTCAATGCTGAGCTCCACATTATCGAATAAAAAGGCCAGGTTCTCCTGAATTCTTTTCAGGCTCTACAATATGGAGCAGCTATTAGAATCCAAATTTGTTCTTCACCTTTTGCTGCCTGTGGGTTTTAAGATTTTTTTCCCCTGAGATCAAGGACCATATCGAGCAATGAAATGATCACATAATAAGCAGATCCATTTTCTACCACTCATCAGTACAAATAAATCTCCTGTCCTTACTCTTCTTAAAAGGAGCATTATTGTGTATGAGCACCTACCTTCTTTCATTCCACTGTCTTTCCCTATAAATTCCCAGGAGGGAATGCCATTTAACAGAACCCAGTGCATGACAAAACTACGTGACATCAATGTCCCAGAGGAATTGGATTGAGATCAATCAATTTTCCAATCTCTTCCAATTTCTTTTGCCTAATTCAGTCTTTTCTGTTCTTAACATGATTCTTCATCCTGCTTTTTTCATTGTTATCCAGACCTACTGGCTACAAGGAACAGCCCCTCCCCTTAACTCAGCCTTTTCAATGCTTCTGCCCCATATTTGTTCTCAATGACCACCTAGGTAACTCTCTGCTAGTTTCTTCTCTAATTGTGGAGTCGCTGATCTAACCATGGCAAACACATTAAGCCTCTTTTATGGACGCCTGCCCTCCCTGGCTACATGTTCTCCCTCTCAATATATGGCCTCACATCTTAATTTAAACAGAAACATCAAGATTGTTGGAATGCCAGTGTCATCTACGTCTTCTCCATCTTTTCATCACTTGCTTCCTTCCCTGCCATGTGTCACTTCCCACATTCCATCTTAAGCTGTCCTACGTCTTTTTTTTTTTTTTAAGATTTTATTTATTTATTTGACAGAGAGAGACACAGCGAGAGAGGGAACACAAGCAGGGGGAGTGGGAGAGGGAGAAGCAGGCTTCTCACTGAGCAGGGAGCCCGATGCGGGGCTCGATCCCAGGACCCTGAGATCATGACCTGAACTGAAGGCCGATGCTTAACGACTGAGCCACCCAGGCGCCCCACTGTCATGCGTCTTTTACACATCTGAAATGTGTGTGTGTGTGTGTGTGTGTGTGTGTGTGTACCCAGATTGCACCTTCAGCAAATAGACAGCAGGAGATAGAACTGAGAATGATGACCGAAGAAGAAGTAGGACAGGTTAGACTGATACCCACCCGGCTGGCGTGCTGGCCAGTCACTCGCTAGCTGCAAGCCTTGAAAACATGGCTTGGCCTCTCTGAGCCTCCAAGTATCACTTTCCACATCTTTTTTTTTTTTTTTTAAGGGGTCATCTCACAAGCAAAGAATTAGTTTTTTAAAATAAGACCAGCACTGGGTGTTGTGTGTTAGTGATGAATCACTAAATTCTACACCTGAAACTAACATTACACTGTATGTTAACTAACTAGAATTTAAGTAAAAAACTTGAAACTACGAATAAAATAAAATAAGACAAACTAGCAATACATTTCTGCCCTAGAAATAATCGCTTAATCTGAAAACATGCTAAGGATTGTTTTGGTACAAGAGACATTACTTCCATTTTCTCCCTTCTCTTAACATATTAATATGCTTCTTTAAAAAAACTATAGTGGTTTCCCTAGGGCTTTCTTTGAACATTTTCAACTAATCTAAGTCTACTTAGATTATATTAGCATGATGTTATTTAATAACAGATAGTGTGGTAATTTATAACAGAGTATTCCCAATCCTTCCTTCTCATTCCTTATAACATTGTTGTTATTCATCTCATGTATTCATAAGGTATAAGTAACCAAAACATTGTTGCTATTATTATTTTGAACAAATAGTTATCTATGAGATCAATTAAGAATAAGAAAAGGAAAAGATTATATTTTACCTTCCTGGATTCCTTCCTTAACCTTTGTCTTTTCCTTATGTACAAGCTTCTCACTTCTGTCATTTTCTTTCCCCTTGAAGAACACTGAATATTGGCAAAGACACAGAGCAACAGGAACTCTCAGTCACTGCTGGTGGAAATGCAAAATGGTACAGTCAGGTACAGTTTGGGTGATGCCTTACCAAACTAAACATGAGCTACCATGATCCTTGGCATTTACCCAAATGAGTTGACAATCTGTTCACATAAAAACCTGCATACGGTGTTTAGAGCATCCTTATTCATAACTGTCAAAAACTGGACGCAATCAAGATGACCTTCAAAAGGTAATTGAATAACAAATGAAATTAATTTTAATGTCTCATTGTGCTTTGTCATTTATAATAAGAAATATATATTTAGTCTTTGCCCTTGTTTCTGGCACAGAGCTTCTAAAACTCTTAGAATTTCCTACGTAGTGAGAGTGACAAAAGCGTCTTTTGTTCTGTCATTGAGGTAACTTTTAGACCATACCTAAGGAAAGGGACTGGTTGTCAGGGAATCAATCCTGTGACTAGAGAGGAGGGAAGAGAGACTAGGGGTTGAACCAATCACCAATGGCCAGTGATTTGATCAACCACGCCTGTGTAATGAAGCCTCCATAAAACCCCAAACAGATGGGTTCAGAGAGCTTCCAGGTTGGTTAACACACAAAGTGGGGAGAGTGATGTCATCAGGGGCATGAAAGCTCTGTACCCTTTCCCTACACCTTGCCCTGTGCATCTCTTCCATCTGGCTGTTTCTGAATCATATACTTCTATAATAAATTGGTGATCTAGTACTTAAAATGTTTCTCTGAGTTCTGTGAGCTGCTCTAGCAAATTAATTGAACCTAAAGTGGGGAGAGGAGTGGTTCCCGGAAACCTTTGATTTATAGCCAGTCAGTCAGAAACACAGGTGACAACCTGGGTTGGCATCTTGGGGTGGGGGGCAGTCTTGTAAGACTGAACCCTTAACCTGCGGGATCTGATGCTATCTCTGGGTAGATAGTGTCAGAACTGAGTTGAGCTGTAGGACACCCAATCAGTGACCAGAGGGGGCTTGTTGGCTATATGGGGAAAACCTCCCTTTCCAAGCATTGGAATTGGTGACCAGAACTAATACTCATATAAGAAAACTGTTAGCAATAAATACATGAAAGATCACTTTTGCAGCAATATTTAAATCAATCATGAAAAGTTGTTAGCATGTAATCACAAACAGAAAGTGCAATTGAAATGAATAAATATTGCTTCATACCACTTTGAAGCCAGTAGCAACAAGGCACTAGAAGGTGAGCCTCAGTGTCATAGAAGAGATTTGATAAAGACCTTTGATGTAGACATTTTCAGATCTGCTTTAGGTTAAAGAGAGAGAATAAGTGTAAAATGTATTTTTATCAAACAACTTCAAATGGCATCATTTAATATGCTCAGAAGATATATTGAAAAACTGACTGAGGAACTGAGGTCTGTTTACAGCTGGTTGAAAGAATAAATGTTCCGTATTTAGTCATTGTCATGGTGGCCCTCTGTGAAAACATGTCAGATCGCAACATACTTGAAAAGAAAAAATGAGGGAGTGTTTTGGTGGATATGGGGTCACCTGGAAAAATTGAATCTAAAAGCAAGTGTGAAGCCCAACCAATGAAGACAAAACTGCTGGGGTGGTGGTTGTCAGACCCCAGGCCAGTAAGAACAGCGAGTGCATTAGTACTCATTTCATCATTCACTGAGAATAGAGTGCTTGCCTCTTGATTTTCTCATCGTGTTCGATGGGGTGGTAAAAATGGGCAATTTGGTAGAACAAACAAGATGACAAAAAAATGAGTGCTTAGAGCCATCTTCAATGAAACAGGAAGTGACTTTGAAAACTTACTCTGGAAGACAGAAAGTGGGTTGAGAAGTGTCAGCTGATTTGTAGGAGCCTAGGAAGGCCAAGCCAGGATTACATGCAAAGAGGCCATGAGAAAGAAATAGAGGACCTGCTTCAAGACTCCAGTCTTGAAGGGGTGCAGATGATCGAGGGCAGCAGTGAAAAGAGGGCCTGAAATCCAGGAGGTTCATTGACTTCAGTACAGGGAACAACTGTTCCCTCCCTTCCCTTCCTACCTCCAGCCTAGATGGGAACCAAAGGATGGAGAGCCCCAGAAGCTAGTATCCAGGGGAAGGTGATATCAAGACACTTGAAATATTTAAAACTGGCAGTCACAGTGATCATTCTTCACAGTTTCCAAAGATGATTCATTTTACCAACTGAGAGCCCTTGAGAAACCTTTAAGAAAGACCATGATAACACCCACCCTAGAGCCCACCTCCAAAAGACCCGCCATCACTGACCAGGAGGAACTGCTCTGTGAATGCTAGCCATCCTGCTTCCCCGGTCAGCCTCTTCCTGTCCAATGGACTCATGAACAGAGCACCCATGGTGCACAATGGACTTGCATGGCCTGAAAAATAATGATAGTAATGAGAGTCTCCTTGCAGAGGTCAATCTGGTCATGACCACTACAAGTTCCTGATATTCCAGCAGCCTTCACCTACCCAGGCCACACTTCCAAGGGACAAGTCCTTGTGGTATATCAAATGCATAGCAGTGCTTCTGCCATGGAAGCAGGGGGGCATTGGTCTGAGAGCACAGCTCCTACACTTGGAAATTCACCCCCACCTTCACATCCAGTCACATTTCCCCAGGCTGCTCCCAGCCAAAGATTGAGCATGACAAGGATGTATTAACCATGTGCATGTATGGTCCATCTCATATAAAGATTCTTTTAAATGTAAAGAAAATTAAATTTAAGAATTAGATAAGAAAGTAGATCATGGGAACTAAGAGTTAAGACTGTTGGTTCATGTCTTCTGTCCATTTCTTAACTGGATTAGTTGGTCTTTTGGTGTTGAGTTACATAAGTTCTTTATATATTTTGGATATTAACCCCTTATCAGATAAATCATTGCAAATATCTTCTCCCGTTCAGTCGGTTATCTTCTTGTTTTGTTGATTGTTTCCTTTGCTGTGCAGAAACTTTTTTTCATTTTAATCTGATTAAAAGTATCAGTGGTAAAATAGATGATCAAAAACATCAACTTTCTTCTGATAATAGGAGAGATCTGACTCATGAATCAGAAATTATTCCAGTCTGCATGTTATTCAACCCTGATGCCTCTCAGGGAGGAACCCATCAAAATGTCCACCAATATCAGCCTGAGATCATTGCTTTTCACCTCTCTGGCAACATTTGGACCTCTCTCTCCAGAGATTTCTCTGATAAAATTTTCATAAGAATGAAGGGGGAAAATGCTACTTATATTTATATATTTCAAGTCTGAGCTATTGAAATATCATGACACCAAGAAGCAGCAGTGAAATCACCTAAAAGACACAACCAATGGATCATTCCACTGCTCTTCAACTCAGCCTCACTCTCTACAACTGATAAATTCAATACAATAATATTTTACGCATAAATCAGCCACCCAATAAAATAGGGCTTCAGACAGGAAACACTTGTGTCCATGTCCATCTTTTTTCCTGAGAGTATTTTAAAATATTATTTTTATAATCAGAGAAATATAGAATGATTTGGATGTGACAGTCACACATGAATTTTTAAGATTAAGCAAAAAACATCGAAAGAATATCTCGGCTGCTGTAGTAGGCCTCAAGGCATGCCCCTGATTTCTCAGGGTTCAAGTTCAGGTCTTGCCATTAGGTATACTTCAGTGAAAAATTGTGAGAAGCAGATATTTATGGAATGTGTCTTGATGTTGTGAGCAACGAGGAGTCATTTAAAGTTCAGAGTCAAAGAACTCTATCAGCCTGTGAGGAGAAGCAGCTAGAGGAAGGAAATCCTGGAAACGCAATGGTTTGGGTTTAAGATGAAGATTCTTTACATAAGGGCATGTTCAGGGGAGATAATGGAAGAAATTAATCTTTTACTAAGATTTCTAATTATTTATTTCTCCTCTATGCCCACTAAGTTAGCACCACAGTCTCTGACAAGCTCTTATCAAACTCCACTCCTGCCATCAATCCTGTCCTACTACACTCTCTTTAAAAGCCCTCATTCTTCAAAGTCATTACAAAAAAAGCTTCTGTGTTATGAAAAGTGAACCCAGGACTCCATTGCTCCAAACACATTTTTTTCTTAACTTTGTCTATATATTGCAGAGCACAAGTGTTAGCAAAGATCTTTGAAATCTTGAATTCCTCCTAGGGAGTATGATTTTAATCTTCTGAAAAAGTTCCCAGGCACCTCTGAAGCTAATTGGCCCTAATGACATGTCAAAAACTAAAGAAGTGGGTTTCTTACACTTCTCTATGCCCCGTTTTTTTTCCTTTTTTGAAAAAAAAAAAGCATGACAATTTTATCTTTGGAATGAACACAAAGAATCTTCATCATTTCTTTCTGTTCCCCTGTCCCTCACATTTCCCTCTGCATGTTGCAAAATGTGCTATGGAAAACATTAAGTTGATGATAGATGATGATGATGATGGTAGGTAGAAGATAGATGTTAGATAGATAAATAGATACATACATACATACATACATACATAGGAGAGAAAGAGAGAGACACAGAGAGATATTGTATATGTACATGCATACACACAAACTAGGATATGAGGGGGGCTCCTGGGTGCTCAGTCGGTTAAGCATCTGCCTTCAGCTCAGGTCATGATCCCAGGGTCCTGGGATCGAGTCCAACATCAGGCTCTCTGCTCAGCGGGGAGTCTGCTTCTCCCTCTCCCTCTACCTGCCATTCTGCCTATTCTCTCTCTCTCCCTCTCTGTCAAATAAACAAACAAATAAAAATCTTTAACAAAAATAAGAAATAAAATAAGATAAAAAGCCAGGATATGAGGACTAGAGATAAAATGTGGGTAAATAACCATGCTTATTTGACTCTGGGTAAAATAGAAATGTTCGAATTTTCAATCCTTCTGTGTTACTTAGTGGTGAACAATTCTTCAGGTTGTCTTGGAACTGTGCTGTCCAAGAGATTGGCCGCCAGCCGCACGTAGCTATGTAAATTTAAATTCAGATTAATTAAATTACGTAAAAATTAAAATTCCGTTCCTCATTTGCACAAGCCGCATTTCAAAGGCTCAATATTCTCCCATGTCCGGTGGCAACTGAATGTGACAGCAGACACTCAACACTCCTATCACAGCAGTTCTCTTGGACAGCTGGTGTCTTGCAATTTTTTTACACCCATATTAGTCTAGCGTTAAAAAAGAGGCTTAATTGGACATACAAGGGCTGAAACATTCTTTTCTCAGAAGGAAAATTGCTTTTGTCAAACTCACGTAGAAACTCTGAAGATGTTCTACTGATAATTTTGAATCACCAGGAAATAAAATTATAGAAAGCAGAGCTCAAATCCTTTGGTCTTCAAATTCAGATTCTATCCTATAATCATTGAATCTCAGGGTTGAAATAGAATTTAGAGGTCATCTGACCCAATCATCCTTTCCATGTTTGCAATTGCCTCTTCAAAAACTCTACCAAGATGGAATCGAGCCCATACTTGAAAACCTTCAACAAAACAGCCATGCCTCCAGGATAAATGAAACTCAAAGAAAATGCCTAACCAAGGGAGCCGCCAAATCAACAACACTAATGATAGAATCACAGGTCTCGGGGTGTCTTGGTGGTGCAGTCGGGTAAGCGTCTGATTCTTGATTTTAGCTCGGGTCGTGATCTCAGGGTCATGAGATGGAGCCCTGCGTCTGGCTCTCCTCAGTGGAGAGTCTGCTTAAGATTCTCTCTCCCTCTGCCCCTCCCCCCTGCTCTCTCTCTCTCTCTCTCTCTCAAATAAGAAAATTTAAAAAAGAATCATAGGTCTTAGTCATTCATGGCTTTGCTGCTTGTGATTATGTTAAATTGCCACTCTGCTAAGGGCAGTAAGACTCTGCCTTTAGCGACCCGTTTAAAAGAAAAGTAATAGCTTCTGCCCAAAATGTCATTTGGCAGCCCTTTAAAAAAAAACATAGCTACTTTTCATAAAGCACTTTTGCTTTGACAAAGTACTTGCTTATTCAACAAAATGCTCTTATCCTTTGCTAATTTTTCACCTAGCACATGGCCAAGACACACTCATGACTCTCGACCCTATTCCCAGCCACTTTTTATGTTGAACTGGAGACTATACTATTTGGGCAGAGAGAGCAGAAGTCTTCCTTTTCCCTAGGCCCACTCCTGGATGGAATATGGCTATACAAATAATGAGGATTGAACTTGACTTGCTTATGATAGCTTCATAATCAAGAGAACCAATAAAGTATTCACGGATGGGAGCCGAACAGAGTATGAGATATTATAAAAGGGGGTAATGTCATTTTGTCCTTTTATGGTTAGAAAGGCCCAGCCATTATAAAGATACTATCAGGTTTTCCTAATGGAATTGTCATGGTTTAGTTATCTCATGCCCATAAATCTGCCTTCGCCATGCATTGCAGTCTAGAAAATTTCTGGTTAAGAGAAAAGTGGAACTAAGCCTGTTCTGCAGTTCATAGATAATAATTAGTATTTGCAAGCCTATAAATAAAATCCATATAGATTCTTCAAGCAAACAGCCATAGATTGGCTCAAGAATAGAATCCATTCTCCACAAGGTAGCCATGATGGTCCTTTCAAAACATACATCGGCTCATGTCACTCCCCACTTCAAAGCCAGCCGACTCACTAGAATCACATCAAAGTCGGTGCCAAGGCTTAGAAGGCCCTGCATGATCTGGTCCCAGGCTACGCCTCCAATTGTACACCTTGCCTCTTCTCTTCCCTCTGCACCTGATTCCTTGCTGTGTCCTTGCAGTTCTTCAGACGTGCTGAGCACACCCCTCACTCAGGATTTTGTACTTCCTGGTCCTCTGTCTGGAATGCTTCCCCCAGATAGTCACAGCCCTCCCCACCCCCCATGTTGTAACAGGTCGATCAATTGTCACCTCGTCAGAGAAGCCTACTATGGCCACACACTCTTTTCCATCACTTCCTGCTCCTTACCTTGTTTTCCTCATGGGACTTATCCACACCTTGAAATGTTATCGTCTTTCTTCTTTTAAGATGAATCCCGCAGGGTAGAAATCTTGTCTTGTTCATTGCCATATGCTAGTAGCCAAATCAGGACCTGGCATGTTAGTAGGTGTTCGACGAGTATGCTTTTACAAATGCAAAAATAAGTAAATGAATGAGCACCAGCTGTCAAATGCTTCTGTCTCTGAAAGAGTGCCCAGTACTTCCCCTTTACAACATTCATAACCCTTGTAATCACTTGACATTTTATTCTCTGCTAGATTATAGCTGACTTCATTCACTGCTGTAAACCCCCAATGCCTTCCAAAGTGTTCTTTAAATATGCACTAAGTGCATGAATGAACTGTCTACTTTGATTATCCATAGGATCCATCCTGTTGACAGATTTGACTCTCGTCCTCAGGCAATAAAGGTAGACAAGAAAAATCTCAGAGATTCATTAGCATCGTCATGATCATTAGCTAAGAGGCTGGAGTGTGTTGGGATCAGTAGCCAGATCAAGTCAGAAAGCAGTGCTATTTCAAAAGGGATTGCTTTGTGGTGCCCAGGAAAAGTGGCCAGAGTGCCCTACAGATCTGGAGACCACACTGATCACTAGGCCAGTGAAGTATGGAGACAAATGCACCAGCAAAGAGGCTCAGGGGAAATTGTTCATACCATGCACCAATGTAGAAAATATTCTTCATTCATCTTCTTCAATTCAGGGAATATAAGTGACCTTAGGAACATGGGAAATAAGGATACTAGACATATCTTTTGTGATGGGCACAGTGCCCCCTGCTCTCCCTTTCCCATTCTAGGTTAAACTAGCCCCTGCTTGGGAGACTGCTCCTGTTCATGATCAAAACAGCTATAATGCACAGTGGACTTTGCATGACTCTGATAATAATGAGTTTCCTTTCAGGGGCCAGCATGGCAACCCTGACACCAGTTTCCTGATTTCCCAGCAACATGATAACCAGGCCTGGGATAAAACACCACACCTCAAAGGGACAAGTCCTCATGGCAGGTCAAACAGATAGAGGTGTTGAGGCCATGCAGAGGTAAACCATTTGGATTTGCCTTTCTTATCTCCTATGCCATGGTATCATCTTCGGCGAGCTTCCTGAGGCTCTGTACGTCAGGTGGTATTCCACACAACATTGCTCTGGCCAAGGACATGTTCCCTCTTGGGAACATGTGGGCACAAAGGGATCCCAAGCAGGACAAAATCCAACATCCCAGGTCCGTGGCCCTAATACTATTTTGTTACACCAAAATGATCCCTTTAAATACTCACAGTCCTGTAAGATGAGCCCTGGTATTATCTCCATCTTACAAATGGAGAAACTGAGGATTAAGTATTTGAGGTCATCATTTGCTCATAGTGTAGGTGAGCTGCAAGTTCAGTTCTGTCTTACTCCCAAATCTCTGCTCTTAACCACTAGAAAATATAATAAGTCCCTGGTTTCTGTGACCTCAAGGGCATGAAATATTACCCTTTTGAAAATCCAAGTAAATAACCTGCTTCAATGACTTATTCTCTCCCCATATGTAAGAAATTATAAATCATTTCTATTATCCACACTGAAAATTTTACACAACTTATAAAATGCAGTCTGATCAACCCTGCACTGTTCTCAACTCAATACATCTTCAGTTTACAACTGATTATTTACGACATGTTCATTGCAGACCCACTTGAACTCCCTACTTGGTTTAAGCAGAAATAAAGAGGCTTCTACTAAGAAAGGGTAAAATGTGTTATAAATGGATTGCCAACTCCAAATATTGGGGGATGAAGAAAGAAGAACAAAATCTTCTCAACCATGACCTTTTGCAAACATTTATTATAAACTCAATTCAAATTCAGAAACAATACACAAGGTGTTCAGGTTCAAGATAAAATGAAGTATTATAACAGAAGGAAGATCAGTAGGCTTGTGTCAGAACATGAGACCCTACCCCACCTGTTATTATTGCATTGGATAGGGCTTAACCTCTCTGAAGTTGAGATTTTTCATCTGAAAAATGTTATAGAAACGCTCCATCTTACCAACTGCAAGGTAAAGGTGTTGTGAGGCTCAAAAAATTAAAGTGAATGAAAAGGTCTTTTTTTAAAAAAAAATTTTTTTATTTATTTATTTGACAGAGACACAGCGAGAGAGGGAACACAAGCAAGGGGAGTAGGAGAGGGAGAAGGAGGCTTCCTGCAGAGCAGGGAGCCCGACGTGGGGCTCGATCCCAGGACCCTGGGATCATGACCTGAACTGAAGGCAGACGCTTAACGATTGAGCCACCCAGGCGCCCCAAAAGTGAATGAAAAGGTCTTAAATAGTAAGTGTAATGAACATACTAACTGGCGGTAGGCTCAGAGAACAGGGTGTGGTGCAGCAGGAAATTGGAGTCTCTTCTGGCAGATAAAGCCCCTCCCTCCCTGTGCAGCTCACACTGGCTTCTCCCGTCCCTGCAGAAGCAAGAGGAGAATAGGAACCAAATTTCGGCTTGCTCTTGAACTGTTTACTTTTCTGGAGACCCTCAGAGTCAGAGTTTATAGTTGTCCTGAAAGGGGGGTTTTATTTCTTCCCCATCATTACCTAAAAATATTCCCCCTGGAGGACTGCTACCTCCAGCTCTGCTGGATTTTAGACTTCTAGTGCCCATAACTGAGAGACAATAATGTCTGTAGTTTAAAATCACCAAGTTTGTGGTAATTTGGTACAGGAGTCATGGGAAACTAGTACAATATCATTTAAAGCATTGAGACTAGATGAAATTACCAAGCGAGGGGACATGGATAGAGATTAGGAGGTAGGACTGAGCACTAAGGCCCTGTAATTGCAGGGGGTGGGGGAAGGGGGTCTAGAAAAGGACAGTATTAAGGGTGGAAACCGGGAAGGCGGTTCTGGGGGTGCATGAAGAAGATGGGTTGGCTAATGTGTCGAATGCTATGGATTGGTCAAGTGAGATGAGGAAGGACAGCTGTCCAGTGGATTTAGGAATTTGGAGGCCATTGGAGACCTCCACAAGAAAGGTTTCAGTGAAGCAAAACCTGATTTGTGTTGATTTAAGATAGAACTGAAGAGAGAAATCGGAGACTTTGTGCATTTGGACAGCTCTCAACATTTTGCTGCTAAGAGAAGTGGAGAAATGGAGTAACAAGGAGGTAGGAAATGAGGTCCAGACAAGGTTTTTCAGATGAGAAGAGCTCCAATGGCACGCTTTTATGCTGATGGGAATGATCAAGATAACACCCCCCCCCAAAAAAGTATTACTTAACAGAGAGAGAGAAGTTGCTGGAATGATGTACAAAAAATTTTTTCTTTAATATTTTATACCTCCATCCTGCCAAGATAACAACTATTTGGTGAATTTTCTTTTCTTTTTTTTTTTAAACAGACTTACTTATTTTAGAGAGAGAGAGAGCAGGGGAAGGGGCAGAGGGAGAAGGCTACAAGTAGACTCCCCGTTGAGCGTTGAACCTGAGGCAGGGCTCGATCCCAGGACCCTGAGATCATGACCTGAACTGAGATCAAGAATCAGACGCTTAACCAACTGAGCCACCCAGGTGCCCCTGGTGAGTTTTCTTAAAGTGTTTTTATGCTTTTTTTTTACCTGGTTGAGATTGTAGCTATTTAAGGATAGTTAATTCAGTAATACACACAGATCCAGAATGGAGTATTATTTGAATAAGAGTTTGGTGACTAAAAATATCTGGATAGTTTTTAAAAAAATGACTTGATCCATTTAATATAAGGTGCCAAAAATTGTTAAATCCCCTGACAAGTAAATGGCCATTGTGGAGATCTATGCAATTCTGCTTTTGTAAGAGCAAAAAGGCTTCACCATATCGTACACTTGAAATTAATATAACACTGTATGTCAACTCTACTGGAATTAAAATAAAAAATAAAACATTTTAAAAAGAGCAAAAAGGCTTTTTGTTGAACAATTCTCCCCCCACTGTGTCCTGCTGGGTCATCAGTAGTTACATTCTTAGCAAGCGCTGGGAATTGAAAAGCACAGTCATTTTTAGATATGGTTATCAAATGTGTTAAGAAGTCAATCTGAACAGTGGATTGAAAGCTGTCCATTAGGGAACACATTTCCTGACACAGAAAAAGAAGCCAAAAGAGAGCTAAGAAGAAAGCAAGGAAGTTTCAAGTTTCACGGGGTTCACCATTACCCGAATCAACAAGGCAGCAAATAATACAAAGGGTTTAGCATTTCCATTTTTAATCAGGAATAGATGATATGCACAGTCCTCAGTTCTTCATTTATATTTTTTTTTAATTTTTTTATTGTTATGTTAATCCCCATACATTACATCATTAGTTTTAGATATAGTGTTCCATGATTCATTGTTTGTGCATAACACCCAGTGCTCCATGCAGAACGTGCCCTCCTCAATACCCATCACCAGGCTAACCCATCCTCCCACCCCCCTCCCCTCTAGAACCCTCAGTTTGTTTTTCAGAGTCCATCGTCTCTCATGGTTCTTCTCCCCCTCCGATTTCCCCCCCTTCATTCTTCCCCTCCTGCTACATTCTTTCATTTATATTTTGAAGGCTCACATATCTAATAGCATCTTTTTGATGACTTTCACATGAAAAGCAACTTCTCTGTGCATTAATTTATTTGGTCACACGGCTTTCCGCGCATCCTCTTTAGATTGTTCTTCATTGTCTTTTGGTATTCTGAGAAAAAGAATATTTTTTGTTGGAATCTCGGGTAATTTTTTTCTTTATCAGCCCAATTCAGAATGTGAGCCGGGATTTCTGGAGGTGTGTATTTCTCTTTAGAAATTTCACCTGAAGTGGAGTGAAAACAGGGAAGGAGAATGATCATTATTTGTTCTCTCTTTTAAATGGAAGCTATGTTCCAAGGGTTTTCTTTTACTCCTCTAATTTTTATGTTGAAGTCTCTATTTATAATTTTCTGTCATTGTTTTCTCAGCTTGGCCTTTTTCCTCAAGGGCTTCTTGAGTTTATTTTCCACAGTGCTTACTTTATGAGAATTTTAATTTTAATTCTGGAATGATAGGTTGGTTCATTAAAATTTCCTTTTCTCATCTATTCGTACTTTCACATTATCCTATTGTTTCTTAAACTCTGGGATTTTTTTCCCTTCCAATGACTCTCTGTTACATAATGATGAATTCTTCCAGTGTCCTTTTGGAGAGAGGATATTCAGAATTTCTAATACCGTTTTTCTGATTCTTAAAATAAATGATTTTAAGATATTTCTTCTTCCTTGGAGTTCTATTGTTTTACAGACATGCTCTTTTTCTTCTCTCTCTCTATCCATTTATTTATTTATTTACTGAGAGAGAGAGAGATCAAGAGCAGGAGTGGGAGAGGCAGACGGAGAGGGAGAAAGAGAATCCCAAGCAGACTCCCTGCAGAGTGTGGAGTCTGACGTGGGGCTCAATCTCAAGACCCTGAGTTCATGACTTGAGCCGAAATCAAGAGACAGATGCTTAAACGCCTGAGCCACCCAGGCACCCCTCTCAATCCTTTTTTTAAATGAGAAATTTGATTTCATTAAAATGCAAAACTTCTGCTCATTGTTCTTCAAAACATAATGTATCTACATAATGGATATTACGCAGTCTCTAGTAGAGGAAATTCAGCAGTCTTTTATTAGGAGGAACATGCATATTTAACTTGGAAAAAAATTATTCCGTAATTATTAGATGAGAAAAAGAAATTATCCTGACCGCACAGGATAGCATGGTCACATTGTTGCTTTAAGCATAAATATACCTTTCAATCATTTATTGAATTAATATTTAACACCTATCAACCGCTAATGTCAGCCGTAAACAAGACAACGTACCTGTTCTTAGGGTGGGTACGTTCTGTTGGGGAAGAATGATAAAAGCAAACAGTGTAATCAGTTTAAATCATGAAAAATTGAGATGACTCATCTGAAAGAAATAAATAGAATGATCGAATGCAAAATACAGTAGCCAGCTCGCAAAGGGTGAACAGAATGACCTTGCCATGACCTCACTTCAGGAAAGACCACTCGGGCGAGTTTAGAAAGATGACAAGGAAATGCCTTGTGCCTTAGGGAAGACTCTCCACGTGGAGGGAACAGCAACTTCAAAGGCCAGGACGTAGGAAAGGAGTTGGTGTGTTTGAAAATTAAGTAAAGAAATAGGACCATGTACCTGGCTGGAGCATATTTATGGGGAAGAACAGGAATAAGAGATGCAGATGGATATTTAAATCCAATCCAGATCATGGAGGGCCTTGGGGACATTGCTAGGGAATTTAGAGTTTATTCTAAGAGGTCAGGAACTAGAGGCTTTGGGTGAACAAAAATTAAACCCCAGAGTTTCATTTTTAATTAATATATATTTATAAGTCATAAACTTAGTTCCACTTTAAGCTTTTAAAGAATTTTATTGTTCAATTTCGAAGACTAGCAAATATTAATAATCATTTAAGGGATCCAATTGATGTTTGACCCCACTTACAAACTCAATTAATTTACTGCCTTGAAACACGTTATAGTGCATTAATAAACTTACCGTAGATACTTGCTAATTTTGCAATTATCCGAGAAATTTTCCTAAGTACTTCTGTAATTCTAAGTATGTTGTAAATACAGTGATTCTTAAAGTTTCTTAAATGTCCCAATAACTGTATATAAGCTTAGTATGACTTCAAATAAATTACAAACCTAAAATAATCACTCATCTTATTTTTAAACTGAAATCGCAAGGTTAAGCTATTAACACACTAATATATCAAATATTCTTAAACATTACAGATAACAAATGTATACATATTATATTAAAATTATTATGAGTTTTTACTTTCTTCACACCTATACTTAATTCTAAACCTCCCTAGAGTTAAAGGGGCTTACCCACTAAGGGAAAAATGGTGTTACTTCAAACTACTTTTTTTCAGGCTTATTGAAGTATAATTGACAAATAAAACTGTATATATTTAAGGTGTACAGGATGATGATTAAATATACATATACATTGTGAAATGACCACCACAATCAAGTTAATTAACATATCCATCACCTTACATAGTGACCTCTTTGGCGTGTGTGGTGAGAATACTTAACATCTCTCAGCAAATTTCAAGTATTCAATATGGTATTATTAACAAGAGTCACCACACTGTACACCAGATTCCCAGAACTTACTCATCCTGCTTAACTGCAACTTGTACCCTTTGACAAACATCTCCCCATTTCCTCCACCCCCAGACACGGGTAACCACCATTCCATTCTCTGTTTCCATGAATTCAACTTTTTAAAAAAATCCCACATTGAGTGAGATTACATGGTATTTGCCTTTCTCTGTCTAGCTTATTTCACTTAGCATAATGTCCTCCCCTCCAAGGTTTATCCATGTTGTCACAAACGGCACTCAGCCCTAAAAAAGGAGGAAATCCTGCCACCTCAAACAATCCTGAGCTTGCTTTCCCAGGGGAATATTTAGAATTTTTTGGCATACTGAGGCTGCTTAATAACTAGACCAAATCTCTCAGTGTTATCATATCCTGAACTATAGATATCCAGGGCAAATCTTCTTCTTACTCTCACTGCCAAGCCAAGTCCCATTATATAGTACTTCCTAGAGCTAACAAGTGCATCCCACGTGCGTTCCTATAGCTAACCTCCGTCCAGGTGGCTTCTTCGTCTGACTGGATCAGCAGATCAGTGTCCTGCTTCAATCTGTGCTCACTTCTTGTCCTGTTCTTCCCATCTTTAAAATCACAGCCTTTACAGGTATGAAAGTAACATCAGATTGAATTCTGGAATGCCCTCATGGCTTTGTCCGCCAAGAGCAATGAGAAGTCATTGAACAATTTTGAGCAGGGGTGTGATATGAACAGTTTCACATTTTCAAAATATTACACTGCAACTTTGGGCAAAATGAGTTAGAAATATGCAAAGTGGATTCAGAGAGACCACTTTCGAGGCTCTTGAAGTATTTCAGGCAAGAGATTACTTTGTGATTCAAGCTAAGGATTGCATCTACCTCTGCACCCTTGACCTGAGAATGACCCTCTGTCTTCTTCCACCCAGGGCCACACCACTGGGGGAGGCATACATGGGAAGGGAAGAAGGGAAGAATACAGTCAACCGAACCAGTCCCCTGCTCCTTTCTCAGCCACACCACCCTCTGGTCCATGGGCCATTGCACCTAAGAGAGGCAGAAATCCAGCAAAGAAAGAAACTGAACTCAAAATAAGATCACAGAGTTTCACATGTTGCCCACTGGATGTCAAGGAAGTTGGATAATTTATGTGTATAAATATAACTGTGTCTCCCAGCTGTGATGGGATGGATGGAAAATAACAGTATCTGCAAATTCTTCTGCACATCTACACTTATTTGATCATTTTATTAGAATCTATGAAAGGAAGGAGACCTATTATTAATCACATTTTGGTATGGAGACATTGGGGCATAGAGAATGTTAAATAGTTAGTCCAAGGCAATATCCAAATACGCATTTGTACACACACATACACACACATGCAGAGGACAGAGCTAGGACTAGAGTTCTTGAAAGTATTTCTTCCTTCAGGCATCTACTCATATTTTAGAATTTTCAGTCATGAAACTTCTCCTCAAAGCTACGCTAGCAGCCCCATCTCTTGGTACCAGATTTTTTATATTATAAAACTAGTACTAAAGGCTTACTGGTGCTTGACACTATATGTGGAGAAAATGAAGCCAGTGGTATTTCTATTTTGTTCATTATTTTGTCCCCTATGCTTAGCCCTCAGCCTGGCATGTAGTCAGTGTTTGACAAATACTTAATCAGATGTTGGTGGTTATGTATGTCCCACCTTTTACCAGATGGAAGTGTTTTTTGGGCACAGGAAATTCAAAATAAAAGTCAATTCTTGGGCTCAGTTTCTGCAGCATGAATGCTAAACTGACAGTCGCAAAGCCTTCTCTGGCTCGAGTGTGCTTCCCAAGTGTTGACTCCTATTGTTATATGCTGGTCTCTCTGTTTCTCAAGCTTCCCCCACCCCGCCCGCCCCATTCCCTGACACTTTGTGACTCTTCCTTTATTCTGCTCTTCCAGTTAACACATGGAATTGGTTGGAAGTATCACCTTCCCTCCTGTGGAAATTGATGAAGGCCTACCAAATCAACACAAACAAAGACAACTGAGTGAGAGCTTGCTATTGCAAGAAACCATCACTTCTATTTTGGCAGAAACTCAAAGGCAAGCAGAGAAGTGGGAATGTTTTCTGGTGGAAAACAGAGAAATCTTCAGGTATGTCCTGATTGTAGGCTGTTCATGTGGAAAAGCTGGAGGAGAGCTTATGAGAACCAGGGAGCCTTTTGTGATTGGCTAGAGGTCCATATTTGGCATTCTCCACTTGGTCCTAAGTTGGTAGCAGGGACAAACTTAGGAAAGCTTCCAGTTATTAATAAAGTTCCAGACATTTGGGGTCAACTGGTACATGAGCTATTGTGGGACTTCCTAAATTGTTTCTAGAGATAGTGTTCTGAATTTCTACAAGTCTGACACAGCAGACTGGCTCCCTGCGCTAGTTACCATAGATAATGGGAAGTTACCTGGGCTGGTTGGCAGACCATGGGTCAGAGTTCTATTTTTATGCATGGTATGTCCATAGTCCACTTGTCTATTCAGTCTCTTACTACTCTTCTGAATTCTGGTCTTGGGCTGATCAGAGCTGCCTTACCTCCATTGTTCAAATAAGGTTTAGGACAACAGAACTCTTGCGTGTGACTTGCTTCCTAGTATAACCTCTTTCTCCTCTGAAACCCGATCAGAAAAGAAGGCTGGGTTGAGAAGTAATTTAAATATCAGGAACTCACGATCATTCCACCCCTGTGACCCCTTACTTCTGTCCCCAGAAAAAGCTTGGGCACCTATACTTTCTCTCTTACCATCAGCTACTCTACTCAAGGCAGGCACAGGGATGTGTTGGCCAGATGGCCCTTCAAGGAAGAAAGGAGGGCTTGCTCTCGTTTGCAGGAAGTACAATCAGCAGACAACTTCCACTGTCAGTTCCTTCAGGTTATGCCTCAGCTGCTTAGAACCTCCTCACCCTAGGTCATGCCCTTTGGGGGGCAGCCCATGTCTAGGAACTAAGCAAGGCAGGCGTATGAAGATGCTGCCATTTTGGCCTGAGGAGGACAACTTTAATGGGTGTGCTCTCCCCAGAGGTCTCTGCCAGATTGGCCAAGACTTCTCAGATTGACAGCACCATTTCACTGTTTCCTCTTCTCAGTTCTCCCCTTCCTTTCATGGCTGCTGATTCCTAATAAAATCTTCCACCCTAAACTCCATGTAAGTTTTGGGAGAAACCAATCTGTACCTCTACCTCAGAGCCTGTCTGCCATTGGCTCCAGGGTCTTAGTTCTACAGATGAAGAGTCTGGTCAATATAAATATGAATATGCTCTCTGTTCACAGCTTCACCCCTTACTTTTAACTTAAGTCTGGGAGTAAATTCATATACACTCACATGCACACTCATTCTCTCTCTCTCTCTTTTCCTCATACACACACACACACACACACACACACACACACACACACCAGTCTAAACATTGTGATCAACCTGGTGTCTGATAAATTATGTAGGTAAGCAAGACCTAAAACACAGATGAGCAAGTGGCAGCACATAGTCTGCCACTGGGTCCATGATATGCAAGGACTGAATTTAAAAGCAGAGAAGAGTCCATCCATTTCTCCTTTATGGAAGTGACAGGGCCGCTGGGTGCTCTCACATCTCCCCTGTGCCCCTTTATCTGATGAATGAGTGTAACACTAAACCCAAGATAGTCTGGTCAATAATAGAAGAATAGAAAAGTAGAAGAATAAAAAAAGTCAATAGAAAGAAAGAAGATCAGATTGAGCAAAGTTGTTACTTTGAGTCATTCCTGATTTACAGTTTAACCCCCTGGCTTAGAGTCTCATCCCACAGCAGGAATTTAGCATGAATCCTTTGAGTCCTGAGCTGTTCGGGAGCTAGCTGTCTGGGCTTCAGATGGTGCATGCACAAAACCATTGACAATCACAGACTGTGGCTCCAGACAGCTACTGGATTAAGGAGAAAATTTTTTCATTAGTGCTAAATTAAACATGATCCAAATCCTCACATGACTAATATTTTGTACTCTTTTCTCATCAAAAGGTGATTTATTGAGTAGGGGAAATGGATATTGGGAGCAAATAGCAAAGTGAATGAGCATGAGTGTGAAGATGGAGGAAAATGCTCTGCTGCAGCCTCCGTTTGCTAGTGAATCACCTCCTATAGAATTATCACCAGCAACGAGAAAATACATCCATCAAGCAGACAGTCTTCTAGAGAGTCTGTGAACAAAAGCCAAGGAAACAGCCACTGCCTCCTGTTTTCCCAATGTGAAAGCATTCCAAAATCCAAAGCGCTAAGACGAGAGTCCCCAGTTGTTCATATTACCCTCAAATGAAACCTCATTACTATGAGTCATTATGTTCCAGTAGCTTTATTTCTAGTGCCTTTAAGCTGCAAGATTGTGCATATTTCATCTGACATGAACAGGCCTGGGATAACTTGTGGTTTGAGGCATTAAAGAATCATAAAAGACAACCTAAATCACTTGAAGAACATCAAGTCAAATTAGATCAAGATGGCAGACTGAAAACACAGACGGCTGCCTCTCCTGTCCCAAGCCCCTAGACTCATGAGACATTGGGAAAGTGTGTGTGTGTGTGTGTGTGTACAAGAGATCAATTACTTATCAGCATTAGAAAAAAAAGATCTATCAGTACACTAGAAATTTGGCTAAATTCCAAAAGATAGAAGGCAAATGAGGTTGGTTTGATGAAGTAAACAAAAGCCCCAAACTCCAGCCCAGCGTAGGGAAACTACAATCAGAGCAGAGCTGGATAGGCTCTAAACCCAGGTGTGGCTCTTACAGGTTACTAGGGAAACCATCAGGGTTACGAAATCTCATTTGGAGCATTTAGAGCTGCCTGGTGGGTCCATCCTGCCTTCACCATTCTTTCATGCCACACCTCCACTTCAGTCAGAAGAAAGCATTTTCCCCTCGACAGTAGCAGTTAGTTTGAATGCTCAGGTTGAAGAGGCTGGTTGGTGCCAAGAGTAACTTCTGACAAATAAAAACAGGATCAAAAGACAAAGTAATCAAATGCTCTATCAGGGAGCCCACCCTGTCCCCTTCCAAAACCACTGGAGGCAAACTGCAGTAAACAAACACAGTCACACATGTGTAAACAGGGAATCTCAAATTGTAAAAATGAGTACATGAACAAGAAAGAGAAAATATTTAAGGAAAACTAACACTTTGAAAGAGAAGTACAAAAATCAGCAAATAGAAAAATGTGCACAATAGAGCAATAAAGAGCGGATTTTAAATGAAGTATAATTAATAACTTCAGAGTTATAAGAAAAGTTATCTATGAAATAAAAGTGAGTTGTTTTGATAATTAGAGATCTTGGAAATAAAATAACATGATTACTAAAATAAAAATTTCAAGTAGGCAAAATATCAAAATAGGCACCCCTGAGGAATAAGTTACTAAGTTGGGAGACAGAGCTGAAAAATTCAGACTTCTGTACAAGACAAGAAAAAAAAGATATGATATAAAAGTCTAAAATACGAGGGATACTTGCAAGAGTGAAAATCCTTTGAATCAGAGAAATTCAGTGCAATCTAAATCAAAATTCCAACAGAACTTTATCGAACTTGACAAGTTAACCATAAAATGAAAAGAAAACGCAGAGTAAAAAAGAACAGTGGAAGGAACTTGACCTACCAAATATGAAAACAAGCTATAAAGTTCTGTGAGCTAACACAATATGATGATTGTATATATTGACTGGGTCTCGATACATGAACAAACATAGATGATTATAAAAAAATGGAAAGCTCATATTATGTTTCATGTGGAAAGTTATTGTGATAAATAAGAGATCCGAACTGTTCTCCTCTTGAGAAACAGGTCTGACTCCTTACTGGGCTTTGGTAAAGGCTGAAGACCCATGTCCTTACTGGGCTTTGGTAAAGGCTGAAGACCTAACCATGGGACATCAGATGACCATGAAACCTGAGTTTCTCATGATGCACAAAGTCTTGCCTTATGATTGGGTTCCTGCAGAAGCAATCTATCATCAAATGGAAATAATATTATGGTAGCTTTGTAATGTGTCAACCAGACTAGGCTGAACCTCATTCCCAGAATTCCCTTTCTTCTGCATTTCTGGGTATGCTGGGTCACAGGGAGATTCTTGAGACGTTTGAAAAGCTGCAAAGAAGAAGCAGCTGTTTGTAATATACATACGGTTGTTAGTGATCTATTGATTCACCTCGTTAGCATGAAGCAGCATCTGGACCTTAAAATACCCTATCTAATCCTACATCCTCCTCTAGGTTTTCTGAGTTCGGGGCCAGGTATGTGGGGGGGGGGGGTTTACCTCCATGATAAGGGGTCATCAAAGCCAGGTCTTAGTTTGTCCTCATGGGGTCCCAGCTCACGCTCACCAGGTTTTAGTCTACTCATGATCTTCCGTTCCTCTCTGCCTGCTCTATGGATTTATAAGGAAAACAGCCTTACAGAGACTGCTTAACCAGCTCCCTCTTGTATAAGCATAATAAACTCCTACTGTTCTTATCTGGTTGGGTCCTGACTGATACAGGTGTATAAGAGACCAAGCTCGAGCAAGTCCAGAAGGAATAAATGAATTACCTCTGGATTATGAGCAGGTGGCTCAGACTTCAACACCAACTCCAGTTGAAATTGTCTCCTGTCCCTCAACTCACATCAATAGCCTCCTAAGATGTTCCTTATGCCCAACTAACTAAAGAAGAAATGCTTCCAGGTGTTATTCTAGCAGCACCAGAAAAAGGAAAGCTGCTGCATCGCAGCCCCACTCAGGGATGACACTGAAGGACAAGGTGAAGGACAAGCCTCCCCCAAGCAGACATTTGAACAGTGTATGTGCACTAGGACTGAGGTGAGATACCGCCAGAGGTGTGGCTCTACACTGATTCACAGGCTATTTCTAATGGTTTGGCTGGATGCTCAAGGACTTGGACTTTGGAAGGAACTTCTAAGTTTGGAAGAATGCTGGCCAGGAAATCTGGGGTAAAGGTATGGTACAAACCTCTCAGAGTATGAGAATTTGTGTCTTGTGTAGATACCCACCAAAGGGCATCCACTGCAGAGGAGACTCTTCATATCAGGTGGACAAAATGACTTACTCTATGGGTGTCAGTCAGGCTCCTCCCTCAGACCCACAGTCTTTAGTTTCTCTGTGCTCATGTCATCTTCTCAACCTTATCCCCTTATCTTCTGATCCCTTATCCTGATTTATTTCCTTTCCTTCTTAGCCTTTATCACTCTCAATACATACATATTTGCTTCCCTTCACTCACACTGGCCTATCCAGGTCACCGTCAAATCCCACCTGGACCAGCAACCACTTCTAACCTCATGTGTTTTCTCCCATTTATTGTCCACACTGCAACCAAAATGACCTTCCTTGAATGAAAGCTGACTTTGTCACTCCTCTTTTTAAAGGCTCCCCCAATTCCCCTCTACCTTTCATGTAAAAACCTTCAAATGCCCTTTGTGATACACCCCCCACCAACTCCCTACCCCACCTCAGCTTAGAGCACCTCAAGATGCCAGGCATACCAAACTTCCTTCTCTTCCTCAAACCATACCACACTCCATCCTAGAGGCCTTACCATGCATCTCCCCCACTGCCTGGAACATTCGCTCCATCTTACCTCTTTTTCCAGTAGCTTCTGTTTGCCCTCCAGTCTCAGAATAAATGTCACTTTTTCTGGAAGGCCTTCCCTTAGCCTTTCCCCTTTGTAATGGCCCCATGGCATCTTCTCTTTTTCATGTGAGAGCTATCACCATCCTTTCTTACAATTACCCATTTAATTGTTTATTGCGAAGTAGTGAAGCAAAGAATTTTAAGAACATGGTCCTGAGTCGGCCTGCCTGGATGTGAATCCCAGCTCTGCCTCTTACCAGCTTTCTGACCTCAGGTCAATTATACCAATAATGTTATTCAATTGGTGTGAGGATTAAGTGAATTAACGATACTTGTAAAGCCCTTATAACAATGCCAGGTAAAGTAAATGCTCAAGTAAAAGCAACAAGTATTTGCTGAATGAATAGATAGATAAGTGGACAACATCTTCGTTACAGTCACAAAGCGATGCAGTGTGGAAGCTGGGCTGGAAATCCAAGTCTCCTGTCTTTTCTTGTGTTGTTTTCCCTCCTTATAATTGTGAATCTCAGGCCGAAATGAGTTTACCTCCAGGAGGGCATGTTAATTTGCTCAGATAGTCTGAGCCTCAACACAAACAGAATTCACCTTCCTTGAGTATCAATTTTTGTTTAATGATAAGCAATTTAAAATGTTATCCTTACATTGGGGAGTAAAATGTAATATTCACCTGAAATTTGAAAGTAACGTAAGACTAGAAATAAAATGTCCAACTTAGGGGTTTGCCTTGCCCCCACCCCTCATCCCCCATTCCAACATTCCCCTCACTGACCAACAAGGCCACCATACACAGCCAGGGACGGCACCGACTGGCAAACTGTTCTTAGTGCCATTATTGACAATAATGGACAACCCAACAGAATTAACTTCAATGCCCTCTAAAATACTGGCTAGCATCTTAGACATTATTTTAGTTAGAATTTGGTCCACATGTATGTGAGGATCATTTGGACTTCCAAACAGAATCTGAAATTACATTTTCTTCCCTATTATTTCTGATTATAAGCTTTTTCAAAGACTATTTACAAAGAAAGGCTAAGCCGTTAAACAATTATATGTTGCTACTTCACATTAATTTCAGGCAAACTAATCATAAATAGTAAGCCCATTGTCCGTGGCAAAACACAGCTGGCCTTATCCATTTCCACATGCAGTCACTGAGCTGGCTCCCCGAGGAGGTATACGGGGGATGGAAGAAAAGGTGTCCTAATAGACTAGGTTTCTCAAGGGCAGCACATTGACATCTGGAGTGAATACTTTGTTGTGGGGGCTGTCCTGTGCATTGTAGGATGTTTAGCAGCATCCCTGGCCTCTCCCCACCAAATGCCAGCAGCATCTCCTCCCTCTAGTGAGATTTGAGATGACCAAAAACATCTCCAGACATGACCAAATGTCCCCTAGGGGGCAAAATCACCCCCAGTTGAGAACCACCATAGTAGTTACAACAGAACCCAGTAGTTGCAACCCAGTAATTACAACAGAACAGTAGTAGACAACAGAACCCAGATGACAAGAGACACGGAATGTCTTTTCAAAACAGACACGTTCTATTTGGACCCTCCTGTTTAAATCCTGCTGTAGAACAATTGCCAAAAATAAAACGCAACCCATCCTCAACGTTGCAAGAGTTATTTTCAACGGCAACAAAGAAAAGGTGCAGGAAAAGCTACTTTTTTTTGGAGCCTCTCACTATTCTTGGATATGGATCTAAATTCCATTCCTTTTGAAAGAAGTCACTTGGAAGAATAGCTTACATTTTTTTCCCCCCACATGCCAGAAATTGTTGTAGAGAAGGCCTTTTTCACACTATTATTTTCAAAACGCCTCAAAGAGAAGCCTGATCTTCAGTCATTCCTGAGCTGAGAATCATTTTCTTGGCTTTTGCAGCACTGGCCAGGAGTGCTAGCCTGCTGGGCATCTAAGTGGTGTCTGAAACTGCTCATTAGAGGGACCAGGGCTGACCTACAAAGACGCTAATCACTCACCTGAACTTCAAGGGCTGACCTTATTCCATAAGGATCCAGTGAAGTCATATTAATAGCTTCCTTATTCAATTCCAACTGAATGTATTGTTAACCATATTTGTGACCCAAAACTAGAATCCAGTTGTGAGAACAGCTTCCAAAGAAATTCTGCCTGTTTCATCGAAATTACTTTCCCCGAGAAGATGAGTATTTTTTTTTTCATTGCCAAGAATGTGTGCAGCTCTGCTGTGGTCCACCTGGCCCCCAGGCTCTTTGATATTCTGTTTTTATTTTTAGGTATTGCTTCAAACCTGAGAAACTCAACCTTCCCTCAGGGAAAGAAAAGCATCTGTCATATGGATATGAATGGAGGGATGGGGCATAATTTATGGCAGAATTAGTGTCAGAGTCTCGCTCCACTAAATGGACCCTCATCTGCCTCTACATCTCATTCACCTTGCCATTTCCCATGAAACTGTTTTGTACTTAGTAGTCTAGAAGACAAAACAACAATACATGTGTAAGGTATTTTTTTCAAGAAGATCTTTTTTTTCTATTTTTTTAAAATTTATTTGACAGAGAGAGAGAATGAGAGAGAACAAGCAGGTGGAGTGGCAGAGGAAGAGGGAGAAACAGGCTCCCCACTGAGCAGGGAGCCTGACGCGAGGCTCGATCCCATGTCCCTGGGATCATGACCTGAGCAGAAGGCAGACGCTTAACCCACTGATCCACCCAGGCACCCAAGAAGATCTTTAAAAAAAAAAAAAGAAAGAAAGAAAACTACTGAGCTTATTCTATTAAATTCATCTGAAGATGACTCAGGTGTCTTTTTTTCTTTTCCTCAGATGCCTTTTTTTTCTCATAAAACTCATATCGTGTTTGCCTTTTATTTCACACGTTTTTCCTGTATCATGGTCAGATGTGGAGAAGCTGAGATTGCTGTCAATTTTCCTATTTTACAGAAGGGGCAACTATTAAAAAGCCTGGATTGATGGCATAATTCTAACTAGATTTCGGTTCTCCAAACTTTTTCTTCCAGGGCTCTTATCACTTGATTTACACAACCTCTCTATCACTCTCAGTGCTGTTGTCACGTCATTATGAACCACAGCATGTGGTTTCTGAATGGCTCTATTTTCAAAACGAAGAACACACATCTGAGGCAAGAATTCAAAGGTTATTCTTTGACAAAGCTAACAAAAATGTATGCCTGTAAATCTTTAGCTAAAAGAAATACATCACGTTCAATAGATAAAAACTCAAAACACAAATTACTTTGCTATCCAATACGTTGAGTAAATACATGACTGTTCGGTTAAAATATGTGATTACAAAGGGGGAAAGTGGTGAGATCTAAATGTAATTTTTCCGTGAAAGCCTTATAAAATCTATTTCAGGAAAATCGGTCTTCGGTGGAAGATTATTTGAAAGCCCAGAACAAAAAAGTGTAGGTTAAAACTATCCTAATTTATAGCCCACCGGATGGCTCGGGCTTTTGTGAGGGAGTTTATTGGTACATTAGGAACGGCAGAGGTATAAACATGCACATGCAATCAGCAGAGAACTGAAAAGTAGAAAATTAAGCAAAGGCTCGAAGTGGTTGGAATCTTTTCTGGGCAAGAATATTGGCTATTTGAGTCATTCTAAGAGCAGGCAAAGAGTAGATAAAGATCTAAGTAGCTACCTCCCTTCAATTCAACGGTACAAGTACAATGATTCCACGCAGGAAGAAAAATGCTCAAAATATCACATTGTCTCTCCAGTAAGTGGAAGAAAAGATGTTTTTATATTTTTATTGTTATCATTGTTCTCTCCAGAGGACGGAAACTCACAACAGAGCCACAAATACTCAACACACTGGACATCTTAAAAGTTCGATACAGGAAGGCATTAAATACAAGGCTCTGGCCACAAAAATGGGAAAGTGACTGAGCCACCACATCGTTTGTCTTGGACTTAACATTGCCAAGAATTTGCAATATTGGCACAGAATACAGAAATCATTTCCTCTGGTGCTCTTCATTCCCAAAGCCCTGACTCAAGAATGGTGAGCAAGGAGATGCTGAACGAAACCCTGATAAAAATGACTTTCAAAGGGCCAAGTCAAAGAAGGTCAAGGAAATGAGTGCATGGATTTTTGAAAACCTGCAGGAGTGACTTAGAAAATATAAACCAGATGACTCAGCAATATGGTTTAGAAAACACATATAAGACCCCTGTTTAAAAAAAAAAAAAATGGAATACCAATAAAAGAGTAAAAAATAAAAATAATAAAAAATAATTAAAAAAAACAATAGACAGAGTGTGTCAAAATGGCTGGTAGATATATTTCATTTCCTGCTCATCTTACAGAATGAATAGGGGTTCCAGTGCCTATGAAGATCTAGCCTCTTCCAGCCAGGATCCCCAAAGGGGATCCAAGGGAGCATATCCAAAAGGAACATAATGTTAAACAGAAAATTTTAAACACCATGAAAGGTGGAGAGAGAAACCACAGAAGAAGGGCAAAGGTCTGTATTTGCATGGCTTGTGGCACTTTCCTCCTGCTTTTTGGAAAAGGGGTCCCACCATTTTCATTTTAGACTGAACTCTGCAACTCAAATCTGTTTCAGTGGCAAAGAGAATGTATTGGTTTGAGAGACTTAAGAGTCTAAAGTAGATATCCTTTGGAAGATACCTCAGAAAGGACTCTCAGGATTTTAGCTGGGTCTTGGCAGGTTGTTCATGTTCATTGTGAGGCATGCACAGTCAGGATTGGGTCTTCACTGATATGTTCCAAGATTCAGTCTCCAGGAGAGCAGTGAAGCTACCATGTGGTCCTTTCCCGCTTTTTGAATGAACATCTCATCTTCCAGAGATTCCTTGAGCTCTGTTCACTGTCTGGGGTGGGGGGGTCTTCAGCCTTCAAATATTCTGGGCAAGGCTGGCTCCTGCGACTTTGGAATGGAAGAGCCTGAGCTGTATGGAGTTCTGAGGGGAAGGTGACTTCCTGTCTCGTTTTCCTCACTGTGCTGGAATTCCCATCAGCCTCCAGAATGGGGCTTCAGAAGGGAGGTGCCCATTACATCACACCAGGCTGATACCTGGAGTCCCATCCCACACTGACTGAAGACCATACTCAAAGAAAAATTTCAGTTAATGCGAAGTTCATTCCAAAATCCCCAGAGAATAATAAAAATAGGCATGATAGGGGCCAATTCCGATGGGACAATAATGCTAAACAACTGATGAACTGGAAATTAAAAGGCAAAAGGAGTTTCTGAATAGTCCTTTTAGTAATAATATACATAGGAAGGGGAAATCCACTCTTAGGGAAGGGTTCACTCTGAATTTCATAAATAATTCATAACTTTTGGCAATGGTTTCAAGGCAATTTGGGAAGGAACAGAAAATAGTAAGTCCAGAGAACAAAAATTACAACTGCTTTATATGAAAGAGATAGACATAGGACTTCATAGTTTGGGTTACAGAATTTGCTTTGGGATCTAGACTGTCTATTGATATCATTGCAGAAAATAATTCCAAAGGAAAAATCTATTCTTATTTGATCCCAGAGCACCTTTTTACTTGATAGCAAAACATACTATTGCAGAGAATCTGTGGTGTGTTACTTACATCATGTTCTCCTTTGTTAAAGCTAATACATGCTGTGCTAGGTCCTGTGTTAAATGCTCTCGCACACTCAATCCTAGGTAATCTCTACGTCTCTAGGAGATGCATTATATCACTCTTCCCATTTCACAGAAATTGGGACTCAGAGACATTACATATCTTGCACAATATCTCAGGGAAAACTAGCAAGTCCAGGACTCATCCAGGTGCGTCTGACTGCCCATGGGGTGAATTTTGTATTGCACAATTTGTCACAAGCCAGAGAGGTCTGGGATGCTCACAGCTTCTAGAGAAAAACTTTATTTTATTTTTTTAAGATTTTTTAAGTAATCTCTACACCCAACATGGGACTCAGACTCACAACCCCAAGATCAAGAGTCACATGCTCTACCATCCAAGCCAGCCAGGCGCCCCTACAGAAAAACTTTAAAGGAAGGGAAGGAAGCTAGATACTGCGGACCAAGCCTACCTGTATGCTGCCAGTTTCTTAATTTATATGCCCTTTTCCTCAATTCATAAATGGAGAAAATATTACTATTCTTACTTTTTCTTGACTTTGACTTCCCAAAACACAACATCCTTGTGAGCTCAAAATAAAAATGTGTTTGATCATACTCAGAACAGCATGAGGGGGAAAAAGTTTAAAAATTATTTTATTTCAAGAAATTTGTTCTGGAAGAATGGGGTTTTGTTTTTAAAGATTTCTATTTATTCATTTGAAAGAGCCAGCACAAGCGGTGTGGGGCGGGGGGGGGGGGGGGGGGGGGGGGGGGGGGGGGGAGAGGCAGAGGGAGAAACAGGGTCCCTGCAAAGCAGGGAGCCCAAAGTTGGGCTCGATCCCGGGACCCCTGGGATCATGACCCGAGCCAAAGGCAGATGCCCAACCGACTGAGCCATCCAAGCGCCCCTGGAAGAATGGTTTTAATAAAAATCCAAACTATCCATATTGAGTATAAAATTCTGCCGTGCGTGCGTGTGTGTGTGCACTCATCAATGTATCCTATACCTATTAAGAGAAACCCTGGACATTCTATAAATGTCAACAGTATGTGTGAAAGACTCATCCACATTCCTGAGGGTAGTTATATTGTATTCATTCTCACTGCTGTACATTATCCAGTGGAACAGTTCACTGGATCACAGATTAGCCGTGGCTCCATATCCAGGATCTACTACGTATACAAGTTTTACACTATTGTTCACACAGTCTTTTCCAGGTTTCTTCCGATTAATGGATGATTTCTAGAAAGCACTAGTAATGCTTTCGTTCCTGTCCTAATTGAAAACCTTAACTAAAAAATGCCACGAAAACCTGCAATAACAAGGGGAATTTGTCTTCACGGGGGCACTTGGACCATTTGCCACCCTTCCCAGCATAAAATTAAAAAAAAAAAAAAACAAGTTTGAACACTAGAGGGCAACATTGTTCCTCATATACATACTCAAAAGAGAAACTAGGGATGCATAAAATTCCTCAATATTTTTTCTTCCCTTTAAGACTCTCTTTGATACATACAATTTGATGACTTTGGAGATATGTATATACCCATGAAACCATCACCATAATCGAGGTAATAGACATATCCATCATTTCCAAGAGATTCCTCCTGCCTTTCCCTGCTTTTTTTGTGGTAAGAATGCTTCATCTGAGATCTACCCTCTTCACAGTTTCAAGTATACAACACGGTATTGCCAACCGTAGGCTCTATGTTGTACAGCAGATCTTAGAATTTGCTCATCTTGTGTAACTGAAACTCTAATACCTGTTGAAAAACATCTCCCCATTCTCCCACATACCAGCCTCTGGCAACCACCATTTTACTGTTTCCATGAACTGACTATTTTAGATACCTCATATAACTGGAATCAAGCAGTGTTTGTCCTTCTGTGATTGGCTTATTTCACTTAGCATAATGTCCTCCAGGTACATCCATGTTGTCCCAACTGACAAAATTTCCTTTTGTTTTTTTAAGGGTGGATATATAATATTTCATTCTATGTACATACCACATTTTCTTTATCCATCCATCCTTTGATGGACACTTAGGTTGTTTCCATGTCTTGGCTATTGTGAATAATGCTGCAATGAACATGGGAATGAAGCTGTCACTTTGAGATACTGATTTCAGTTCTTAGGGGCATGTCCCCAGAAGTGGGATGGCTAGATCATACGGAGATTCTATTTTTAATTTTTTGAGGAAGCTCTGTACCGTTTTCCATAACTGCTTTTTCCAGACACTATGGATGATCTGCCCATGTCCCTGGCATTGACCAAAGCCTCTACTTGGCTACTACTTCCCTTATCCCCTCATCTATTTAAGGATATTGTAATGTTTTTCTCTCACCAGCTGTATCAATGTCTTCCTCTTTACCGTGTCATTTGCAACATCAGGAGCTAGAGGGGAAGATGGGGTGCATAAAGATAGTTTAAGTAAGTTCTTTATTGAAATATAATGTATAGAGAGAGAAAAGCACACAAATCATAAGTACGTGGTTTAATGGTTTTTCACAAAGTGAACACACTGAGCTCTGAATTCAAGAGAAAGAACAGGACCTGCCTATCTGAAGTCCCCCTTGTGCCCCCTTCAAGTCACTACCCACCAGTGTCAACCACCATTTTGACTTTTCACTTTTCCCCCCATTCTATATAGATAGGAAAGTACAACAAGCCTTTTTTGTGTCTGGCTTCTTTTGGTCAACAGTATGTGTGAAAGACTCATCCACATTCCTGTGGATAGTTATAGTGTATTCGTTCTCATTGCTGTACATTATTCCATTGTACATATTCACCAGAATTTGTTTACCCTTTCCACCTGCAACAGACGTGTGAGTTGTTTCCAGTCTAAAATATTATAAGCAGTGTTGTTATGAACAACCTTGCATGTGCCTTTTGTGTCTTGTGTATTTCAGTGGGTATATGAGTGTATGGAATATACATATATGTGATAGATACTAGGTGGATAAAACATCAGCATGCTTGTCTGCAAAAGCAAAGGTCTCGATTGTATGAGGGGGATGTATGGAACATAGCGTATAAGCTTCATGGATTTAAAGACCATTAATATGTTTCATCTCTCAAGTGCATTTATGTATTAATCTGCAGCCTGGACCTTCTCCGAAAACTCTAGACCCTCGCCCCCATGGCCAACTCAACTTTTCCACTTCACCGTCTAATAAGTATCTCAGATTAACCTATCCAAAGCCACACTTAGTCCCTTGTCCAAATTTGTTCTTCCTCAGTCTATGTCATTTCATGGAATAGCAACTCCATAATTCAGATCATGCCAGTCGGAGATCTCTCATCTTTCACTCCTCTCTTTCTCTCACACTCTGTTTCCAGCTGTTCAGCTTTTTCTTTCAACATCCAGAATTTGACTACTTCTCAACAGCCCCCAGCTAATTAGTCTGAACTAATTAGTCTGTCCACCATTCTGATCCAAGCCCCCATCATCTCTCTACTCTGTCTTGCAATAGCCTTTGACCTTTGACTTCTGTCCCTGATTCTGTCCTTGCCCCTTTGCATTCTGCTCTTCCCATAGGAATCAGAGCAGAGTCACGAGCCTACAAAACATAACGAAGTCAGTGATACTGTGCTACGTACTAAGCAATGTATATTTGGTCTCTCTCCCAGTCCCCGGCACAGAGTTCCTAAAACCTTTGTAATTTGCTAGGTTATGAGGGTGATAAAGGTGTCTTTTGTTATATTAATATGGTGACTTTGCGGAAGCTCCTAAGTAACCTAAGGATGGGGTCTGGTTGGCAGAGGACCCAACCATGAGATTAGAGGGTTGGAGATTCTGGTCTCACCCTTGACCTGCTGGTAGGCTATGGGGGAAGAAGAGCTGGAGATTGAGTTCAGTTGCCAAAGGCCAGTGATTTGATCAATCATGCCTATGTCATGAAGCCTCCATGAAAACTCCAAAGGGCAAGATTCAGAGAACTTCCATGTTGGTGAACACGTATCGACATGCCCAGAGAGGGCATGGGGAAGCGCCTTCCAGCATTCCTTACTCCGTGTACCGCTTCATCTGGCTGTTCATCTGTATCCTGTATAATATCCTTCTCATAAACTACTAAGTGTAAGTAAATGTTTCTCTGAGTTCTGTGAGCCACTCTGACAAATGAGTCAAAGCTGAGGAGGGGGTCATGCGAATGTCCGATCCACAGCCAGTCCGTCGGTAGCATGGGTGACGAGCTGGACTTGTGGCTGGCTTCTGAAGGGGCTGGGAGCTGGGGGGGGGGGGGCAGTCTTGTGGGACTGAACCCTTAACCTGTGGGATCTGGCACCATCTCCAGGCCAGAACTAATTGTTCGGTGCACAGAAAAAAAACATACAATTGGAAGTTCACTCTGCTAAGAACCATCTAGTGTCTTCCAAGCTCACTCCAAATAAAAGCCAAAATCTTTACACATGACATCTAGGCCCCAGCATAATTTTCTCTCCATCACTTATTTGTCCTTACTCCTGACCATTCTCCCCTCTCACTCTGCTTCCTCACTCTGTTCTTCTAACAGTCCTGCTTCAGTAGGCTATTTGCATTTATTGTTCCAATGCCTTAAAATATTCTTTCCCCCAAATATTGGCATGACTTGCTCCTTCAATTCCTTCAACTCTTTATTAAAATGTCTTTTTGAAAGGCTTTCCTTTGCCACTCTGTGAAAAATTGCATCAATGATCCATATACCCCCTCTATATTTTATGGGTTTTTTTTTTTTTTTTTAACTTATCTTGTTGGGTTTTGTTTTGTTTTGTTTTTAAGATTTTATTTATTTGACCGAGAGAGACACAGCGATAGAGGGAACACAAGCAGGGGGAGTGGGAGAGGGAGAAGCAGGCTTCCCGTGGAGCAGGGAGCCCTATGCGGGGCTCGATCCCAGGACCCCGGGACCATGACCTGAACCGAAGGCAGACGCTTAACAACTGAGCCACCCAGGCGCCCCTTATTGGGGTTTTTTCATGGACTACTTTTTTTAGTAGAAAGTATGTTCCACACATGCCGGTAAGTTTGTCTGCTCTGTTCACTTCATACTAAACTAAAAAAGTTTACCTTTGTACAAAACCAGGGATTAAGAAAGGAACTGCCATATAGGAAGAAGACTCACTTTTGGAAAAATATTCCTATTTTCCAATGGCAGGAGGAAATAATGTATTATATTCTGTATATTCCACCATAAACTCAACATGTCCAAAACCAAGCTCATTATCTTTTCTGTCTTCTGGGCTTTCTGATTTGGTTGGTAGTAAGCACTAGCAGACACCAAGATAGGAACCTGGAAGGCATTCCACCGTCATCATGCTTACCTGCTTCGTTTTAAATGTGTGTTTAGGTTGTTTCCCATCCTCACCTGACTCTAGCTCAGTCTGAGCAGGAACCTGATTTGTCTTATCCACTCTTGTACACTCAATGTCTGGTGCCATACCTGTCATGTGGTAAGAGTTTCATAAATCTTGGCTAGATAAATGTCACTGAGTACATTCTAGACTCTTCCTTTTCTCTCATTTCCACTTTCCAAGAGTCTTCAAGCCCCTGGTTCTAGTCCTAAATGTCTCTCTAATTCACCCCTTCCCCCCCCCCCCAACAATCTTGTCCAGGCCTTGCTCATTCTTCCCATTAATTCTTTCACTAACCTACTAACTAGACTCTGTATCCACACTTACCCTGCTCTTGTCTATCCTTCTACACAGCTTTCTAAGCACCTGCTTATACCCTTTAAAGGATGCCCCCTTGCCTACAGCATGGAGTCTCACCTCCTTTGCAAGTTCTGAAGCTTACCTCTCCCCCATCAGCCCCCATGTCTCCAACTAAGCCAAAGCACTCATGGTTCCCAGGCTTCAGCAGGCCCTGTCCTGCCTCCACACTCCTACCTGTGCTATGGCATTAATCTGGAGCACTCCCGCCCACCTGTCCATGCCTGCTTAATTAACTCCTGCTCATTTGCCACTGTGCCAGGATATACCTCTAAGATAGCCCACGTCCCATAGTGCTAGAACTCTCTGTTCATCTTCCTTCTCCACCTGTCCCTTGAGGGCAGGAATTCTGTGTTTTCTCTTTGTATTCCAAGAGCTTGTGTTGCGCCTCTGTGATGGTGGGTCCTTGAAGAATATTTACTGAACTATAGTTTGTGAACACGTCTTCATTTATGAGGTTATCTCTTTACCTCACCCCATTTTTAGCTTCCTTTGTTACTTTGCTTTTCATGCTTATGAAGGGTTGAATTTTTCATGATTTTTAAGAAGTCTTTCTTTTGAAAACTACATATCAAAATTGTATGGTGGTAACTGGGTTCAAAAAACCGAAATCCTAGAGTTGAGTTTTAAGTCAGTTTACCAAGACATGAGGTGTCCAGCTTGCCTGACTGGGGTGAGGAGGGGATGCAGTTAGGTCTCCTTGCCCAGACCTGCCCACCATCCCTGCCAGGGGAGGACTGGCCCCCGGGTCTCTCACTCAGGATGCCTGCTATGGGCTCAATTGAGGGTCCCCCAAAAACTCACGTTTTGAAGTCCTAACCCCTAATAATTCAGAATGTTACTATATTTGAGATAGGGTCTTCACAGAAGTGATTAAGTTAAAATGAAATCATTAGGATTTACCCTAACCCAATATGACCACCATCAGAAGGTTTTCGGACACAGACACACCTAAAGGGAAGATGATGTGAAGGTAAAGGAAGAAGATGGCCGTCGACATGCCAAGAGCGGGCGCCTCAGGAGAAACTCTGCTGACATCTCGATCTCAGACTTCTAACCTCCAGAATTATCTGGATCACCCAGTCTATGGTGCTTTGTTAGGGTAGCCTTAGCGAACTAACACACTAACATTCTTGTGTCTGTCCTTTCCACGTGCCTTTTGCAACAGGGGAAACACTGTGCATACTGTTCCACAATCCGCTTTTTCACTCAGTCGTAAGTAAACATCTTTCCATGTGGAGCATTTTTAATGGCCCAACAGCCTTTTGGGGTATCACAAAACATTGTACAGTCTTTTCTTAAAGGAGCCATGCCTTGTTTTTTCAGGACATTTTACGCTTGACTGCCAGAGAATCATTTTGGAAAGTGTGCCATGGGGGGCCTCATGCCCATCAACCCACCTCCCCAATTTCACTTTTTGAGTTAGGAAGGAAGAGAGAGAAAAAAACGAGAAGCAGTCCCTTTTTGGAGAATTAATGATTTCCCATCTTCATGGGAAGCACAAATGTGTAAATTCTTTGAATGCCATAGGCCTTAAGTGATTCTATTTTAAAATATTCTGGAAAGAAAGGAAGGATCCAAAAAGTAACTTGGAATTCACTTGGAATTGTCTTGCAAACAAAAATTGTATAAGCTGAGATACAGTGTGGTTTATTATGTTAATGTGGCACTCGCGTGCCTTTGTTGTTTTACATTTGGGTTTGTTTTCTAAATTAGAATGAAAACATTTTATAAACATGTCTTGTGCCTTGTGTAGGGCTTCAATGATGAGAGATGTTATATTGAAGTGGGTAAGAACTCAAGCTTTGGTGGCTGCTGGACCTCCATTCAAATCTCAGCTCCCCTAACTAACAGACCATGATGTCTGGACCACCCAGCTCTGTCTCTCTAAGTATCTTCCACATCGGATCATCTGTGACATATCCAGACTAGCAATCCCACTCTAGGGTCTTGTGGGGAAGAATAAATGAAATATAATTTACTTAGTGTGGTGCCTACACATGGTAGATATTAGCTAAGAGAGATAGATACCTGTTTTTTTTTGTTTTTTTTTTTAAGAAAACAATTACATGGGGCACCTGGGTGGCTCAGTCAGTTAAGCATCTGCCTTCAGCTCAGGCCATGATCCCAGAGTCCTGGGATCGAGTCCTGCATCGGGCTCCCTGCTCAGCGGGGAGCCTGCTTCTCCCTCTCCCTCTGCTGTTCCCCCTGCTTGTGCTATCTCTCTGTGTGTCAAATAAATAAATAAAATCTTAAAAAAAAAAAGAAAAAAGAAAACAATTACATTACTATATGTATAAGTGGTACATAATATGCAATATTATACATATAAGTACATTATGCATTATCATGCATATATGCATTATACATCATGCATATAACTACTACATGATTACTATAATTACAATAAATATTTATCAGGCAGCATTTGTCCATGCATAAACAAACCCTTTTTTTATTAATTTTTATTTTAATTCTAATATAGTTAACATACAGCATTATATTAGTTTCAGGTGTACAATATAGTGATTCAAAAATTCTATACATTACTCAGTGCTCATCATGATAAGTGTAGTCTTTAATCCCTATCACCTACTTCACCCATCCTCCCACTCACCTCCCCTCTGATAACCATCAGTTTGTTCTCTGTAGTAGAGTCTATTTCTTGGTTTCTCTTTCTCTTTTTCCTTTTGTTCATTAGTTTTGTTTCTTAAATTCTACATATGAGTGAAATCATACGGTATTTCTCTTTTACTGACTGACTTATTTTGTTTAGCATTATACTCTCTAACTCTATCCATGTTGTTGCAAATGGCAAGATTCCATTCTTTCTGATGACTGAATACTATTCCATTGCATATACATACCACTTCTTCATCCATTCATCTATCAACGGACCCTTGGGCTGCTTCCATATCTTGGCTATTGTAAAAGTGCTGCTATAAACATAGGGGTGCATGTATCCCTTTAAATTAGTGTTTTTACATTTTTTGGGTAAATACCCAGAAGTGCAATTGCTAGATCATAGGATAGTTCTATTTTTAACTTTCTGAGGAATCTCCATACTCTTTTCCACAGTGGCTGCCCCAGTTTGCATTCCCAAAAACAGTGCACGAGGGTTCCTGTTCTCCACATCCTTGCCAACACTTGCTGTCTCTTGTGTTTAGATTTTAGCCATTCTGACAGGTGTGAGGTGATATCTCTTTGTGGTTTTGATCTGCATTTCTCTGATGATAAGTGATCTTTTCATGTGTCTGTTGGCCAGATAGATAGATACCTTTTACTGCTATTGCCCGTGCAACTTTTCTGTAAGGAAATCTCACATTCTGAATACAAGATTTGTATCATATATAAAGCATGCTGACTTAGGTAATATTTTGTCCTACTCTTCACTGGTTGATTGGGAAAAAGAACACGACCTAAAAAAATAAAGTTTGTAAAAAGTAAGCTATCATTTGAGAACAGAAATTAACTTATTCTTTGTTGTCACCACGGTAACACGGGAATGACTTTTAAAATTTTTTGTTTCTACACAAAAGATACCTTTTTATGAACAAGTAGTTTGGTTTCAGTTATTCAGATTCATTGACCCCCTCTGTAAATATTACAGAGTTCTGGAGAGTAAATATAGACAGAGGGGCAGAGAGCTAACAAAGGTTGATGTTTTTTGGATTGGAGGCCATGGGAACTGAATCACCTCAGATAAAGCTGAGCAGACTTCACCCATCTATGTAGATGATGGGATCTCTTCTTTGTGTGGAATGGGCATTTCCTCACAGTTACATAATATCACCTATTTCTGTATAACTTGGGGGAACAACAGTTTAAAGTAAGAGTACTCTCCTCTCAGTAAAGGTTAGTATTTTAAGAATCAAAATAATTTTAATGCGCCATTATAATGTAAACCAGCCACATTTTCTAGCTAATTTGAGCTTTCCTTAGGAAAAAAATTACACATCACATTTTCTTTGCTCAAGACATCAAATCATCTTTGTTGCTCTTTTATTTTAACTTCGATTTCCTTTCTAAAGTTCGCTCCATGGTGTTTCAGGATTCTGCCCCTTTCTTCTGCTCCTCATCAAACCACCTTTGATTATGAGGTCACGTGCCTGCCTCTCACCCAGAATCCCCTAACCCACCTGCTGATACGCCTGGTCGCTCTGAACATTCTATCCTCCACTCTGAGACTTCTAAAATGTTTCTTCCACAGAACACCAAAGGCCTGGGCCTTGAGTCAAGGCAGCTTTTCCCCTAGAATTATACTGAACCAGAATAATTCTTGACCGCCTTTGCTAAATGATTTTCTATGTTCTCTCCTCTTAGAAGGTGATTTAGGGAATGATGTGTTAAAGTAGTATTTTCTCTTAATGGTAAGGAAAGAAAAGTCCTTGAAGAAGACAGGCTTTGATTGTTGAGAAATTACTTTGGGCTTCACTCCATCCCTCCCTCCCTGCCTACCCACATCACTGCAGCAGGCAACTAAAGGATCCAACAGGGCCAAAACACACTGACTAAATGGAACTACAGTGCTTCCTGACATGCTGAACACTCAGCCTTCAGATGACACAAGATGGTGGTACAAGTTAGTCATGTGCAAACAAGAGTGGCCCATGACTAGCTTTATTTGCTTGGGTTCCAAGTGTCACCACCTACACTGTACCAAGCCTATGATAGCGATGATAATCCTCGTTCCTTTATTCATTGATACAGCGATCACTAGGTCCAGCAGGAATAAGAATGAACAAAACAGTATCCGTGGTCATCAATAACTCATCATCTAACAGACAAGAGGACAATTCCAAAACAACATAGAAACCCCGTGATAAGTATGCAGCATACAAGGAGGGGCTTCAAACCCAGAGTGTGGGGGAGGAGGTACCAGCAAAGACTTCCCGGGAAAGGCAATGTCAGAACTGAATCTTCTACTCGAAATCTCAGAGATCAAAATATTTTTGCACGCATAGAAAAATCCTTGTGTTTCATTCAAGCAGATTATCTCTCAAGCCAACTTGCTCCACAAACACTCTCAATTCCCATTGGAAAATGGGCTCCAGAGCTGTGATTTCTTTATGGAATTAAATTTTATCCATTTTCTTTTACTACTTCTTCTCCTGGGATGAGACCATAAATCCTGTTCACAAAATAGGTATTTCTCGACTTTTAAAACTTTGGTTCGGAAAACATCCATTTCCTGCTCCGTTAAATAAGGTTCTGGCAGATTCTGGTTCTCACCCTTCTGCCAAAGCCATTACACACGTGGGCTGTGATGTTTGGACAGATTTTAAATAGGAGTGTTGAATCCCAACGGGTGTGTCCTGATGCGATAATTGCTTTGGGGACAGGTTATTGTGCACGGTTTCCAGTTCAGGGCGTTCAGCTTAAAATACGTTTTGCCTATCGTGCAAATCATTTGGAAAAAAATCCTTGGTGAACTGCCTATAAAATTCCTAGCACAGGCTAAGTCATACCCTCAAGTATTTCATTTTTCCATTGGACCCAACTTTAGAGACTTTAATTAAAGGCAAATTTTATTACTTTCATTCTAAGGGTGGAGACTGGGAGACGTTAGCATAAAATGAGTCATGCAGAGTTGCAGAAAGGGTCAGATGCAGAATCTTCTGGTAGATGCTAGTTGGGGCTGTCTAGTCATTCAGTGTGACTACCGCTTACATTTCCTTTCAGTAGTATCTTTTTCCATGTTTGTGATATAATGCAAGAAATCTGTAGAAGTGGATGCAGAAAAGAAAATGCAAACCATTGAGATGGATGTCAGGATCGTCCTGTCACCAGCTTTATTTAATCAGTGCATTTTACACGAAAACACGTCTCTAATTTTTTATCCTTCTGAGCACACAGCTAAGCTGTCCTTCAAGATAGTGTCTTAGGGGTCGTACTCCAAGCCTACCCCTGGTCTCTATAAGTACATTCTAGGGTCATATTGATACTAATCAGCTGCTTTTGTGCAAATATGTTGCTCTATTAACTTATTTTTAAGGTATCGTCTATATGAGTGACTGTTCATTAAGAAATATGCTATCAACTGGAGCCAAGAGTCAGGTGGGACTATCCTCTGACTGTTGAGTGTTGAGAATGTTTTTCTTGGCAAATGTTCACTGCTGAAGACAATTAATTAAAAATACGTTAGTAGGCCAATATCTTTGTGGGAGGGTTGCACAATGATCAAGTGTAATCCTTGATAATCCTGGTCCTTGCTATGGTCCTGCAGTAGGTACATTCCCCAAGGCAAGGAAACTCTCTCCCCAGGTGGTAAAAGTATGGTTGCCTCCAGCAGGAAGCCCTCCTCTTCTTAGCAGCTGTTTCACTGACTCACCATGTGGGTGCAAGTGCCTGAGCCGCAGCAAGCTGCAGCATTCTAGCCTCGGAAGAGGGCCAGCTGTGAGCGGTGCGGAAACTAATAAATCCACATTCCAGCTCTCCTTTCCACAGTTATTGATCGGGCACCTCCTGAATGCCAGGCTCTGTGCCACACCCCAGGAAGAGGCAAGTGACCACAATGGACACAACCTCATGGAGCTTACAGTCTAGTGGGAGAGACAATCAACAAATGTGGGAACGTATGGAGGACTATGAGAACGTGTAAGGAAGAATCCAAACTAGATGGGAAAATTAGGAAATTAGGCACCTACCAATCTAAGAACTGGCTTTCAAACTTGGCTACACATTGAAATCACCTGGGGAGCTGTAAAAAAAATACTTTTTCCTGGGTTTCAGCCCCAGAGATTCTGATTGGACTGGTATGAGATGAAGCCTGGGAATCAAGATTCTTTAAAGCTCCCTAGGTAATTCTAATGCACAGCAAAACTTGGGAACACGAGTCTAAGGGTAAGTGAGAGTGAGTCCAGTGAAGGTTGTCCTAGCAGAGGGAAGAGCATGGACAGAGACCCAGAGGTCTGGGGAGCTTAGTGCATGCTGGAGCCAAAGCGTCCGGAGTGTCAGGAGGAGGTTGGGAGGGATCAGAGATGAAGCTGAGGATGAGTATGGAGAAGTAAGCTGCATCTAGACCACACATGGCCCTGGTAAGTCAAGTTGCAGATTCTGCACTTTTTAGTAAGAGCAACGGGAAGACACTGGATGGCTTTAGACAAGGGAGGGACGTTATCAGACCTGTGTTTATAAAAGCCATCTCTGATTGCTGGGCAGACAGTGTATTAGAGGTGATATGACATGAGGATATTAACATAAGTCAAAGAGCACGATGAACAGGAACAGGAACAGGGTCATGCCGAGCAAAGCAGAAAGGAGTCAGGCTCTCCCAGCTGATCCTCGACAGTGGGAAGAATCAGATTTTCTTTCAAATAAGCCACATGGAGGCCAACTCCCTCCCATTACACTGACCTCCTGTCTTCTATCATCTAGATCTAAATTCTGCCTTCGCGCATCCCCTTCTTCCACCTCCTAAGACTGTGCTGAAGAAGCAGACAAGAGGGCATGAACAGAGAGGAAAGAGCTCCAAGGGAAGAGACTTCTCTGCTTTCCCATGGCGATCGTCTGCAGTGTCCCGAGAATAGAACATGAAAGCCGAGTACCTTCTGCAAGAGCTAGAGGGTATGCCCTGAGAGGGGAGAGGAGTCGTTCCCAAATCTTCATGACCCACAGCTGCCATACTGGCTGGAAGAGCCACTTGACCACTGTATGAACTTCTCTGGACTCCATGTGTGAACAAACTTGCCAACAGCAGCAACACCATGTGTTATGAATGAGCCACTCCTTCCTTCCACAATAAGGGACAAATTAGGAATGAAATTAGGCTACTTTCCATTCTATCCCAGATTTGTTATTGAACTCTAAAACAAAGCCTTCTTGTATGGTTCTTTTCCACCCACAAAATGAGTGTTTTGATACCCTGGGAGGGAGGTGGAGAACGCTAAACTCTGTATGAGTTCGGCATTCAAAGCAATTAAAGTAGAAATCTACAATGTCTTTTTTAAAAATTAAAATGGAGATCTAATAAAAGCCCTTCAACAGCTTCCATGAGCCAGACTCTACACACACATCTCACCCAACACTGCCAACTCCCCCGTGAGTAAGGCCTTCTTACCACCATTCCACAGAAGAAGAAGCTGATGTTGTGGGAGGCAACTGTAATTTGCCCAAGGACACAGGATTGGCTGGGTTGTAACTTGAACCCCGTTCTAGTCTGACCCTGGAGCGCACATTCTCAATCAGTATGCCCCACTGCTTCCCCAGCTGGATGCTTTCTCAACCTGAGAAAACTCCTGAGCTCCACCTACTCACAGTATTCTGTCACAGGTACGTCTGATGGCACCAACATGACAAGGTCTGAAAATTCAATGTTGGTGAGACGAGGAAATTTTTTGTCTTCTAAACCAGAGGTCGAATCCAGGCCAGTTACTTAAGCTCTCCAAGCCTGTTTTCTCCCCCGTTAAATGGGGATAATAAGAATAATATCTACCTCATAGAGTCTTGCGAAGATTGAATAAGATGATTATATAAAAAAGCATTTAGTACAGGGGCACCTGGGTGGCTCAGTCAGTTAAGTGTCCAACTCTTGATTTCCGCTCAGGTAGTGATCTCAGGGTTGGGAGATCGAGCCCCGCATCGGGCTCCACACTCAGTTCCGAATCTGCTTGAGATTCTCTCTCTCTTCCTCTGCCCCTCCTCCTGCGCTCTCTCTCTCTCTCAAAAAAAAAGAAAAGAAAAGAAAAAAGCATTTAGTTCAAATTTATCATGCAGTTAGTGTTCAATAAACGTTAGTGATTATTATTGCTATCATTACAATAGGTTTACACACTTCTTTATCTTTTTACCCCACTTGTGTAGCGCCTTTCACTTTCAAGTGGCAAGTGACAACAAATTTAGATAAAAGACTATAAATAGAGTTCATTGCTTGGCCTTAATTTGTTTGATGGAGATGGGGGGGCGGGTAGTGGGGGGCAGGGAACAGCTCTGCCCATCACCACTAGATGGTGCTAATATATTACAACCCACAAGCAATGCTTGTCATATAAATTTCACAATAAAAAATGTCTGAGGGCTGACAGGCGCCATGGTATTGTTTTCTAAATGCTGCCTATTATTCTACTTCTGACACAAGGGCTCAACAGTGCTGCTTACATTAGCCCATGCACCACCCTGAGAAAAAAGGCTGGGATTGTCTTCCTACTGCTTTTAGACGCAAGATAACTAAAATAGCTGTCTTTTGATATCGTAATTAGGGTCACGCAGTCAACAGAAGACATTTATATTTTTTCGCTAAATGTGAAGTGTAATGAGTTGTTGCTATAAAAGAGTGACTCCCTATAAACCGAGATGAGTGAAAGAAGCTTAAACAAAAGTCGTAGAGTTGTTTCCTCCATTAAGAAAAATCACATGCCCTCCCTCCCAGAATTAAAATGTCCTCACAAAATACAACTTAACAATCATTGTGGTGGATTTTCCCTGCCTGATTTCAAAAGTACATTCTTGCCTTTTCTCAAGTTTTTGCATCAAAAATACCCAGTTTCACCCACAGATGGAAGCCACGAACTCAAGTTCAGGCTAGCCCCATGAAAAGGTCATTCAAGGATCCCTGTTGGTTGCCACATGGCCTTGGTGATGAAAGACTGTTGTCATTTCTCCCTGGGAACCACAGGTGGGAAGAGTTTTTGGCCTCCTCTGTCCCCATCAACAGAGGACTCAGCTTCCCGGAGTTGCACGCCTTGCTTTCCCAAGTGAAAAATTCTCTCTTCACAACCATTATCAGCAGATTTCAAAGTATTCACATATCTCTCACTCACACTTATTCCAAATGATGAGGCAAGGAGCTATTTGCCAAAAGGAAAATATCATGTTATTTTCTGTTCTCACAGCCAAAAATAATTTCAAAGGAGCCTTCCTTTAATTTCCTGTTTTAATTTCCGTGTGGGCAAATGAACAACCCTTGAGAGCTGTATCATTGGGGATTCCAGATACAAAGGAGAAAGGCTTGCCTGTGTGACCCTGGCATGAATCGGATACGTCCCATGACTTGAACACCTCTCATATATTATCTGCCAGCCCATAGACCATTTTGCATGTGTTCTCTCATGTTGGTCTCCATACCAGTACAGTTGGAAGACAAGGCAGTCAATTGCTATCGCTCCCTGTCAATGCATAGGATCTGACTTGCCCACAATTGAAAGCTGGCTAATGGTACAGCTGGGACTCAAACCCAAGTGTTCCACATTGCTTTGCTTTTCACTATTGCACATCACACGCTGATTCTAATATCTCCTGCTCAGTTGATATTTATCGATTGCCTTCAGCTCTTCATGGGTGTATGTGGTGTCTGTCCAACTAAATTTTAAATTTAAAGATAATGACTATGTCTAACAAACCTGATGTTCCACAAGGCCTTACACATGAAATAAATAATGATTGGTTAGGTCTTTATTGTGTGAAGAATGAGAGTAATAAAGGTATTTTACTTATTACCCTTAAATCTAAATAAAATTGAATGCTTAGATTACCCTTTCGTAGCAGGAAAAAATACATCAGGATTGAAAAATAGACAATTTTTTCAAATTCATTTTAAATGGAAGAAATATGACAATTCAAGGCAGACTCATTTCCTATTCTATATCCATTGTGGGTTTAGGGTATAATTTTGATGACAGCAAAGAGACTGGGGTGTTCTTCTGTTTTCCTTTGCTAAATGACATGATTTGGGTACAAGTAAAATTGTGTTTCTGTGGGTTCGCCTCCATATTTACTCTCTGCCTCACTCCCATTTTCCAGTGTTTCATAGTCTGGAGAGGAAGTGTGGTCTAGTGGTCAGAAAAACAGTTTAGGAGACTAGAGTCGTGGTTTCTATTCCAGTCTTGGTCCTTGACTCATCAAAAGATCTTAGGAGAGTCACTGAAGCATTATGAGCCTCAGTTTATCCACTTTTTTCCAACATCATAGAGATGTTGCTCAGAAAAAATCAGATCACCTAACAATATGAAATAAGAAAATCTTTGGCTCTAAAAATAAGTAATACCATCTAAATACTAAGCTTCATGAAATTGGTAATAATGGCCAGAAGAAATGACAGAAGAAAAACAGGATTCTATAATTAATTTTATCAACTGAAAGGAGGTATCAAAGACTCCTCTAGTAAGTGTAGGTTTAGCTGGTTATGGGTTACCAACAGAGATAGTCTGGAAAATAATTTATGATGGGAAGAAAATCAAAGAACCAAGAATCTAGGGGAGAGGAGTGTCAGGAATCACAGGGTCTTACCCCAGGTCTCCAGAAGGAAAAAGTAACTGACCAGAAGCACTCATATTTCATTTGGGGATCACATTCTTAGACATACCAATAAACCTTCTAGGAGTACCCATCTGATCAGGCTACAAATTCAAAATCTACTTGAGATCCTACTTTCTCTCCACACTTCATTTTCTCCATGTTATCCTACTTCAAGAAGAAAAGATAACAGATGTTATACCTTGTTGAGTTAAAAGGGGAGAAAGGAGAACTCTGAAAAAAAAAAAAAAAAAGCAAAGCCACCCAATTGCTTACACATAGAGAATCATTTTTATTCCATCACATGTTTTGGCTGGTTTATTGACTCTGGTATTCTCAGCCACCAAGAGCCGCCCAAGAAAACAGAACAGGGTTGTCTTCAGAACCTCACTGTTGGTTCAGTGATTGTTGTCATTGCATTAGGGATTGCTGTCACCTTCATAAAATAGAGCCTGATGTACCAATAGTTTACTATAATTCTGACACTATACTTAATAATAATAGTTATGATTATTATAAGAATAACAACTATTTATTAAGCATATACTAATTGCCAAACAGAATGCTAAGTGTATTCTATACATGACCTCATTTAACTCTCCCCTAAATCCAATAAGATAAGAATTGGTATTTTCATTTTACAAATGAAGAAACTCAGACTCAGAAATAAAGTAACTTGCCTGAACCCACAGAGTAAGGAATAAAACCCAAAGCTGTCTGACTCCAAGGTCATGAGCTTGACCTACTTAGGTGGGCTGCTTTCCTCCAACAGGTCAAAAAGGAGCTTGCCCTAAGAGGTGTTAAGGGAGAAGCAAAGAGCTTGACACTCAATACATCTTATTTTCCTAGAAGTAGAGAAGCAAAGAGGACTGTTTCTAAGGCCTCTACGGATTTGTTGGGTTTCTTTTTCTGCTGGAGGCCACCAATTGGCCAAGCTGGTCTCCCTGCTTGAAGAGCAGATAGAAGGGTAGAGCCAACTCCTGTCTTCATGCCTGCTGGTTAAACACAACAAAGTGTTCCTTGGGGGGGAAACAATGAAGAAAATAATGATCCAGGATATCAAGATTCTCAGGATACCGATTGGTGAAAAAGAAGACGAAGGGAGGATATTCAGAACGAGTGCACCTGCGCCTCAGGTATAGGCCATCATCCCACAGACCATGAAGCAGGACCTGCTGAGGATTAACCACAACAACACGTCCCTGCAGGAAAGAATCAGAGGAAATAGCACATTGAATCTAAGGAGTCACAGACCGAAAAGGAAAAAAACCCATCAGGGTGGATGGCACAGCCCAGCCATATGTGGATTTGACATAGGCAGGAACATGTGACTGCAAAAATCCCTAAGAGCTTGAAGAACTGTCAGGAAATTAAAGGGCCAGTAAGGTACAAATATTTTTATCTTTATTTCCAATTTAGGATACAAACTTTGAGTGAGGATAGAGAATATGAGAAGGAAAATTTGATTGGGTGTTCATATAATTTTAGAATCCAAGCTAGCACACTTTTGAAATTAAAAGGGGAGGGTGTTAATTATTAATACCCCAGGAACAACAGATAAACTAGGACTGTCACAGGCAAACTGGAACAAATGGTCACTCTAACCTTTGGGGAAATTTGTCAATACAAGAATAAAAGTTTTGTAGAGAAATCTGGGTAATGGTAAAATACATATATATATGTACATATGTGTAATATGTAAAGAGAGGAACAAAGAAGTTACTGTAATGAAGAAATAGGTTAATCCTGGCACGGCTCATAAAATTGGCACATTGACAAGTTATGGAAGTGAGAAGAGACTTCAATTACTAGAAATGTTGGAAACTTCCATCTGAAAATCAGGTCATCTGATAAATGTCTGGATTTAACTTGCCTGGCTTACAAGTTCACTTCTCAGAAAGTAAAGGAAGTAGCAAAGCAACTGTTACTTTGGATGAAATTCTTCTTAATAATGAGAAACTTCTAGGAGATATGAGATCCAACACATGTTCAGATTGTGTCCTGCTACCAATCCCAACAGTTTCCAAGGAAAGAGACGTGGGATCCCCTCAGACTGAGATGGTTCAAGAGGAAGAAAAGCCCATAGACATGAAAATCACACAACATAGTCACAACGAAGGACATAATACTAAAAAGACCTGTAAAAATAGAGCCAGAGATGCCAAAACCAAGGCAAGGTGAGGCTGGCAAAAAAGTATAAAACTCAAGGAGATTTGCTTTGGAGTCAGATGGAAGACATTATTGGACATGTCCACCCCTTAGAAGCACTGAATGAGCACAGTAAGTGGAAGAGTGAATGATAATCTACATTATTCCTTTCATTTCCATATGCTTCAAACCAAGGCATGTTATTCATTTATTTCCACTGAAGAAATCTCACTCTGAAGCCTCTGTCTCATGCCTGTGCATGCACAGAACGTACTCCCAAGGAGAATTAAATTTGTAGTCAGTAGGGGTAAATTAGAGAAGATACATAAAGCAGCTGAAAATAGCAGTGGTATTTATGGGATTTGAAGTAAGCAGAAACAGGGTTTAATGTATGGAAATTCTACCCAGACAAGCAAAATTAAAGGAAATAATGTACAACAGATAAAGTGAGTATGGAATATTTAATTAGAAAATTTCCAGGAAGTGTGTTCCCTGATTTAGAAACTATCATGCATTACCACATTCTTAGGTACTTGGAGTCTTTTGTCTTCCTGTTGCTTCCCCGTGCCATGCACATAGTAGTACTCAGTAAACATCTGTTCAAAAGGTGAAGTTAGGAATGATACTCTAGATCAACATCCATCAATATAGTACATCAATATCTATAGTCCAGTCCTCAAAGAACATACCACTTTATAGCAACCCAAGGAAGTTGAGAATAAGAATATACAGCTCTCATCAAGTCAATGATATTTTTTCAAAAATCAACTTACCTATCTATAAAATAAGGATCCAAATGTATTCTGTAAATATAAAATAATAAAGTAAAATATAAAATAGGCAAAGCATACAAATTTCTGAGAATAAATTGGATATCTCACTTGGAACAAAACCCAGGTCCTAACAATGGCCCCAAGAGATGGGATTGTGTCTCCCTCATGTCTCTGTCCACACCTCCTTCTACTCCTCCTCACTCTCTCCACTCCAGGCACACCAATAAAAGGGTCTTTACTCTTGCTGTTGTCTCCTCCACCTGGAACACTGTCCCCCCAGTTATCTGCATAACTATTACTTCCTTTCTTCAGGTCTTTGCTCAAGTGCACCTTCTAAGTGATACCTTCCCTGGAAACCCCATTTATATTTGTAACATCATCCTAATCACTGCATTCTTCACCTTGGCCTGGTGTCCCCCAGAGCAGAGCCTCAAAAAGGCTTACATGCAGGGATGTATTTGAAAATGTGATCCCAGAAAGCAGAAGGGGAGGACGAGGTGAGTGAAAGAGGCAAGGGGTAGGGCCATCAAGGCTATGCAATCTTTTTTTATTATTATTTCTATTCCTTCCTTCCTTCCTTCCTTCCTTCCTTCCTTCCTTCCTTCCGTCCTTCCTTCCTTCCTTCCCTCCTTCATTTATTTTAAGTAGGCTCCACACCCAGCGTGGAGCCTAACATGGGGCTTGAACTCATGACTGTGAGATCAAGACCTGAACTAACATCAAGAGTCAGACACTTAATTGACTGAGCCACCCAGGTGCCCCAAGGATGTGCAATCTAGCTGAATGTCTCCATGAGATGATTGATTTTTCCAGCCACCTTCTAAGGAAACTTAGGAAATGTGTATCAGAACTATACCTGTAAGGAACAAAAACAAGAAGCATTTATTGGCCCCCTCTTATGCCCGCAGAATGCCCCAGGCTCAGCATCAGAGAAACCCCCGAGCTCCATGCCCCTCTGTGCAAAAGCTAACCGGAGTCTTCTAGGATTGGTCTCGGCAGCTGGAGTTCTGGGGAGAGCTGTGGACACTTGAAGAAGTGCAGGAAAGGAGCCCCATCACCCTTCCTTACGCTGTTTCTCCACTGCTCTTCTAGAATCTAAAATTCTGTTTTATGTCTGTATTTATCCATCTCTCTTTGCTACTGTGTAAGCTCCACAAGGTCAGGAATTATTATGGGTTTAGTTTGCTGCTGTGTCCCCAGTCCCCAGAAGGCTGTCTAGCACAGACTGAGCACTCAGTATATGATTGATGAATGAGTGAGTGAGTGAATGAATGAATGCAGACATTCATTTTTGAAATATTGTGAAGAATTGCATCTTGGTGGGATTTTATGAACAGAAACTCACAGAAGATGTTTATCACACATTATTGATTTTGATATTATATGATAATTATTATCCTACTACCCTCAAAATTTATCCAGAAACAATTCTTCATTTTTTTATATGCCATAACCAAACACTGGCCATAATCACATCCAGAGAGTCAGGAGACAAAATCATCCAAAAAATCTTTCAAGAGAGGGGTGCCTAGGTGGCTCAGTCGATTGAGCATTGGATTTTTTATTTTGGCTAAGGTCATGATCTCAGGGTCATGAGGTCACACCCCATGTCAGCCCTGCCCTGAGCATGGATTCGACTTAGGATTCTCTCCCTCTGCCCCTCTCACTCACTCCCTCACTATTTCTCTCTGTCAAAAAAAAATCTTCCAAGAGAAACATTTTTAGCATTTTCATTTCTCTACCTTTCTATCCAACTTCATCCAACCATATGCCATTTGGAGATGGCCAAAGTCAGCCACAAAACCTATTCCCCTTTGTGCAACACTCATTGCTTCCAGCAAATATAGTGTTCAGCCTTAATTGGCTTAGCTTACATTTAAAATATGTGTTAAATTTATATTTATATTTAAGCATTTTTATTTTTATATACACAGATGCAAATTTTATGTCTTATTTTCTCTTTTACTTTACAAATTAGTATCTCTTGCTTCCCATTCTTATTCCCACACCAGGTCTTATTTCTGAACCCGTTCCTCCACATGCAACATATTTAAAAGATGACCCAAAATATACTCAGTTAAATAATCCTATGGGTATTCACTAATTCAAGCACTGACCTCTTTGTGTTAATGCAAATAAAGATACTGGTGTCTCTGAGAAAATCCAAATTTGCCAGAGACAAATTATTCTAAATCAAAAAGATTTCTTTGTTAAGTAGCATAACCTACTGGTGTTTTGAATGACTGTAGACTGATATTTAAGAGACTTCTGACTGGCTACCTTGCCACCCTAATCACTTCTTTACGCTCTCATTAACACAAAGCCCTACTTTATGTGATTGAGTTTTCTAGACCCCACTAAGCATTATGGTAAGCTTTCACTATGTTTGTCTTAAGGTGAAATAGTCAGTCCTCATTATTCACAGATTCCACGTTTGCAAATTCACCTACTAGATAAAATTTACTTGTAACCCCAAAGTCAATAAATGGCAAGGTCCTTTTACAGTCATTCACAGACATCTGCAAAACAGCCAAAACTTTCAGTGACGTAATGCACATGTTCCCAGCTAAGGTCTAATGAGGTGACACTCCGCCTTCTCATTTCAGCTCTCACATTGCAAACACGTATCCTTTGTAAAAGAGTGTCCTTTCCGAGGTTTATTTAGTGCCACATCTTTCACATTTTTGTTCTTATAGTTGGTGATTTTATTGTTTAAAATGGCCCAAGCACAGTGCTGAAGTGCTGTCTGATGTTCCTCAGCACAAGAAGGTTGTGATGTGCCTTATGGAGAAAATACATGTGTTAGACCAGCTTCATCCAGGCATGAGGTAAAGTGCCATGAGTCCAATGTTAATGAATCAACAATATATATTAAATAAGCTGTCTTGAAACAGAAACCACAAAACAAGGTTATGTATTGATATGTTGACCAAGTGTTGTGACCAGAGGCTCGCAGGCACCAAACCCTATATTTCCTCTAGGAACAATGGTTCAACATTCACTAAGTTGGTGGTCGGTGACTTTATAGAACATCACTATCACAAATGATGAGAATCAACAGTACAAGATGCTCCACAAGCACCAAACAGGGATCTCCCCTGCTCTTGGGAACCATCAGTCCTCTGTCACATCCCCACAGCCCTCTCCTCTCCATGGGAAAGCTGCCCAGACTATGTTGGCAACCCTGAGGTCTGCTATGGGACTGGAGACATGCAGGTGAGCAAGAAGTACAAGTGTATTCTGGCCCCTGGAACTGCTCTCAACCAGTAATGTCTGGGGACATCTGACAGGCAACCCTCCGTTGGGGTGACTCTGAGGCATGTTCTTCACTGCTTCTCAGAGTTCCCTGGAGGGACTGGGCTCCAGTTGCTTATAGATAACTGAGTTGATAATGCAATGTTTAGTGGCTTCATTCCCTTCCTTCTCACTTAACTGCGACTATCTCCCAGATAAACTACTTGCACTCAGATTTTTGTCTCACAGTCTGCCACATAGGAACCCAAACCCAGATGCACCCTGATCCCAAAGCTGTCAAAAGCATCTCAGTGGAGGTGACATAACAGCAAAGTCACTACCACTACAATGATACCCCACACCACGTAAGGTATTTATATGACTTAGAAACATACCCAATGCCCACAATACAAAGGGGCCATTACCGTAGGGTTCCAAAACCCCATTCTAGGGACTGTTCAGCAAGCCAATCCCTTTGTGACCCTCTGGAACTGCTGGAGAATCTATGACAAGAGAGCTCCTGGCAGCACCTGGCACATGATATGTGCTCAAAATTGGTTGTTCAGTGAATGAAAGTACAGTAGACTTTTAACATCAATGCAAAACCTGTCGGGTTTTGAGCAATGAAATAGTAATACAAATTGGGTTGCAGAGAATTAATCTGACATTGACATAGAGGATGGGGAGGAAGGGAGATAAACTCATGTGTTCCAGTTAAATGAGAGAATGAGGCATATATAGAGAGAGAGATATTTTAATCTAAGTATATTTAAAAGCAAGAGATCAAATTCTAAATGGAGAGCAAGAGGAGAGGGAAAGAAAGGAGAGAGAAAAGAGAAAGAGGGAGAGCCCGAGTCCCACAGTGAGCCGAGCAGACATCCACCCCCACCAACAACATGTCACCCTTAGACCCCCACCACGGAAATAACCCTACAGAACAAAGGCTCAGTCAGAGCCGCAAGTTCAAGCTTCCCTGGGCTGTCGATAACACACACAGTAGCAGACAGCATCCTGTGCAAGGGGCAAACCGCCGGCAGGAAGCAGCCTCTGTCTTTATGCTTTCCTAAGATATTTATACACTCCTCTGTGGCCAGCAAACATAACTGGTGTAACTTGGATGAAATTTTAATTATACAGGATTTTAATGATTTAAGTTGCTGTGGGTGAAGAGGGGAAGCCAGTAAGAAGGGAGCAAAGGTTCAACTAAGTACAGCTGCCTGTTTCCCCTCAGCCCTGTAGAAAAAACCAGCATTCCAGAGGAAGGTCTCAAGGTTCACTGTTGAAGGTAGGAGAGAGCCACATAATTCTAGCTACTGGCTATGGGCACTGGCTCTGTCACTCCTCAGTCTCGCCACAACATGTCAACGAGTTTATAGATCTGGAGTTGATAATCTTGCTATAGAAAGGATTTGGGGGTAACTGTGGTCTCCATACTCACATTGTTCTTTATCTGCCACTTTCTTCTAGACTTTTCTTCCTTCTCCCCATTTCTGCTTTATATTCTTCTGGACTAGCCTGTCCATACTCCTCTCCACTGTCAAGAGCTGCACCAGACGGAGACCACTCTGTTCTGCCCAGAATATTCTCATCCTTATCTTGAAAACAGTGAGAACATTTGCCTCAATGTGGAGCCACAGAAGGGACCTCAATGGAATTTGTATCCACCATTTACATTACGAACACATGACTGGCCCAGGTTGGAATGAGGTCAGCACTGGCTCCAGTGATTCTCACCAATATGCCCATCTTTTTATTATTACATAATCCTATTCAGCAGACCTACAACATCAGACTGCTCTGGGGGACTTAGAGAGATGGCTGAGTTAGGCACACAGTAATAAAGTGTGTGTTTCATTCATTCAACCATTTACTGAGAACTAATTACTGTGCTAGATCCCTTGAGGGCTACAGTGATGAATATCACTGAGGTTTGAACCCCAAGTTGTTGATAATTCGGCAAGAAGCAAGATGTATGCTCAATCTGCAATAGAACAGAGCAAAGCATCCTGACAGATGAGGTAAGACGGCTCTCAGCTGGGAGTTCAGGATAGCTTCACAGACAGCATTTGAACTTGGCCTTGGAGGACTGATGGGATTTCCATATGGAAAGACAAGGAATTCTGGGTGAAATGAATAGAGGAAAGAATGAACAGGTGGAATGAACAGAGGTAGAAATGTAGAAGGTTGTGGGGAAGGCATTCAGGTGCAGGAAGTATTTCATTTTTGGCTACAACATATGTATCTTAAATGAGTTAAAGCTAAAAGAGTTAAATTAGGGCTTGAATTGTTTTTTACAGGCAGTGGGGAGACAATGAGTGTCAGAGCACCTGGTTCAACCCCTCATTTCAAAAAGTAGAGCCCCACACCTAGAGAGATTATGAGTCTTCCCCAAGATCCTGTAGCAAGTCAGAGCTGGCTCTGGGTTCTCATTCCAAGGCCCCTCACCATGTGGCTATTTCACCATCAGAACTGAGCCTCGGGACAAATAATCTGGCAGCAGAATAAAAAAATAGATGACAGAGGTGAACAACTGTGGGCACGGGAGCTGCGAGGAGGTCTTCTCAGGTTCCAGGAAAGGAATACGGAGCACCTGGACCAAGCTGTTGGCAGTGGGAATGTGAAGGAAGGTTCAAGTCCAAGAGTAATTGCGGAGCGAGGATTTACAGGATGAGATGACTGTTTGGCTGTCGTGGGCTGTGGCAGGGGGAGGTAGAAGAGCTGATTCCAAGGTTTCGAGCCCAAGTGACTAGGAGTCCCATTTATGGAAAAAGGAAATCGCCCACTCTTTCCTTAGTTCCTGGCAGTGCACTTTCCTCTCCACCCCTCAGCTGCCAAGAGTGCTCCTTCAGAGTTTTTCCTGGCCCCCAAGTCAAGGCTTCTGGACAGAGAAGAGCTCTTGCTCCACAACCTGGGATGACATCAACACTGTTGTGCACCCCTCCTTTTTGTTAGTCTCTCTGTTCTTGGAGTTCTTGTTTCCATGGGCTTTTATGACTTACTTGTCAATTTTTCTTCAACCCACTAAATAGAATTGTTTTCTAAGTTTATATTCTTTTCTCTTTTTATAGTAGTAACATATGACTGAACCTCAATTCAAATTAGTTCAAGTAAAAAATGGGATTTATTGGTTCCTGAAATTGAAAAACTTGAAGGTATATATGGCTCTGGGTACAACTGGATCCATGGGTCTAAACTCTCTCTCCCTCCCCCCCATCACACACACACACACATACGCACATGCACACACACACACACACACACACACACACACACACACACAGTCAGTTCTGCTTCTCTTTCTGTTGGCTTCACTCCTAAGCAGACTCCACCGGTAAGACGGCCTCCAGCAGCTCTATAGCCTCCAAGTTCAGCTGCTTCAGTGGAAGGAAAAGCTCCAATGGTTCCAACACAGTGCTAGGATTTCGTTTTGCTAGACCCAACTTGGTCAGGTACCATTCCTAACCCAATCACTATGACCAGAGGGATGGAATATGCTGATTGGCCAGGACCCAGGCAGCAAGTGGCTGGGGTTAGTCTCTCCAAGTCACATGAACTAAGAGCTGGAAATGGGGTCCTAGAAAAGAAACTCCAAAGGAAATCACATAATCATGGTTACCAGAGAGGGGGAGTCGATGCTGGCTGGGGGAAAAAAACGACACCTTTTTTGTTGTCGTTTGCATCTACTCATATCCTAAGTATGTAGGTCTGCTTTTCCTTTGGATTTCTGGATTCCTTCCTAGATACTTTCTCCTAAACATCTCACTTCTACTACACACTCTATACATTCAGAGGTGAATGTTTCTCCTACTATATTTCCTGTCTATATAGTGCCACCATATTCTAAGGCACCTGTGATCATGACTTTGGAGTTATTTTTCATCTTCCCTCTGCTACACTTGATTCCCTTTCCCAAAACACAAGTACTTACATATACAAACACACACATACGCACATCCAAATTCTTTGATTCCTTCTCTGCTTTGTCTTTCACATCAACCATCTCGCTCTATGTGGTAGATTGTAAAAACAGCCGAATCTTTCACTCTTCTTGATCCACACCCTCTCCAATGTGATTCTGCATTTGTCCCAATGACAGATAAAGTTTATTTCCCCCACTCAGTGAATCTGGGTTGGACTTGTAGCATCCTTTGGCCAATGTGGCTGGTCTTTGTGACTTTGCCTGTGCCTCGCTCCTCTGTCTTCACCATGAGGCCAGGCTCAAGCATGCCTGTGGAGCAAAGACAAGCATCCCAGGTAAGCCCAGCCTAGACTAGCCAGGCACCAGGGGACCTAGCAGCTGACCACAGATCCTTGAGAGCCAAAAGCAGAAAAGCTGCCAGGCTGAGCACAGTCCAACTTGATGACCCACAGAATCATGAGTTAAATAAATCACTGTTATTTTTAAAGCACTAAATTGTGGGTTTCTGTGTTACATGGCGAACACTAACTGATACACCTTCCTTCCTAATGACACTAACTTAATTCATATTTTCCATTTCCATCTTACTTAGTTGGTTGTTTGAGGTGGTCTTGGAATAATTAGTAATAATTATAGAAATGATTAGTTGAGTATTAGAAAAGACTTACTTAGTATTTATTCTGTGCCAGACATTACCTGAACACCTACATATAACAACTCATTAAAAGTTTCACAGCAGTAAACTTTATCACTGTCCATATACAAGGATACCAGAGTACATGTGAGAGAGGATCACTAGGAAAGATTATTCATCCTGGAAACAGAAGCCAAACAATCCGGAATGTCTGGAGGCATCATGGACTTCTATGACCAATTTCTTCCATTAATGCCATCTCTGTGCAGCATGAAATCCCATCAAAGAATGTGATTTTCTTTCCTAGACAACCACACTAAACTTTCCATCACTCTTAAAAATACATGAGTTCCGTACAAATCAGTGGGAATTGCTCATGCATCTCTGAGGACCAAACTGATCTTTACTGATTAAAAAAACCTACTCAAATAAAATATGACAGTACTAATAGTACTGTACTAATTAGTATTAGTACTAATACAGTACTGTGTCTTCTTGCAGTGGTTATCAAAGCTACTGTGTTTAACAGACAAATTTAATCAAGAAAATTATCTACTCTTGGGGCGCCTGGGTGGCTCAGTCATTAAGCGTCTGCCTTCTGCTCAGGTCATGATCCCAGGGTCCTGGTTCTGAGGCCCACATCAGGCTCCCTGCTCAGTTCAGAGTCTGCGTCTCCCTCTCCCTCTGCCTGCCACTACCCCCTGCTTGTGCTCTCTCTCTCTCTCTCAAATAAATAAATAAAATCTTCTAAAAAAAGAAAATTATCTACTCTTTAAAGATAGTAGTACTAAATAATAAAGATTGCCCCAGACTCTGATCAATTAATCTATCATTGTCCCCAAAATAACCCATGTCTAAAATGAGTGCCATGACAATGCTACCATGGAAAGTTCTCCATTGTGAAGAAATCCCCGCAGTAGTGGTAGAGGGGGTAAGGAAGAGGGAGAATTGTTTTAGCAAAAATATAGCATTTTTAAAAATTAAATTAAGAATGATATTTGAGGACTACTTGAGGATCTTACACAATTTAAGATTAGACTCATTTTTTGTTTAGTCCAATATTTCTAGTAGCTATTTTTGTTACTTTTTATTCCAGTTGTCCCAAGTATAGAGGAGAAGGAAGGGCTATTTCCCTCTGTTAACAGGTGGGGTTGAAAGGAAAAGTTTTATAGCCACTCATGACAAGGAGCCCAGTAAAGAATTTTATTTTAGTGGAAATAATACCTCAAGATAGGTAGAGGTCAATCTTAACAAGATCATAAAATAGGGAGAAGTAGCAGAATGAGTCTGGCCCTGACTCCCTGCACAAAAGGGATCACTACGCTGAGTTATGATGCACTTCCGTAACACGAGATGGGCATTCTGTGCCCTGGAAAACATCATTTCCATTTTGTTCTTGGAGCCTGAACTATTTTAATCTTTGTTGCTGTTAAAATACACACAAACATCCCATAAACGCATATAAGCACAGGAGTAATGAGAAAACAGAAATGGGGCAAAAACAACCTGATTTTGAGGGCATAAGATGAAACCTGAAATGGTCTCATGTCACAAAACCATCAAATATATGCCACACAACTACCATATATTTAATTATCAATTATCCTGTTAAGATGCTCTTGTTATATAGCTTGTAAACAAATTGTCAGTTCATTTCCTATTATTACTAAGAGCAAAAATGCAAGAGGTGAAGAAACTTTCATATATAGGGAAAGCATTAAAAATTACAAAAAGAGAACTCTCCTAGATCAGGTGAGAAAAAAAGATGATGACAATGTTATGTTCTACTGACTTCCCAGAAAAACTGAAAAAGATGTTATAAATAGACAACTTCTATTCTGTTTTACTCTAGAATACCTTCAAAGAACATTCCAGGGGAGAAAAATGTAATCCTGCTTGCCACTTGTTATCTATATCATAATGTTGAGTATTCTTATTTTCTGAAAATGCAACCCTAGAGTGATTTTTTAACCCTTTCTCGGTCTCTCTTAAAGACAAACCTAAAATGAATTTAACTTCAAAGGGGTCATAGAAACTTTAATCTTACAGCACAGTGAATGTACACAGAGGAATCTGATAAGGCAGATCAAACACTTGCCCCCAGTTGCATTCTTGTGATTTCCCCTTTAGAACAGTGCCACTCTATAACCACTTCTTAGTAGTTTAAATGTATTATTCCAACCCACCAAAATAATAGATGATGAACAGGCTAGTCTTATGCAGCCGTTGAGAAGGTAGTCGTAATTTCAAAATTCTAATGCTCCCTACACGCTCAATTTTGTTTATGGGTCAGGAAGTTGGGTTTTTTTAAGGTTTATTTATTTATTTTAGAAAGAGAGAAAGTGTGTGGGGGGTGGGAAGGGGCAGAGGGAGAGAGAGAATCTCAAGCAGAATCCGCAAAGCCCAATGTGAGGCTTGATTTCAAGACCCTGAGGTCATAACCTGAGCCAAAATCAAGAGTTGGATGCTTAACTGACTGAGCCATCCAGGTGCCCCTATGGGTCAGGAAATTCTAAGCACTTTGAGTTTCCATTCTTCTCCCAAGTTTGGTGAGCATCTTCATGACCATTACTTTGAACTCTTTATCGGGTAAATTACTTATCTCCATTTCATTAAGGTATTTGCTGGGGTTTTGTCTTGTTCTTGCATTTGTAACAGATGCCTTTGTCTTCTCACTTTGCTTGAGTCTGTGTTTGTTTTTATGTTATTATGCAAAACAGCTACCTTTCCCAGTCTTGAAGGAATGGTCTTGCGTAGAAGATGAAACTTATCATTGAACCCCTTGCCCTAGCTTTTGGTGGTCTCCCAAACCCTTGTGATTGTCTAAGTAGCCTGATTGATTCTTGATAGGTCCTAATTGTTGACTGTGTGCCAGCAACTGTCGGGGTTCCAAAGGGAGTGACCTCGGTCAGAACCTACTTTCAGGCTGACTGGAAGCCAGATACTCAGGCAGCAGTGTTTAATGTATGTAAATACATACGGTCCTGTGGGACCACAGTTGTAGACCCTGTTGACCTCCAGACCAGGAGATCTAGAGGTATCCCCTGAGTGACAGTTGTAGGAGTCCAGGCTTCAGACAAGGATGTAAGTTCCTTTCTGGGAGGTACCAGTGAGCTGTGGTGAGGCACAAAGATGATGTCTCCCTGTATAGGTTCCCTGAAAACACCTCTGTAGCCGCTACCTGTGTAACCTAGCCCTCAGGTTGAAGCTCCAGGACAGGTAAATCGGCCTTTCTCACAGGCAGACTGGGAAAGTGCCGTAGGTACGGTAGCCTGCCCAGAACTGTCTTTTCTATTGCTACAGTCCTGTGGGGTCCAGGAACACAAGCCCCTCTGGTCACCAGAGCCAGGTAATCAAGAGGCATCCTTTGTGTGTACTGCGCTCACCTACCAGCTTTAGCAAGGTTTTGAAAAGGTACTGAGAGAGGACTACCTCCATGACATTAGTCAGGCCAGGAAAGAGTTGTGGGGTCTAGAGGCCATGTCTATGAGCACCTGCCTGCTCTAGGAAGGGAGAGGGAGAGTGCTCTCAATAGCACCTCTATCCCCAAAGTTCCAGCTGGTCCCTGCCCCTCTGGCAGATGCTTTAAGATTAGCAAAGAATCTCCTTCAGATATGATCCGGTCACCTCTCATATTCCTGCCTTTGTAATAAGTCCCGGGATAAGTGAGTCGAGGCATGATACCCCTCAAAAGGAGTATATCAGATCCACACAGCCCCCCAGACCCCCTAAGCATAAGTCTCTTGATTCCCAAAGCCAGATGTTTTAAGGGCTTTGTCTTTCAAGGGCAGGTCCCAAGGATTGACGTGCCAGATGTGGGGTACAACCTCTCACTCCTTAGGGAGAAACTCCAGTCCCATGAGATCCCTCCCTATAGTTTATGCCACACACTAGGGGTAGGGTTTTTGGAGACACTACATCGTTGTCTCTCCTACCTGTCTCCATGTTATCTTTCTATCCCTTGTTGTGGAGGGAGATGTTCAGCTAGTTTTCAGTTCTTTTTCAGCAGGAATTAATCCGTAGGTAGCTGTAGATTTGGTGTTTCCATGGGAGGAGGTAAGTTCAGGGTCTTCCCACACCACCACATTGAACACCCTCCACAACAGGTAATTTTAATTTTTGAGGTAGACCTTGAAAGATGAGAACTTTTTTCCAGATGAAGAAAGGAATGTTTAGACAGAGAGAAGACAAAGAAAATAACCATGTGGATGGAAATGCTAATATAGAAATCATAGATACCATAATAATCATAGAGAAAATAGTTAAAACATAATAAATTAAAATTATTTTTCCATTAAAGTGAAAAGGACAAAAATAAGGTACAACTCCCATTCCATCAATGACTACTTATGATATTGCAGGCATGGCGCAAAGTACTTTTTATTTAATTAAGAATTAGTAAGGACTAAAAACACAATCCACATGCAAATGATATTAAATGTACTCCATGTTTTAGATTTTGATGAGTTAAACTTTTATATTAACTACCTTCTCTGCCTTTCCCAAGGCCTTCCATGTCTGTCCACAGGCACATTACCTCTCCTCCTACAACTCACCCCTAGCCACAACTGCCCCCCTTGTTATTCCTTGAACACCAGGCATGCTCTCAGCTCAGGGTCTTTGCTCTGGGGAAACAGGCAGAACTTTTCTCAGCATAATTCATGGACAAAGATAGATGCACCTACAGTGGTCATATAGTTGAAAAGTGGTTATTCATGCTATGGAGCTGATTTATAAAACTGATCTGGACAAGGAGAAATCCAAAGTACTGTCCAAGACCAAACGGTAGACTTCATAAGAGAGTCACAGGCCATTACATGGCCCTAAAACTGAAGCTCTATAGATGGATGAAACGAGTTTGGGCTTAGTTACCTTAGAGAAAACAAAACTATTCCCTAATAATTCTCTCGATATATGGAAAGAGTATTTTAAGGGAACTACCAAAGCTGAGACTCATTTATTTTTATCTTCATCCCATCCCACCCTAAGAAGGACGTAAGGCAAACCCACTAACTTATAATAGGATAGATTTTGGTGAAGTATAAAAAAATTTTGGAGGATTATTCATGAATAAAAACAGGAAAATAATGAAAAGGCCTCAGCTCTGTTAATACACCATGCTTGGTGACATGAGCTGAAATCAGATGGCATCATCCTAAAAATGCAAGATTTTCTGGAAGCCACATTTCCATTTCAGATGATCTTCTCTCAGAAAACTCCCTAACCCTCACCTCCTGAAGAAGTTTACTTTGGACCAAATGTTTGTCCAAAATTCATATGTTGAAACTTAATTACCAGTGCTAAGGTACTTGTAGGTAATCATATCATCAGGATGGAGTCATCATGAATGGGATTAATGTGCTTATAACAAGAGACATAAGAAAGATGAATGCTCTTTCCCCATGTGAGGACACAGGAAGAGAGCAGTCATCTGTAAACTAGAAAGAGAGCCCTCTCAGAAATCAAATTGACTAGCACCTTGATCTTGGACTTTCTAGCTTCCAGAACTGTGAGAAATAAATGTTTAAGCCACTAAGTCTATGATATTTTGTCATAACAGCCTACACATACTAAGTCAGAGGCTAAAGCCAGTGTCACTTCAATGCTGAAAGGAGAGTCCCAATTCCTCAAATGAGCATTCCCCTAGCACAGAAGAAATTATACCTCTCACTTTATCTATGTTTACAAACCAGGCTATTTGGAGTAGAAAAAAAGGAATAGCAGAAAAAAGGTCAAGGTAGTCTTCAAAACCTCAGTACCGGGGCGCCAGGGTGGCTCAGTTGGTTAAGCATCCAGCTCTTGATTTAGGTTTGCATCGTGATCTCAAGCTCCTGGGATCAAGCCCTGTGCTGGGTATCAAGCTCAGCAAGGAGTCTCCTTGAGATTCTCTCTCTCCTTCTCCCTCTGCTCCTCTCCCAGCCTGTGCTCCCTCTCTCTCTCTCTAAAAATAAATAAATAAATAAATCTTTAAAAAAAAAAAAAACCCTCAGAACCCCCATTTAAGAGCAGAACAACCCAAACTGAGAAATGAAATTATAAAGCTTTTACCCAATTGCTTATACCCATTACTTAACTATAAATTCACTTGTTACATACTTCCTCTGATGCTTTTCTCTTTTAATAGCTTAGCAGGATAGAAACATGTAATTAATTTCAAACACCCAATGAACCACGTAATACAGAAAATAATACAAGTAATACCAAGACTTTTTCAGCAACTATTTCAAACATAGGTGGAAAATTATGTCGATTTTGTGCCAGGCATTGTGCTGTGCAATTTAGATGTATTATCTTGGTCAGTCTTCACAGTAATCCCCATTTCACATATGATAAATTTTCATATATGACAAACCCCTTAACAGAGGTAAAGTAACTTACTTGAGATCACAGAACTAATACACAGACTTAAACTCAGGACTCGGCATCCTTGTATTTAAGCACTACACTATGCTACCCCTCTCAAAGGGTATTTATAGTCTCTAGGAGAGGCAGATGTGTAAACCAAAGTGACTGCACAATCTTGTACTAATTACAGTTGTAGAATTATAGTGTCTAGGAAAGCATCACAAAGTGATTCATGCACTAAATCATACGGATCACATTATAGACAAGAAAGGAAAGAGTAAATGGGAGCAAGAGAAGAAAAAGTGTGCATGAGTGCCCAGAGGAAGGGTTGGGGGCATGAGACAGTTTAGCAGGTATGAGGAGTGACAAGTGGCACTCACTGGAACATTCCACAGGGGCATGACAGAGGGTGAGGTTGAAGACTGAGACATAATGACAAGAGCCTTGCCTACTGGGCTAACAGGCTTCGGTAACCCAGAGATGGACCTGAAAGAAATGTTCATTTTAGAAAGAAGGATTTCAGAGCATTGGGGGAATGGCTTAGAAGGAACAAAGTAGAGATACAGAGACATGGAGAATGTTATGGCATCATCCAGGCTAGAGATGATGAAGTCTCAAATAAAGACAAGGAAATGGACAGGAGATGTTAAGGTCAGAAGATACTTAAGAAGTAAAATCAGTCAGACATGATGAATGATCCTGTGTATGAGGAAGTGTCTAAACCAACTTCCAAATTTTGGCCTCAGATGACTGAGTCAATGGTAAGATCACCAGTCTCAATAGTGAAAATTCTAGAAGGAATTGGAAGGCAACTTGTTGAGTTTAAATGCATGTAGGGCATTCAGGGATAGATGCTAAGAAGGTTCTGAAGCCTGGAGAAGTGGTCCTGTGTTTTCGTACTCGCTCATCATTAGTACAAATTAGGGGAACATACCCAAGAAAGCACAACCACATCTTATCTAAGGAAATGAAGTTGAAGTATTGCTAAAAACCCTGAACTTTGTGTATAAAACAAACCTAAGAAGACTCTGAAAGGTGGAGGGGAGAAAGGAAAACTGACTAGGGGCCTTGGGACTTGAGGACAACACGATGTTAAGTCCCATGGGTTTTCTTTTTGCTTCACATACCCAAGACAGGGTAGTGGAGAGGCCAGCAACTCAAAAACCAAAACAGGTACAGACCAAAAAAAACCCAAGAAAAGTTTGCTCCCTCTATTGGAAGGACTGGGAGAAACACAACCTAGCAAGATAAAAAAAGGTTGAGACAAAAACCACTCTACCCCAGCCAAACACCACAGAAAAAATATGGCCCCCATCTCTTCCATCTGCAATGGCCAACCAAGAGCCCAGACTTCCACTATCACCCATTCCCAAGATGACAAACTTACCAAAAGTGGAGAACAGATGCGTGGTTGCCAGGGGCTCGGAATGGTGTGGGTAAAAGAGGTGATTACAAAAGGGTAGCATGAAAGCCGTGTTTGTGGTGATGGAATGGTTCTGTATCTTCATTACGGTGGTGGTTATATGAATCTACACTTGTGACAAAATGGCAAAGATCTATACACACACATCTTGTACGAGTGTCAGTTTGCTGCCTTAGATACAGCCCTATAGTAAGAAGTAACCATTGGGAGAAACTGGGTGAAGGGTACCCAGAATCTCTGTACTACCTTCGCAAGTTTCTGAGAATCTATAATTATTTCTAAATAAAAAGTTTTCAATTTTCAGAGAAACACACACACACACAGAACAAAATTGTACATAGAAAAGGGTCACCAGATGATATTTAGTTTTAGTATTTCTTTCATTGGTGCTTTACTATAGGGATGTCTGAGTTTATTAAAATTTATAGCACTTCAACAAAACAATAAACTACACTCTGCAGATTCTATCCAGAAGGAGCTAGATATTTCTCATTTTCCACAACATGCTTGGTTGCAGCCCCAGTTTGTATCTCTAGCTCTACTGTTTTCTAATTCCATTACCTTATCAAGAGCGTCAGTCTCATCTGTGAAATGGGGCTAAGAATACATGGCACCTGCATGGTTGTATTTAAAGTTCTTTCCAGGGCACCTGGGTAGCTCAGTCTGTTGAGCATCTGATTCTTGATTTTGGCTCACGTCATGATCTCCAGGTCGTGAGATCGAGCCCCGCATTTGGCTCTGCCCTCATTGTGGTGTCTGCTTGTCCCTCTTCCTCTGCTCCCCCCCCACCTCTCTCAAATAAATAAATGAATAAAATCTTTTTAAAAATTAATAAAAGTCCTTTCTTAACACTGAATCCAAAATGGGGGAGGGTCCCTTTAGCCAATTCTCTCTCAGCTGTGGTACTCTGTGAAAAAGAAATACAGGATAGCAACAACCAAGCCAAGAAAGACAGTGCAGAAGCTTGCATACATTGTGCTAAAGAAAAATTATAGATGTGTCACAAATGAACAGCAATGTTAGAAATGCTCCAGACGTATGATGCTCGTTGTATAAAATGATGGAGCATCAAGTGGCAAGACCAGAACTTACGGTATAACAAAACGCCACATGTTTGAGCGAACCATATAGTCCCAGCATATAAAGGCTCCCAGAGGCACCAAAAAGCTACTATCTTTGCCTTTGCTTCTTTGATTCCACGAGCGACCCCTCTACCAGCCTGGAAGGAGAGTCAACAGTTAGGAGGCTGTTGGCCAACAGTAATGAGCTAAAGCATTAGTGATGGAAAATGAAAGGGAGATATAAGAGATATGCTGATGATGAATTAGACATCAAGATAAAGGAAAAAAATAAGAATGACATACAGGTTCTGGCTTGGGGGACACATTCAAGGAGATACGAAAAACAAGAGGGAGAGACAGGAGTAAATATAATAAGTCCATTTGGGGACATATTTAACTTCAAGAGTCTGTCGATATACAGATGTGGAGCTAAAAGAGAGGCCTGTGGCAGAGGAGTCAATTTGGGGTTAGTGGCATGCTAACTATAAGGTGGAAACATGGGTGTGGCCTCCCAGGAAGGATACAGAGTGAGAAGAGAAGAAGGCGAAGACAGCGCCCTGAGGAAGGCTGAAACACATGTCGGGCAGGAGAGGTTACTGGAAAGGCCACTCAAAAAGAGCAAGCAGAGAGGAAGGAGAAGATGGGGAGAGAGGGAAGTCCTGGAAGCCAGGTGAGGAAAGAGAGGGGCGTGGTAGGGTGACCCATGGATTTGACACATGGATGTCAGTGGTAGTGGTGGGGTCCAGGGGACGCCGCACCAGGTTGCCGAGCAGGCTTGACAGCAGATGAGAAAGACCAGCCAGCAAAGGTAGAGTGCTCTGTGGATCAGTGGGTCTGAAACCAGACCCCCAGCCATCAGCATCACCTGGACACTTGTCAGAAATGCACGTTCTCGGACTCCAAAACTACTGAATCAGAAACTCTGGGGAGGAAGCCCAAGAATCTATGCTTTGACAAGTTCTCTAGATGATGCTGGTACCACCAAAGTTTAGGGTACACAGATCTAAAGCTGGGGAAGGAACTGTCAATGAGAGAAAGAAGGGGCGCCAAGGGAGGAATTTGCTTTTCAAAATGGGAGATTTTAAACATGCTTCTATGCTTTGAAGAAAAGAACATTTTTAAAAAGAAGAAACCGGAAAAAAAAAGGGGGGTGCCTGGGTGGCTCAGTCGTTGGGCGTCTGCCTTCGGCTCAGGTCATGATCCCAGCTCCTGGGATCGAGCCCCGCATCGGGCTCCCTCAGCGGGAGGCCTGCTTCTCCCTCTCCCACTCCCCCCTGCTTGTGTTCCCTCTCTCGTGCTGTCTCTCTCTGTCAAATAAATAAATAAAATCTTTTAAAAAAAGAAGAAGAAGAAGAAGAAACCAGGCATAAAGGAAAAGAGAAGTGTCGGAACCAAGTCTTGGAAGAACCAGAAAGTGGATGGTGATTATTTTGAGTTATAAAGACAGAGAAGCAGCCTAATAATTCTATCCCAGTGCTGGAACCCCCTGTCCATTGGGCAAAGCAATGAGAACAAGATACTTGTGTTATGACAGGTCTGCCCCTGACACTTCAACCATTCATTGCCTCCTCCAAAAATCAATTTCATTTACTGTGTGTCTAATAGCCTCAAGATTTAGTTTTTTCATTTCATGTGAAACGTAAAGTTTAGGGAGGCCCAATGCAGATGAACAGGCCACCTAAACCAGGTCTCGGGGCTATTTGTAACATGCAAGCTCAACCCCACCATATTCAGGTATCCTGGCTAAGCTATTTGGTTCCATACTGGAACTTCTCCATGTTTGGGGCCACGTGAGCTACAGTGCTCAGAGTCATGACCCGAGGAAGCCAGGAGGAGGAGGAGCAGTATTTTCCCAAGGCCAGAGGCAAATGAGAAAGGATGTCTGGGGCTTTTTCCAGACAAAGTTAAGTAGAAGACACTCACCCGGTGGCTTCAACAAAAACGATATTCTACCTTCTGGGGTGATTCAAAATGTCAAATACAGACAAAATTTAAAGAGGGGGGAAGAGATTTGTCTGGTAGGAAAAAAAGGTGGGGGAGGCTGCTGGTTATGACAGCCGCCGTTGGTAATGCTGACTTTGTTTTTCCTCTGGACAAGCTGGTCTGCAAAGGCCTGGCGCACCCAGGCAAGAGCCAGAGGCAAAACAAGTGTCTGTACAGGGGACTTAGAGGGAGATTCAAAGATTTGTAACTTTCATTAACCCAAGTCTTACTTTCTTTTTTTTAAAAAAAACATGGTTCTAAATCTTTGTGGTTCTAACCCCAGGTTGACAGCCTTTAATAAGGAAGTCCAGACACTGGGAAACCAAAAATAAACAGAACTATGGACCGAATCACATTCTCCTTTGAAAGTTGCTGTTGAAAGCCCAAGGGAACACCATTAACATCACAGGAAAAGTAGGCAATTAATTTCCTTTCTAGGGGCTTTTAGAATGTCTACCAGAATTGATCCCGGACAGCAAATGAATGCCGCATCAAGACATTCATCCAGGTCACCAGTTAGTCTCCTCGAAGTCCTGTCTGGTAAGAACTTCTGTTGACTGCCAGCGTGGATGAGGCATGAGGGGTGAAGAGAGAGCCCCGGTTCCCAGCACCAAGCCATGCGTTGTCCACTTCCAACTGACGCTGGTTTTCCTCTTTCCTACCCCACTTCAGGGAAAGGAGAGTCACGTTTGGGAACTGCAAGGGAACAAAGAAAGAAATACAGATACTCAAAAGGATCCGTCCTGATTGCTGTGGTCAAGAAGCAACAAAGAGTTATAAAAATAAACCTGGTAGCTAACCCTTGAAAGCAAGCCAGTGCAATTCTTCAACAGGACACAGCTTTCTAGGGTGACAACCAAGACTATGGATCAAAGAAGATTCCCTTTTGTCTGCCTCCGCTTCTCAAAGGATGGTGAAGATGCACTGAGATGCCAGTAAACGTGTCCATAAGCTGGAGGAGAAGCCGAGCCAGAATTCAAGGCACCGGGTCTTATCAGGGAAGCAAAAACACTTGCAGAAAGCTGCTGGCCTTCCTGCCACACACATGGTGGCGGCGGGGAGGGGTTAGCACTTCAAATGCATGCAAAGGTGCGGTAATGGAGAAAGCTACCGAGTTCTTCTGCACATTTTAGTTACTTTCCTAGAAACAATAGCCCAGGTTAGAAGGGAAGAGGGTAAAACTCTTGGTCTGTCCAAGGAGATACAATCTAATGACAGCACACTTCAAAACGAGAATTGAGCAGAGCAGACGTAACCGGGCTCTCCTCTTACAGAAATGGGATCTCTGGGGCCAAAGTAAAACGGGTTAATCACTGGGCTAAATGGTCTCTGGGCACCTGGCCTGAATGGGATCTCTCACTTTTGGGTGTGCAGAGACTCCCTAGAAGAGCACCATAAATAGAGTGGAAAGTGTTCCATTCTCTCCCTGGGAGCATGTTCTGCCCACGTGATGCTACGTGACTGCCACACGGCTGGAGGACAACAGGTAGTCTGTCCAAGCAGGTAGCTCTTGTCCCTTTTTGCTCTTAAATTTTTCTGAATTAGAGCTTTTCTGACTTCAGTGCTCCCATGTAAATCAAATGTCTGTGGAGCGCCAAGAAGCAGGACTGACCTGTGGCAGGAAAGACTAGGGGCTTAGAAGGTATTTCAGTGTGAAGAAGGCCCACGGGAGACTTGCAACCCTAGGTCTTCATTTCTTTGAGACCAATACACTTTGCATTTCTAGGTTCAAAAAGATCCCTCAATTGAATATGTTGACAAGATAGAAGAGAGGAGTGCAGAGCCCTTCCCCCATGCAGAGCACAAGAGGTGACAATGGATCATTTCAGAGAGAAAAAAAGTGCCAGCCACCTAAAACAAAAATCCAGCCACCCGTTCACAAGAGTCCAGAAGCCTTCAAGTCTCTAGGGAGATGTGAGTTGTGACACAGGCAAACACACGTGGCCCCACTGCCCAAGAGATGGAAATGTCACACAAATGAGGATGTTGTGATTGTCAATTACGCTAGAGGCAGGAAAGAGTCAACCCCTTCAGATTTAGGACCAGAGAAAACCAGAGTCCCACTGCCTATATTTGAACAGACCAAAAGAGACCTCAGAAATGAATTTTAAAGTGCCAAGAGATAAATATGTATGTTTCGGGCAGCTTGATAAATGAATGATGCCCCAGAAAATAAACATCTCGCCAGAGGCATAGGAGTGTGGCCCCTGGTTATGAACAAGATGTAATTTATGTGTAAATCAAGAATTTTTTTTGGATCCAATGCCAAAGAAGTTTTCATTTACGAAGATGACTTTGGTGTGGTACACAGAGCACAGGATACCCGTGGCTCTACGTCATGTGTCTCCGTCTTCTTGGGTCAGCCGGCTCCCTGCGAGTAATACCGGCATCGGCCAAGGTGCCTGTTTGCTGTTTTCCCAAGTCCTCCCCAGCTGCTGCTCACAGCTCTACTTGGAGCTGGGCAACACCTCTCCTCCTTCCTCCTCTTTGCCTGGAGCAGCATCTCTCAGCTAAATACATATTTGCACCAAAATATCAAGGCCCCCAAATGGAATTTTAATCACATGCACCCTTAATAAACCAACTAAGATCTCCTAAAATGGTGGTCACTAAAATCAAGTAAGAAGGGAAAGAGCAAAGGAGCCAAGAATATACAATGAGGAAAGGTCAGTCTCTTTGATAAATGGTGTTGGGAAAATTGGACAGACACATGCAAAAGAAACTGGACCACTATCTTGCACCATACACAAAAATTAACTCAAAATAGATTAGAGACTTGAACGTGAAACCTGAAGCCATTAAACTCCTAGAAGAAAACACAGGCAGTATCTCCTCCTCGACGTAAGTCTCGGGGAATCATTGTTTGAATCTGACACACAAGCACAAGCAACATGAGCAAAAATAAGCAAGTGGGACTCCATCAAACTAAAAAGCTTCCACACAGCAAAAGAAACCATCAAAAAAATGAAAAGGCAACCTTCTGAACTGGAGAAAATACTTGCAAGTCATATATCTGATATGGAGCTAATATTCAAAATATATTAAAACCTCATATAATTCAATAGCAACATATATATATATGTCCAATTAAAAATGGGCAGAAGATCTGAATAGACATTTTTCCAAAGAATACAGATGGCCAAAAGGTACATGAAAAGATGCTCAACATCACCCATCACCAGGGAAATGCCAATCAAAACCACAATGATGTATCACCTCACACTTGTCAGAATGGCTAAAGTCAAAAATACAAGAAACAACAAATGTTGGTGAGGATGTAGAGAAAAGGGAACCCTTTTGTGCTGCTGATGGAAATGCAAACGGGTGTAGCCATAGCGGAAAAAAATGTATGGAGGTTCCTCAAAAAATTAAAAATAGAACTACCATATGATCCAGTAATTCCACTTATGGAATATTTATACACTTCTGGGTATTTAGCCAAAGAAAACTATATACATATCTATAAAGGAATGTTATTCCGCTATAAAAAAAGAATGAAATCTTGCCATTTGTGATACACAGAAGGCCCTCAAGGACATTACACCAAGTGAAATAAGTCAGACAAAGAAAGATTAATACTATATCATCTCTCTTATAGATTAAATTTAAAAACAAAAAGCAAACAAACAAACAAACAAGCTCATAGATACAGAGGACAGATTGGTGGTTGTCAGAGGCCAGGGGTGGAGGGTGAGAGAAATGGGTGGAATGGTTTGGTTTTTATTTTGAATAAATTGAATAACAATGTTTTCTAAATAAAGTACAGAAACACTACAAACTGACTCTCAAGCAGGCATTCAGTCCACGATCTTGACTGTGTTTTCTTTTCTGATGGTTTTAGGAGATGAGAGGGTAACATAGTCCGTGGTGAGCAGCAGTTGGAAGGCTCTGTGACAAAGGACAGTCACCTTAAACTTCAATTTAAGAAGGATATTTAGAGGTATTGCAGGACCAGCGACCAGGTCAGTCTGAGAACATCTGAGAGCATATGAAACTTGAGGAACCTAACACACTCCGAATTATCGAGCAGGAAGAAATAGACCTTTCCGACGTTAATTTTGATGTGTGCTTCCAATACCTTTTTCTGAAAGCTGCAGAGTGCATAACTGTCGATAAATATATCTTTATAATTAGTAACACAAACCAAGAATAGACCTCTTCTCTTGATTTATTCTGTTTATTTTATAAAATATTTTTCCAGAAGTTTAAATATAAGTTTATTTCTTGAGGGATCACGTTTGACTCTTTGGGAATGCAAAGAAAAGACACACGGCAGCGGCCCTGAGCACATATAAAGAGCCAGCAGCAGGTCTGTTGTGTGTCAACTCCCTTGCCCCAACGTCCCCACATCTCCTGGTATTTTTTACCTTTGACTTCCCCAAGGAGAGCCCTTGGGGCAAGGGACGGGGAGGATGGGTCCCGGCGCTCCCAGGCCAGCTTGCCATGCTGCTGCGTGCGCCCTGTTCCCTTGCTAACCAAGCCGGTTCATCCGTGCTAGCGAAGGGCCCTCATCACACACCTGCAGGCGACCTGGGTCACGGTCCATCAGTAAGAGGTACGCAGGGGAATTGGAACAGGGCTGGAGAAGCTCTTCTAGTTAAAAATATATATTCCTATAGAAATAGGAACATCCTTCCCATTTCAGCTTAACAAACGCCTACTTTTTTTTTCTTTTTTTTTTTAAGATTTTATTTATTTACAGGGCAGTGATGTGCACAAATAGGTTTGGGAACCACTACCGTATTAAGATAAGGCCTAAGAGAAGGGAACATTTTTCCCTTTACGCCATTCATTGGCCTACTTTCTTTTTTTTATTTTTTATCACCCTTTCATAGTTAAACAGCTTTATTTTCATGTAAAATGTAAATTGGCCACTTTATGTAAAATATAAATTATATAAAATATATTTGGCAACACATATATAGTTATCTATACACATAATAAAATACGAGAGACTGAATATACACACTGACAATAGCCAGACCGCATTCAAAGATAGAACTTGGGGGCACCTGGGGCGCTCAGTCAATTAAGCATCTGACTCTTGGTTTTGACCCAGGTCGTGGGACCACGCCCCACATGGGGCTGGTGCTCAGCACAGAGTCTGCTTCAGATTCTTTCTCCCTCTCCTTCCCCCTCTGCTCCTCCCCATTCTCTCTCTCTCTCTAAAATAAATAAATAAAATCTTTTAAATAAGTAAATATTATAAATAATAATACAAATAAGTATTTATTTTAATATAAATACTATAAATAAATAATAATATAAGTATTTATATTAAAATAAATACTATAAATAAATAATAATATAAATAAGTTTATTTATATCAAAATAAATAAATAAGCAAACAAATAAATAAAATATGTTCTTAAAAAGATAAAATTTGGTCTCACAAGCTGTCACAACCTGCCCAGCTGCAATAATCAGCCTAGGAAACCAGGCAGAAGGTGAAAGCAGAAAAATCTAAGTTTCTCAGAAATGATGTGTCCAGGCTTGCCCACATCTCACTCACCCCACACAGGCAAACACCCAAACACCCAGCCTCAGACCGGCCTCTGAGGACAACACAGGGACAAGCGAACTGAGACCCACAGTTTGCATTTTCAGTTTCAAACAATGTTTTAAGAAAACACTTCCCAAGAAAATGGTCGTGAGAAGCTCAAACACAAACACTCTCATTTATATGTCGTCCTCAATCAAGATGAAAAGGGCTAGGATAAAAAGTTTCCTTTCCATGCAGCAGGTTCCAACCCCTGAGTTTTACCACCACAAGTTGAAAGGATGTCCCGGTCTACCAGTGAGACGGCCCTCGGGCCCCCGGAAGGCTCTCCAAGTGGGTCCTCCTCCTGTCTGCTGGCTGAATGCACAGTGAGGACACCTGGCCACTTGTCATTTACACAAAATGGGGACAGCATTGCTTTTTATCCAGGCAATAAATAATACTGCAAAGTTGCTTGGGTTTTTTTTTTTTCTTAAAATTCTCTCAAGATAAGTTTATTGTGAAAATAAAAGTCAAAATATTAAAACTTTTCCTTTACCTCTTAATGCACAGTAATAGAATTTGGAGGTCTTAGGAAAAAAAAAAAAAAAAAGCCAAGTGTTTTACAGGGAGTATCTGTCACGCTCAGGAAACATCAAAGCATCTTAACATGTGTTTCATAAATTCACATCAACAGAACTTGCAATTTAAAGTTACATTTGAGGGGCGCCTGGGTGGCTCAGATGGTTAAGCGTCTGCCTTCGGCTCAGGTCATGATCCCAGGGTTCTGGGATCGAGTCCCGCATCGGGCTCCCTGCTAGGCGGGGAGCCTGCTTCTTCCTCTGCCTCTGCCTCTCTCTCTCTCTCTGACTTTCATGAATAAATAAATAAAACATTTAAAAAAAAAATTAAAAAAAAATAAATAAATAAAGTTACATTTGATGACATGCAGGCTACCCCAAGAGATGAGAGGATCAGAAAGCTTTGGGTGGAAGAAGGAGAATTTCTATAATCTCATTTGACAAACTACACTTAAATAAATTGGGTCGTTATTCCCCTTTGTATGTCACTTTTGCTGGGTTAATATTTAGTGGCCAACGAATAGAATCTAGACCTAAATTCAAGCTAATTTATCAAAATTTGTCATATTTGTTCTTGTTGCATTCATTTTGTACATTCTAGTATAATATATACTTAAAAGTGTAAAATTACTGAACTAAAGAAGCTATGCGTGTCACACTTAACATTACTCCAACTTTCAAAAATATGAAGCAACCGTGAATATTTCTACGGGATAAATATTGACTGGCCAAGTGCCCATTTTATTCTCTATGTTCTAAAAGGAAACGTTACCTGTAAGTAAAGAATCCATACCTACAGAGACATTATCATTTTGGTATCTGTTGACTTAAACATCCTTCAGAACTAACGACAGTTTACAAATCCACAAAAGCCTTTCCTTGCACTCCATTCTCCAGAAGCAAAGGCAAAGAGACAAGGAGATAGATATTCATTCTGGCCAGCTTTCATGAAAAATAAGAAAGTTCTGCCTTAAAGTCTGATGTCCTGAGCACATTCTTCCCCTCAAAACATTAGGAACGGTGAGAACAGAATAGCATGGTCTAGGCTTTCTCCCACACCCCAGGAGGGCTCCATCTAGGGGCTGGAGAGCAGACCATTCAGGCCAGGCCTCTCGGCATTGACGATGCTTATATTGGATGTGCTGAATGGCACTTGCAGATGATTCCTTTCAAACCAGAGGAGAGTTTCTCATGACCAACGGGAATGGTTAGTCTTGTGTGTCAATGTGACAAGGCTAGTGTACCCAGTTACTCAAGCAAACACTAGTCTAGGTGAAAGTATTCTGTGATGTTTCTAACACCTAGTCAGTTAACTTTAAAGAAAGCAGATTACCCATGATGATGGGAGTGGCCCTCATCCAATCTATGGAAGGAGGATAGAAGAAGAAGAAATTTCACCTGCAGACTGCAACACCAGCTCCCGACCAAGGGTTTCAGGATGGCTCTTCCTAATGGCCTGTCCCAGGGATGTCAGACTTGCCAGCCCCCACAATCGCTGCCTTTGTTTCTCTGGTAGAACCCTGACTGAGAGACCAATTGACTGGTCTAGGATGGTATCAATCTAAGCTCATCGAGAAATAAAGGACCTCATTATATCCTAAATGTTAGTCAGTTGCCAAATCCCGAAACGTTGTTGCAGACCTTTAACATGATTTGCTACTCTGCCCTTAAATGTCATGGGAGTTAGTAAGAACATTCTCTATTGTACAAATAGTTAATGCCGATTTCTATCAAGTTGAAAAGACACTTGAAATTGGCACTTACATCAGTTGGGGTTCCACTGTTGTTAAATGGCTGTGGCTTTTCAGGTGGAAAGAGCACACGTGGAAGATGTTTTCTGGAATGCTACCACAACCAAAGTCCCCTAAAATTAAGTAAAATTAGGGCGCGCCTGGGTGGCTCAGTCCGTTAAACATCCGCCTTTGGCTCAGTTCATGATCCCAGGGTCCTGGGAGCCCTGCCTTGGAGCCCCTACTGAGCAGGGAGACTGTTTCTCCCTCTCCCTTTGCCTCTGCCCCTGCTTGTGCGCACACGCGCTCTCTCACTCTCTCTCAAATGAATAAATAAAATTTTTCAAAAAAAATGAAATAAAATAAGTATGCCGTGATGAATGCTAAAATGAAGTTGGAATTGGTGTCAGCCCATTTCCTAAGTTGCAGCTGTTCCAATAATTTCACCTTACCTGTCTTATTTCAGTAGCTTTCTGGAGGATTTTATTTTATTTTTTTGTCCACATCTAAGAAAGAATCTGTGTTCCAAATTTTTCACACAAACTGTCACTGAGGAGTCCTACCAGTTCTCTCCCCACCACAAGACTACAAATTTTATTCCTGTTACATTCCTCTCCTGCCAAAATAGGCCCTATGGCTGGGTGGTTTTATTTTGTTCCATCATAAGTGGGTTTAGTATAAGCTTGTCCAAAAAAGAGATAGCAGTGACAGTTAAATTAAAAGTGGCACCAATTAATGTATTTAAGGAACACCATATGCAAACAGACAACAGATGAGGAGAGAAACTTTATACATGGAAAACACACCAAGCTTCAGGAATAAGCAATTTTTTAAAAGATTTTATTTATTTATTTGAGAGAGAGAGAGAAAAAAAGCGCAAGCAGGAGCAGAGAGGAGGGGCAGATGGAGAGGGAGAAGCAGACTCCCCGCTGAACAGGGAGCCAGAAGGATGGGGTCGGTCGTGGGGCTCAATCCCAGGACCCCAGGATCATGACCTAAGCCAAAGGCAGTCACTTAACTGACTGAACCACCTAGGCATCCCAATAATAAATTTTTAGAAGGGCTGTACCCCCAACACATTATTAGTGAAAACCCCAAAGGTCAAAGGAGCATAAAGTGGGATCATGTTTCCTGCTACCTGACTTCCCTTGGGCTGCAACTGCAGCCTGGGAAACAGTAGCATGGGGGTAAAATAATCAGAATATGGACTGGTTCACACCCTCTCAGTTCTCCATCTACTGCAGGACTTTGGGTCCATGTAGGAGACAAAGACTCTCAAGCCACCAGGCCCCTCTGGTTATCACAGCCACGAAAGATCACTTGCCTCCGCCTCTAGATACTGCCAGAGACAGGACCAAAATGTCGGCAGACTGTTTCCTCCTTTCCACCTCTTTCCCTCTGTCGTACCATTCTGTGCCCAATCCTGCTCTTAAGGAAGAACCTGACATCTGTCATTCCCCAGAGTTAGTGTGTTACCCTGGGCTCTCAGAGTTTTGACAAGTTTATATTTGCTCTAGCCATGGAATCTGTTCCTTATCAAAGAGATTTCTGGCATCAGTGGCAGGCTGGGGTGGGGGAGGCAGAGAAGCCAACAGAGCTTTAAGGAATTTTATGAAGCTAGGAAGACAAAAATGGGATTTTAGGCTATGAAAGTGGCCTTAAGAGGCCAAGATACCAAAAAGAAACTTTCCTAATATAGAGTATCTATGAAAACTATACAGCAACCATCATACAAAAAAGAAATCCCAAGATTGAGAATAAAATAATATGCCACTATGATCACACTCTGTTCAAACAAATGGAGGTTTTAGCCAGTATAATTAAACAAAACAAAGCAAAACAAAACAAAACCCAAAAAGCTAGGAATAAATCTGATGAAGATTTGCAAGACATCTACACTGAAAATTACAAATATTGAGAGAAATCTTTAGAACTATGCCATGCTCATGGATTGGAAGACTCAATATTTTAAAGATGTCAATTATTCCAAAATAAATCTATATCCCAGCAGAGATTTTTGTGAAAATTGAAATCTGATTTAAAATTTATGTGGAAATGCAAAGGTCCAAGAAGAGCCAAGACAAGCTAGAAGAACAAATTCAATGTCTTACATGAGCAAATATCAACACACATCATAAAGCTACAACGATTAAGAGAGTGTGGTATTGGTGAAGAAACTGTCACTTGATTTTTACAAGAGTGACACTTCAGTCTAGTGAAGAAAGAATAGACTTTTTAATAAATTGCCCTGGAGCATTTGGAAATCTGTATGTAAAGAAAAAGAAATCTTAAATCCCTACCTCACACCATACATAACAATTAACTCCAGATGGATTATAGCTGTAAAAGTAGGTTGTAGAAAATAAGATAAAGATTCAAGGGGCAGGGGTTGGAAGATAGTATCTTGGTGTAGGCATAAAAAAAAAAATTTAAGAAGGGACACCTGGGTGGCTCAGTTGGTTAAATGTCTGCCTTTGGCTCAGGTCATTATCCCAGGGTCCTGAGATCAAGTCCTGCATTGGGCTCCTTGCTTGGCAGGGAGTCTGCTTCTCCCTCTGCCTGCCGCTCCCCCTGCTTGTGCTCTCTCTCGCTCTCTCTCTGACAAATAAATAAATAAAATCTTAAAAAAAAAAAATTTAAGAAGACACACAGAAATAACCATAATAAAATGATGGATAAATTTGACTAAATTTAAAAGAATTTCAGTTCATTAAAAGACACTAGTAAGAAAGTGTAAAGGCAAACAACAGACTGGGATTTGCAATGCAAATAACCAATGAAAGACTAATATCCAAAATACATAAAAACTCTTAAGTCAATGAAAAAAAAAAGACCATCCAATAGAAAACTAGGCAATAGACTTGAACAAACAGGCACTTTGGCAAACAAACATCCAAATAGCCATGAAACGTATGAAAAGGTGCTCATCATTAGTAATCAAGAAAATGCAAATTGAAACCACACTGAAATACCGTTAGGTACGCACTAGGACATGAACTAATGAGAATATTAAGCAATTGAATTCCCCCCATAGACTACTATTAGTAATATAAATTAGTACAATCAATTGAAAATCTTTTGGCATATCCACTAAAGCTGAATATATGCTTCCCCTACGACCAATGATTCTGCTCCTAAATATATCCCCCAAAGAAAATGAATACATATGTGTACCCAAAGAATGTACAAGAATGCTCATGGAAGGACTCTGCATAGTAACCAGAAACTGGAAACAGCTCTAAAGTCCATCAACAGAAAATGGATGGTGGTTTATTCCTATAATGGAATGCTATGTGGCAATGAAAATGAACAAACCTGCTACATGTAATAACATGAATGAATCTCACAGAATGAAGGAAACCAGACTTTAAGGAGTTACCTACTGTATGATTCCATTTATATCAAGTTCAAAACCTTGCAAAACCAACAATCCATGATTGAAGTCAGGATATTGGCTACTTTTCCTGGGAGGAGGGAATTTACTAGAAAGGGCCCTGAGGAGGATTTCTGAGTTGCCAGTAACGTTCTCTACCTTGGCCTGGATAGCATTTATAATTTCTGTTCAACTTGCAGAAATGAACACATACTTTTCTCTATTTTTGTTATACTTTATTAATTTTTTAATTTATTAAACTCACGACCATGAGATCAAGACCAGAGCTGATATCAAGAGTTGGACACTTAACCGACTGAGCCACCCAGGTGCCCAATTTTTGTTACACTTTAATAAAAATCTTCCTTTTTAATGTACCAAAATGTACATTTATTATTGTATAAAAGCAACAGTAAATGGGGGGTGACAGAGGGACAGTTATTTCTTCAAAAGTATATAAGGGAGCACCTGGGTGGCTCAGTTGGTCAAGTGTCCAACTCTTGATTTCAGCTCAGGTCATGATCTCAAGGTCGTGAGCTCGAGCCCTATGTCGGGCTCTGCACTGGGCATGGAGCCTGCTTGGGATTCTCTCTCTCCCTCTCCCTCTGCCCCTCCCTACCCCTCTCTAAATGTGTGTGTGTGTGCGTGTGCACGCACACGCCTGTGTGTGTAGGACTCTGTAAGTGGTTGAGGTTGCCTGAGATTTAAACTGGAAGCCCTAGAAGACCAGAAGTTGAGACAGAAGCTCAAATGACTTCCAAAAACATTATACAATTTCTTTGCACATTGAAAATGACCTTTTGGTTCTTTATGTCTCATTCCATTCTTTCCGTTCTGTTCTCTAAATGCCCTAAAAAAATCTACATAGTACAATAAACAAATTGTGTTGTTTGTTCCTGGCCCATTGACATCATGTCAAGGCTTGAGCAAAAAAGTTAAAACCTTAAACCCAAATCCCTTCCTCACTATGTCGGTGCCACCGAAGCACCACAACAGCCCAGAAATGGAAATGAGCATCTTGACCATTTCTCTGAGGAACCCCACAAAGGCTCATTGTGGTATTGCAAAGGGCAAGGCTTCCAGGGCAAAATCCCTCAACAGGAAGGATTTTGCCTCGCCCTGGCTGTTCCAACATAGCTCATGTAGATTGCGCTGCAGAAATGAGTTCTTCCTCTGGATAAATAATGTTCAGAGGAGCGAGTAAAGAAGGAAATTGGTAATAGTATAGCGGGGAAAACACTACTGAATTTAAATTCTGGCTCTGTTTCTAACCAGTTATTTAGTGCTAGCCAGCTCACAGAACCTATCAGCACATAATGTCTTTGCAAAATAAATATATGACTGGGTGGTCATTAATCCCCTTCACAGTGAGAACGTTCTTTGAAACTCTGGCAAATCCTTTAAAGTAATTCAAGTGGGGAAAAAAAAAAAAAAGACCCTATCTTTGATACCCAGGCTATACCACGGGCTCTAAAGCAGAACTATGTCCTAGTGCCCTCCGGTGGATGACATATGGCAATGCTGTGTCACACATCCTGGAATATTAACTAGGTGAGTTGTAGAGCAGACATTCTTCATTCATTCCCCCTCAGGGAACTTGTGTTTTAGGAACCTAGGGTTGTATTCCCTCTGCTAGAGCCTCAACCAGGCGACTGTGCTGTTTAAGCCCGTGACTTTTGATTCTTTTTTCTCACATATCAATGAATATAACAGTGCATGCACAGTAACAAACAGAATTCTTTAAATGAAGCCAAATACCAGCATGATTCTTTTAATCCAACTGGTCAGATGGTCATAAACAAGAAGGAAATGTTTACTTCTATTTTCCCCAATGTTTGGACAGGATGTGATTTCTAATCAGAAGCACTTGAAATTGTTCTGGGCAAAATTAAAACCTGCGTCCAAGTAACATGTTCTAGAAATCGAAATCTCCCTATTTACTTCTCACTCTATGGACACATTAGACAACTTCCAACTTTAATTGTTCTGAACATGGTGTGGCCAACATGATTATCAGTTCCCAGTTACTTGGGATCAAGTATGGAATGCCTACTCTCCCATGCTCAGATTCACAAACCAGCACTATCGACAGCATCCTTGAACTTCTCGAAAATAGTCCTAGGGCAGACTGCATAGCTATTGGGAACTTACTATGTGTCAAATACTGTTCTAAGCACAGGAAATAAATGATGCCCCCAAATGGACACAACTATTATAGGACGATCTTAAAAAGTGTGAGATAACCAAAAGTACTCTATGAAATTTAACTATGTGAAAGCCTTTCAAAAGCTTTCGGCTTAAAAAAGGTCTCATTAATTCTGTATACAAAGAGAGAGCACTTGATCATTCCTAGGCTCTAAATTACTATTACTATTTAAGGTTGGTTCTATATGTTAATGGTGATGGCTACATAATGATTTGAAGGATGCCAATGAAAAAGCTCAATATACAGCAGGAAAGCAATC